>NC_043764.1:29628235-29928235 GCF_902148845.1 Salarias fasciatus
GCGATCCTTCGTTTCACTGTGAGAAAGGTTCAAGGACGGTTACTCTCATGGTCTTGCAGCCAAAGATAACAAGCAATAAAATTCTGACAGTGTCTGAAATTGGAGGTGATCATCTCTCAGTGACTGCTGCTGCGACCGACACATGCAGTATGAAACTGATCAGCACCACACTCGTACTGACTTCAAGCTCCTTTTGATGAATTGGCGCCACAAGTTGACCTCTTTGACCACATCCATATCCTCCTCCTTCTCCTCTTTTAGGGATTTCTCTCCAAACACATAAAAGCCATCAAGCAAGGGCTCCATTCATGTTCCCCTAGTTTCTGTTTCATGGTTGCTGGGTGCACAATATGTTTGATTTTTGTGCAATCATGTTGACTCAGACACATCACAGGCTGTGATTCAGCTGTTTTTTCATCATGCAATAAACAGCATTGTGCAATCTGCCCACAGCAAGCTTCATGTCCTACTAAACGTTACTAGCATTATTCACTGTAGCTAGCTGTAGGCTAAGCTAAGATTGATAAAACTTTGTTAAACAGTTAGCAAAAGGTAAAATAGCTACAAGATCGAAAACAGCAAAAAGAAAGGGGGGCTGAAACTCCTAGGAATCTAAAACAGTTAAAAGATATAAAATAAACATCTTTATTGTGTTTTTAAATTCTAAATTTAACATAAGCTGCAGTTTTAGGAGATATGACCACATGATGGTGCAGTGGTCAGCGAGAAGGTCCGGGATCTGATCCCAGCCGGAGGGGTTCTGTGTGGAGTCTGCATGTTCCCCAGTGTGTGCGTGGGTTTCCGGCGAGCTTCCTCCCACAGTCCCAAAACACACACTGTAGGTCCCTTGAGCAAGACCCTCGATCCCCAGCAGCTCCCTCCGAGTGTCTTCCTACCGGTTGGTCAGTTCACAAGAGAAACTTCCTGTCTGGACATTAATAAGGGACTCATAAATAAGGATCCTTAGGATGCTGCAGTTTGTATTCTTTTAAAAATAAAAGTATTTGTTGTTTAGCATTAGTATTGTTTTGCATTTATTGATCCCCAAACACCCACACAACAATGTCTAGTAAGTGGGAAAAATGTCTCCAAAAAATAAGTGACTTAGAGGAAAAAAAACTGAGATTGGAGGGAAACAATATCTTCTTCTGTTGGTTATTTCTTGCTTTTTAAAGATGGTTTTTGTTGCTCACTCGTGCCTCCAAACCTCCTCCATGCCTTCATGGCCTCAGAAGAGCACAAACCCCGACATGGCGCACGTGTTTTTTCCCGCGCTGGGCGAGCCCCGACCCTCTGTGGGTCCCCACATGTGCCTGACAGTGGGAGTAGAGGGGGTGGGGTCGGGTCTGGGGGTGTCCTCATTGTGCACGTGAGCTCCACCACATGGCTCCTGTTACCTCCTCCTCCTGCCCCCCCCCCCCCCCCCTCCCACCCCATCACCACACAGAGGATGACCGCAGGAGGCCAACTTCAAGAAGCTCAGACAGACAAAGCATTTCCCTGAAAAGATGGATTTTCTGAGACTCCTGGATTGAGTGTGTGTGTGTGTGTGTGTGTGTGTGTGTGTGTGTGTGGGTAGGGGGTGGTTCTCAAATGAAGAAGGGAAGAATCAGCAGAAATGTGACGTGTTGAGGTGCTTCTCAAGGAGCTCTTAAAGAGGTGTGCCGAGGAATAATGTGAAGGAGAGTTTGATTTTTATGCACAATGGTAGATTTTCTTTAATCCAACTCGATCCAGAAGCAACAACATTAAGGAAAACGGTATTTCAGACTTGTTTGCACTTTTCTATTCATGACATCACTTGCACCTGCATTTATTTATTTTTCTAATGTCGTGTCTTAGCTTGTGTATTGCTGGTCTTGTTAAAACACTCAAAACAAAGGAACAGGAACACACACACTAGCACGCACGCACGCACACACACACACACACACACACACACACACACACACACACACACACACACACACACACACACACACAGGTTGTATTCATGTTCAAAATTTTCAGAAGTATGATTCTTTCTTCAGTAGTGTCAATAAAACGGGTCTTTACGCAGATGACTCTGTGCTCTATGGTGAAGTTGGAGAAACACTGAAATTCTTAATTTTTGTGAATCTAATCATTTTATCACCCCGATAGCGTTATTGTTTATAAATCTACTTATTTCACAAATCATTAGATGCCCTCCTCTGTGCTGAAAGGGCATGAAATGAGATGTAATTCGGTGTGTGAACAGAAAATGCATGACAATAATAAGCTGGCAATGATTTTGTCAGCTCTTATACAGTGAGGATGAGATTCTGTAAAAATCCAGATTTAATTCCTGTCTGCTTTTTCTGCTCTGTTTCCACAGAGGACACACACAGAAATCCCCAAAACCTAATCAAGTTTGCTTCTTCTTTAGATTCATCAGTAGCAGAGTTGAAACTCGGACTTGTGTAACAGTGAGTGGATGGATGAATGACAGAGTGAGCGTGGGGGTGGGGGGTGGGGGGGGGGGGGGGGGGGCATGTCAACCACAGGCCTGTCTAGACTGAATGTATTTTTTCTATCCGTGCCATGGGCTGCGGTCCATGTGCGGTGAGTTTATGTGCGATCGGGTGTCCAGCTCCGCAGGCGAGCTGGCCCATGTGCACGAGGAGGAGGCCTGTGTGCACGAGGAGGAGGCGCGCCATGGGAGTGTGTTTGGGCTGGCGTGGATGCGGTGGGACTCTGCAGGGTCTGGCTGCAGGCCAGAAGCTGCTGCTGCTGCAGCCTGGCATCCCAGGAAGAAACCCACTCTCACTGTTTCTGGCCTTTTTTTCTTTCCTCTGCAGTAACTGTACTGCTCTGCACGCACACACACACACACACACACACACACACACACTTTGGATTGGTTTGGATTTCACTGTTGATCCGGTGCCTTCCTGTGTAGAAGTTGCATGTTCTCCCTGTGCATGTTAGATGAAGACAGATAGTGGCCAGGGAAGCACACAGGCACATCTCCAAGACCAAATAATCCAACAAATGTGCCGTAAATGTGTGTAAAATTTGTGGTCACAGAGTGCTGAGTGCGACACGAGCACGCCTCTCCTTCACCTGTGCTCAGAATCAGACGCAACCAGACTGAAGCTCAGCCGCCCGCCGTCAAAGAAAGGTGGATCAAGAGGAATTCTGCACAGTTAATCAGAAATCCCCACTGAGCACAAGACTGCAAAACATTATCACATTTTTAAGTCACATCATGCAGCCCGTGTTAAATGTGTCTTCAGCTACAAGCTAACATGAAGAAGATGGACCATGAAGTCAGCATTCGCTCTCTTTTCTTCAGTTTGTATATGCAGCTGGAAGTTTCCCATTCATGTTTCCGTCTGCAGAGTGGAGACGTGGCGACACGCGCCGGGAGGGAAACGCAGGGGATCTGCACGGGATTCAAAACTCAGCGGTGATGAGCGAGCGCCTGCTGACCGAGGCTGAAAAGCAAAGCAGCTACACCGCGTGCAGAGTGTTAAACAGACAGTTATGATCTGGCAGAGCTTCTCCCCAATATAGATACGTTCATAACGTTTGATGTGGAAGTCCGGTGCAATCAGATAACACTCTTCTCACTAAATGTGCCTGACTCGAGCAGGTTGAAAAAAAAAAAAAAAAAAAAGCCTATCTCTGATGAAAATTTGTGTCAAAGCGTGTGTTTAGGAAGCTGCGGTGAGACAGCTCTGGATTATTTCTTCGAAACCAAAACACATATTGAGCCAAAAGAGGAAGGAAGGAGCCAGACCGCCAGCGTGACTCAGAGGTGACCAGGCTGATCTCTGGAGGCGACAGATAAGCACGGCTCCTCGTCTCTATTCTGCTTTCGGTCAAACAAAGCGGCTCTCTGTCTCTCCGCTGTTCAGGGAAAGAGGCTGAATGTGCATTTACTATAATTCTCCTCAAAAGCTATCAATCTTTAGCCTAAAATAGAGCAGATGACTGCAGCCCAGTTCAGAAGACACCTCTTAGCTTATCTGACAGCGCCCTCTGCTGGCTGTACAAAGGTTCCACTGACACTGGGCTTCATGTTTTTTTTTTTTTTCTTTTTAAAACCTTGCATTTAAAATTAAGAGCACCCTAAAAATTTGTCATCACATATAAAATATGCAAAAAACACAACATTTTACATTGATCCATTTGCATTTAAGTACAGTGAAAGTCAGTAAAGTTCTTAAAGCTGCTGAAGAGGAGGAAAAAAAGTTGTTCGGGCCACAACAGTAAGTTTTAGCTGTGCTTATACAGTACAGGCACGCAGTGGAAAGACGTATTTGCAAACACAGACTGAGAATGCAAGAAAGAAATGAAGACGCCTTGGTTTAATTCTCTTTGAAACCGTTTTCCAACATATAAGAACTGCTGATGTGTCGAGTTTTGCAAAAAACCTGAGAGAGAGTCTAAAACATGCAAGACCATGAAGCTGAAGCCAGTTCAGAAGCAAAGCTGCCAACTCGCACGATCTTACAGCAGGTGAAACACAGTCCAAACCAGTCCAGAAATGACACCAAACCCAGTTCATGAGCAGCCAGAAACTAAGGTAAAAAAAAAAAAAAGATGGAGTCGCGGGTTTAAAAGCAATCCAGTGAAAGGCCAAACGCATCTTTTGTTGCAGGTCCAGAAGTTGAAAGGTCGTTTGAAACTAGTCGCTCTGCTCCGACAACAAATTCTAACGTCACACGAGCAGAAAGGTCCAGACAGACGTCCAGACGTCATTGTGCAACATGACTCTCGTGAACTGAAAAGTTACGAAACACGTGTTTTTTATAGATTCTGAGTGAAAAGATCTGCTCCAGAAGCTTCAGACTTTCAGAAATGAAACCGCCAGTCTGAAGTCTGCAGTCAGAATTTAATC
The DNA here is from genome assembly GCF_902148845.1 of Salarias fasciatus. NCBI lineage: Eukaryota > Metazoa > Chordata > Actinopteri > Blenniiformes > Blenniidae > Salarias > Salarias fasciatus. Next base: position 29,633,103 of record NC_043764.1, read on the forward strand.
AACCAGAGACGTTTGGAGATTCTATGAATGGACTCCTTTACTGCTGAGTTTCTTATTTCCCAGTTTTTAGACAGATGTAATTTGACAGTTTCATGCAGACAAGCGGCTGTTTCATTAAACTTCAGGTTTTCTTTGACCTTCCTCTGAAACTCGTTTGTTGTTCTGTGAAAAGTGAACTGGCTCTGTTGAAAAAAAAACATCCACAACAACAATTTTCTTTTAAAAAGGAAGAAGGTTGTGGGAAAGAGGCGGCGCTTTACCAGTAACTGCGCCGAGCTTCCTCTTTCTATATGTGTCAAATCTCACCGTATTTCACTTTCAGCGCTCGCCACTTCCTGCTTTCTGCAGGCTGTAAACACGCTCTCCCACAAACATTCACTGACGCCGGCCTGAACATGGCTGCCGCTCTCCTCCCTCGCAGCCTGCCGGGGTAGTTAGTTGAAATGTAATTTGGACTTTTCATTTTGAAATGAAATCACGTTTTGTTACTTTTCAGAGAGTTTACTAATTTTTTAAAAATTATTTTTCACATTAGTTTTGAAGGATTTGTTTTTAAAAACCAGCTGCAACATTTAACCGTGCCTGAAAGCACTGCGTGGTGAAAACAGGCTGTCATCAGTCAAACAACAGGCTGCAGAAGAAAACAGCTTCCAGAACAGAACGTGTGCAAAAGACTCGAAGATCATATGAATTCAGCTGGAAAAAATCACCATGAACAACCTGTTGATGTGGAAAAGGATCTCAGGAGGTGTTTGTTGGTCTCAGCTGATGTCTTGTTGTCTCTGCGTTCAGACTTTAGGACTCCAGGTGTCGACGCCACGCAGCATGAGAGAGATCAGGTTCAGTTACAGAGAACGTCTTGAGGTGGATTCTCTTCTGTCACAGGAGTGAATGTTTGTGTCCCTGCAGGAAGGGCAGCGGCGTGAGACCAGACTGATCCCGAGGGCTGGGATCAGACCAGGTTAGTTTTATCCTGCTGATGGTGTGTTTTACAAAGACTAATCCTGTGGATTGGCTGAACATGTACATGTATTATATGAATACTTATTTCATGCAATAAGCTGCTAATTAAACTGAGCTCTGTCTCTCTCAGTTCAAGTGTAAAATGATCAACAAGACAGAACTCTCCATTCTTACTCAACGGGAAAACTTAGAAAATCAACAGTATATCAAATAATTATTTCTCTTCAGTAACGTTAACATTATTAGGACAAATGAGTAAAGTATGAAGACAAGTCGTAGAAGTGCACTGAAGCATCATCAACCAGCTCAGTCTTCTCTTCTTCACACTATTGTTTCTTTTCTGTACTAAAAATCAGGAGCAGAGTATAACAGGACGAAAAGAAACTGTTTTGGGGATTTTCACTTTGCAGAGGCTGTGAGTCGAGACTGAGACTGAGCTAAATAAAGATTTTTTTATGAACATTTTTTGTCACTTTCTTTCTGATGAATCCAGGGTCTGTGTTTACATCCAGGATCTACGTCTTCAGAGGTAACAGTCTGCAGTTTCACGTCAGAAAGACTCCAGAACTTTACAAAACAAGCAAACAGCTTTAGGATTTGAATCACTTAACATCGGGTCTGCACAATATATCGTAATGTCATGGTTAAAGTACTCTCAATAAAGGCTCACTGAACTGTGATGAATCATATTGTTTAATGTTCAGAAGGTTCAAAAGTACAGACATTTCAGTTTTAAAATTTTAATTGATCACTTTTTATGTGTACTTATGATGTTTATTCACTCAGCAGTGGAATATCTAGGAACTCAAAAAGTTAGAATATAAATGTATCCCAAGCCTCATCTGTTCTCCAGGTCGAAACACCACCGCCACAGTCCTGCAGAGGGCGCTGTTCTTCGGGTTCAAACATGCTGGATGAGGACAAACCGACACAGCTGACCCAGTCTAATGAGATCATTCTGTTTCATGGTTTGTGGTGAAGCTGTAGGGTTTGGCTGAAGGGAGTCTCGCTCAGAGTCCCTTCACATCCCCGCTGTGGGAATTGAACCTGTGACCTGCCAATGCCAAGTCTGCTCATCTCTAGGCCGCCACAGCATTTTCACCATTTAGAAAGTCTTTTACTTTGAAAACAACTGTTGAATAATACTTTAAAGGGTCTCTGTGCTAAAAACAAAATAAAGCACATTTGATTTTCTGTTTATTTTCTAAAGTCATTTCAAAATAAAGCGATGAATAGACTGCAGTGATGGAATCAGTGTTAAAGATTAAAGCTTCATGAAAAGGATGTAATTTTGTGTTGATGAAGGAAAATGAAGGGGAAAAAAAGAACGTTAATATAATGAAGAACATACAAGCCCCAAGATTAAAAAGTGTTTTTGCTTTCAGAAATCTTTTTGTACTTCTTGCAGTTTTAGGTTGAATTTTAAAGCCAGTTGTGTTTCATGACTGAGAGCAGTGCAGTGAGTCCAGACCGGACACTTCCTCATCTGACCTCGTTCATTAAAATACTTCACACCAGTTATAGTGTGGCCGGTTCAGCTCTCCTTCCTCCACATTAACGGTCTCTTATTCCCCCCCTGCAGGCCTGAAGGCTCACGTCACCCCGAGCCCCGAATACCTGTAAATACAGACCATGTTCAATACGATCCAGAGGAAAACAGTCCTGCTCAGGTTCCGTCAGAGGAGCTGCGTTTACAAGCCGAGACGTGGTTGAGATGTGCAGAAAGAGCAGAGTCCTGCTGGAGGGGTCGAGTTCGCTCGCCGGGTTCATCTGTCTGCGATCGGGGGGGGGTCAGACGGAGTCGGGTGGGGTCATAGACCGACTGTCTGGCAGGATTCTGGAAAACAAGGTGAGAGGTTTATCTGGAGGCCTGCAGGGGTTCGAGTCCTCCCTGCAGCGCCGCCGCACACTAGAGGGCAGCAGGTCGCTGCTTTACACTTCACCACAGCTCACCTGAGATCAGATCTCAGTCTGACAGTTTCCACATGTTTGGATGTAAAGGAGACGAGACCTCAGAGCGAAACAGTAAATATCTGTCCTTCAGTCACAGTTCTTCTTTACTACAGCTGCTCAGCACAGTTCAGCCGACAACTCATGTTTTAACTTGAGTTTCAGTGTTTAGAGTCTCTGTTGCTCCCAGCCTGGAACAGCATCTCTGGCTTCACCACAAACTACTTTAAATCCTTTCTACAGGACACAGATTTATTTGTATCACTGGGTAACTTGAAGTCTGGTCATGTGAGGAGTTTCTCATTTGAAGGAAAACTCGTCCACACTTGAGTTTCAGAATTTCTTTGGGAAAACAAATCCTGTCCTATGTCCTTTTACGTATTGTTATTTCTGATTGATATTTTATGGGGTTTTTTTCATATATGTAGTATATGTTCATTTATATTTTATATATCATCATATAGCCTTGTTTCTCTTGAGATTTGCTCAAATTGAGATTATTGCACTTCTCTCACACCTGCACTGGCCTGGTTACTCCTCACATGTGCTCAAAAATATTTTATCACACCTAACCCTAACCCTAACCTTAACCCTGACCCCTAACCCTGACCCCTAACCCTGACCCCTAACCCTGCCAACCCAACGCTATTAACCCAAACTCCAGCTCTTCATAATGAATATATATTTCTTTTCTTTCTTTTTTTTTTTGTCAAATATAATTATCAATCCTTACAAATGTGTCAAATATTCTAAAAACTCAATAATGCCTACAGAATTAGTCATGGGCGCTCATTGTCCAGGTCTGCAGTTTTGTGGTCTGTTCACTGTGCAGCTGTGAGGGAAACATAAGAATCTCTTTCTGAGCAAATCTAAAGAGAAACAAACTCCTTTGATACCATACTAAATATATATGGACATATGTTAGATATAAAAAAATCAATGGACATTTTTAGACTCATCAGACCAGTGGAAGAGGAAACACCACAATGACTTTACTGAATGAAATGCAAGTTATTGTGGTTTATCTGGATGTGAGTGAATCACTCTGTAGTGCCATCAGCCCATGTCCACAGTGAATCATTCTGTTTCTGGAGGAAATTCCGCTTCATCTTGTGTTTTCATCAGGTTTACAGTTTCTATAGATGTTGATTTTAGAATTTTTTTTAGTGAACTGTGGGATTATTGAGTTCAGGAATAGTCAGAGCTAATTATAAAAGAGCTGCTGTTATTCTTGGCTGCTGTTTGTGTTGATGCGCAGCTCCTTGAATCTCCCCGTTGTTGAAATGTGCTTTAAAAATAAAGCTCCATCAGCGGGACGGTCAGTGAATCTCCAGCTCCGTCAGAGCTTTTCCACACCTCCGCTGGATGACCTGACAGAATATCAGCTACCATGGAGCTATTCCTGGAGCCCCGGCCACGGCGGACGGGACACGGTTGTACTATGTCCGCAGTTGTGTTGACAAAACACAACACGGCGTATCCAACAGCACGGAAGTCCAGGGAGGATTACGGCGTCCGTGCTGAGCGGGGATCCAGTTCCAGCGGTCCGGCGGCTCCCTGCTCGGCCCCGTTGCCCCATAACAGGCAGCAGTGCACAAACATACCGGCGGCTCTTCTCATGCCGCACAATTATCCCAATTAGCAGCAGCTGCATGCCTGCTGGGATTCTGAGAGAACGGCGCTGTGAGGCCCGGGTGTCGGATCTGAGCGACGGGGAATAAGAGTTGGACGGAGGGGGAGCAGAACGAGAGCGGGGTCGCGCTGTAACGGGACTCGGGGTCGCGCCGTGTTTGTTGCCACTCGTTCCATTGTTAGAGATTTGCGTTGGCAGGAGCACAGGGCAACGCTACACACACATCCTGGACACCAGTCCTTTAAACCCAGCCGAGAAGATCCGCGGTCGTCGTATCTTCTGTCACAGCTCAATTAGTCATTTTGTCCTTGAAGAATCACGATTAGTGCAAACCGACACCAGCAGCAGCAATAAAAGCTTCACTTCCTGTCATTTACCTCCATGTAATGTCGAACAGATGGCCCTTTGATGGACTCATCACGGCCTGGAGACGTGCTGAAATGTTTATTTTAGTCACAGAAGTAGTCATTAAAAGAGGTTTTTGCTCACAGTAGCATTATACACAGTGAGGGTGAATATGCAAAAACCATGCATGCTAAAGGCTGCACCTCTGGAAACATCAGGCGACAGAAAGAAACACCCACATGGACGATTTTAATAGTTTGTTTTCTAGATTTGGTTGCCCACATTTTTAGTTGCAACATCAATTAGTGACAAAACATTCTGTAAAGCAGTGATTTTCCAAGAGAGATTCTCAGCTTTGTGGTGGAAAACTGCCCAATTTCATTTAAGTGGTAAAAAAAAATGAGTCACTACCAAAGATTTGAGATTGTTGGGTGTTACTGCCCTTAAACCTGCTGTATACAAGGTCAGCAATGCATCATTTCAGAACTTTCTTTATTGATTGTGCGCTGAAGGATATTTTGAATATAAAAAAATGTGTCGTGACTGAAAAACAGTTCATTGCTGCTTTGGGACGGGAATTGAAAATGTTTTTACGATTCCATTTCCGTTTTCAATTCAGTTTAATGATTCTATGCTTTATCAGTTCTCTAATTGATTCTCATTGGGAAAAGTGCACGAGCAGACATTTATTTAACGTGAACAGTATCAGTAGGTTCTGCACTGAGGCAAACAACGCTAATGTGATATGCAGTGTCAGTTAGTCAGTTAGTTAGTTGGTTAGTTAGTTAGTTAGTTAGTTAGTTAGTTAGTTACCTGCAGCATTAACAGCAGTGGACCTGCTCACCTTGCTGCTGCTGCTGCGTTGACGCTCACTCCAGATCAGAGCAGAAAATGCAACATTCACTGAAAGTTACGTCATGCTGTGGGTACAGATGATTCTGCATATTCAGAGTTTTTCCGTCCTTTCCTTTGCCATTAATCCAAGTTGCCCTGTTTTCATTGTTTGTCTTGGAACGTAACCAGACTTTCGAGCGTTTCTGCTGCTCGGGCGCCATGTTTCCCGCCGGCTGCGCTGGTGAACGGCGTTGTTCATGCCAAATGGAATCAATAAGGAATCGTTTGCAAAACTGGAAAATTATTCCAAAGAGCTGAAACACTGTGAAGCTGTTCTCAACAGGATGCAGGTTTTGATTTCCATCCCGACTGCTGCAAGGAGAGGAACTTGTTTTTTAATCACTTCATTGTATTTTGCGCCAAATTTCAAAACATAAGTCTATGTTGAACTGTAGATCTGAACTTTTTGCAGTTTCATTCTAAGTTACTTAATTAAAATGTCAGTGTTTATGCATGTTCTACTTTTCCAGGCTGTCAGCTGGACTGGGTCACATGTTGAGGGAGAGAAGTGAATCTTCAGGTTGTGATCTGATCTATTTGACCTGACTTGATTGCTTTGGAATGGAATTTCATATATGCACAAGACTAGAACATAGAGTTGTGGTTGTTTATAGATTATGCTGCTGTTATTTCACCCACGCAAGGTTTAATCAAGCTTTCTCTGACTCCTGAAACAGAAAGAAACTGACACTCCTCATCTAAACAGCTTGATGTAACCAGTTACTTCCTGCTCTTTAATCGTTCCAAGCATCTGGTTTTTGACAAGCATTTTATACCAAATGCAGGATGCTTGGAGCTGGAGCCTGTGAGCAGCCTGGACAGGTCCATTAGAGTATGAACACCGTGGTGGTTTTAGATCAGATCCTGGGATGAAAACAAGCAAACCAACAAACTGGGAAACATGCAAACTCCCATCAAAAGACCGTGAGCAGATTCAAACTGGGAACAATTGCTGTGACACACAGTGTTCACCATCCTTTTTATTATTATGCTACCAATTAAACGTGGCTCCTTTACACAGCTATTACAAAGCTAGGTGCGACTCATCAGGAGTTTCCAGTTTGTTCACTTTTGACCCCCGTTGGACTTCCTGAGGCTGTGAAGCCCCCGTCTGGACGATAATATGCTAAAATAATTCAGGGAACTCCAACAGTGAAGACAACACTTCATACAAAGGTTTTCATGTCTTTGATGCCACTCGGACACGGTGAGACCGCCGCGTCTCACCGGGTGTCAGAATCCGCTTGATCTGCTGAGGGCATCAGAGTGACGGACCAAAACAGCTCCAGTCTGACAAACACAAGTCGTCCCCATCCAGAATGGGACTCATCCTCTCCGTAGTGCCCAGGGCACTAAAGCGTGGCGTTGTCGGCGTTCTCGCATTCTGCTCGTCATTGAGAGCAACCTCTGGACGAAGCACGGTGCGGCTGCTTTATTTAGACCTGGTCCGGCGATTCAGATGTTGAAGTGTTACTGCTGCGACTATTCTGGACATCCGAGACCATTACTGAGAGACCGAGTGACTCTATACATCACCAGGGAGAAGACAGGCCTCAAAGGTCTCTCAGAGTCCGGCACGTAGCTGCCAGGGCCGGGGTTTAAAGGTCACAGCAAGGACAGGGTCTACAGCTCCGTATGCTACAGGTGGGAAACTTTTAAAGATGTGATGAGTGTCGTGGTCCTGTAAACACACCCGTACCTCTGTAGAAAAACTGAAATCACAGTCATTCCACAAGTTATAAGTCAAAACGAAACAGTCTTTTGATATATTTTCCTTTAATTACCGATTACATGTTTTGATTTTGCAAATAATTGAACATTTTATAAAAGATTGAAAGGCTAAGATAGTATTTCAAACCAAAACTGTGGGGTTTCTCCAGAGTGATCAGTGTCACGCTCAGTCAAAGCCCTGAAACAAAGACGGCGTGCAGGGCCTGTTTTACAGAGAACACTCCAGTTAGGGTGTAAAACCTCTTAAAGTTAAACCTTGATGATAAATGTGTGCCACGCTGAGCCCTGGGGCTCCGTGACTTGAGGACATGTGTTCAGAGCTACAGCTCCATCAGTCTGGAGGCTCCAGCGTAAAGCGGCACGTGGAGCTGAAACCAGACCTCAGCCTGTCTTCATCCTCTCAATCAACAGCCGCCATGCTCTCACTGACCTTCTACATTAAGCCCCGCCCCCTCCTCCACCCCCCCGTCAGGGATCTGCATACACACATCTCCTCCCAGGTATTCTGTAGTACATTACACAGAGCGCTCCCGTTACTCTTCATCACCACTTCAGTTTTAATGGAGCTGCCATGTAACCGGAGTCGGGAGGCTCGGCGCTCTATATTAAGCATTAGTAGCTCTCAGGTTCAATCGCTCCCCTCTTCAGGCACATAGTGCAACAAATCTGCCTCAACATAAACACGTTAAGCGTTTCCTCACAGACGGCGAGCCTGAGACACGTCAGGACGCCAAGTTCAGACCCAGCCTTCAGATATTGTCCTTATTGTGGTTATAATGTTATGGCTGACTGATGCATCTTCATTTCCTGTCTGTGACCTTTCATCCCAGTACTTCTAGATAAGGTCACACTTGTATTTTCATTGTAAATATAGATCTCAAAAGTAAAGTTTTCATGACAATTTTGTCTTTATTAATGAAAACATGCACATTCTCGTGTTACAGAATAGTACTGCATAATACAACAATAACAGCTCAAATATTATCTGCTATATATTTATTATATCATTCTCTTCTTTCTGTGTCTAATTAGCTTTAGAATCTAACTCTGACTGTTGATACTTCTGAATACTTGTACGCTGTATGTTCAATTGACAGAGATGGTGAAACAGCTTGGGTTTTAAGGTGTCTGTATTAAAACAAACATTAATCTCTGTCAATTGGTAAAAGGGTTTTAGTTTTGAGATGTTTTACCCTTGAGCAAAGCACATCAAATGATCCGTCACGTTCACACACGGCTGCTGACAGCTGCCACGCAAGGCGCAAACACACCATTCAATGCTCAAAGACATTAAACTCAGACAACCTGCCGTTCCATCTGAGCCACGCAGCGCGCTCACACACACACACATACACACACACACACACACACACACACACACTGCTCAGAAAAAGGCCAGTTTGGCTTTCACGTGAAATTTTATAGGAAATATAAAAACTTCGTCCAACACCGAGGTTAGGTGAATCAGGCTGAGGTAAACGGTTTCCAGCGGTCTGACGCGACTCGTTAGTTCCTCTCACTTCAACCCACCACAGCTACTGATCAGCTGCTGGCTGTGCTTTGGCCTCACGATGAGGACCACTGTTTAAATACCCATTCTGTTTGAACCAAGAGGCTCATGGTCCATTCATAGATCAATCACAGGAATTTGGCTGTTGAGGTCCTTGTTAGAGATCTGGCACATCTCAGTCCCAATTCCCAGTTCTTCTGGAAGTTATCGATTAGACGCGGTGTGTGAGTAAGCGTTGAAAGTGAAAATGATAACGGGCTAACTCAGGCTAGCCTCTAGATGAGATCTGATCGTTACGGTCCTCCTGCTGAATTGGAACTCAAAGCATTTAGACAAGAAAATAATGAGACGCTGGAGATCCTTACATCAGCTGTTAGCTCAGGTATGCTTCCCTCTGTGGACATATTATAAATTGGTGTGTAGCAAAGTTGCTGTTTTATAAAGGCATTTAATGATGATAAGAACCTTATAAACAGAGAAAAAAGATGGCGTCACTGAGATGGATTATGAACAGGAATGTAAATCGACTGATCTGCAAGTTTTGATACCGCGCCTTTATTTATTTGTCAGTCTTAGTAGAATTGCACATAGTAAGTTTTCATTGAAGTATTAATGCATAAACTATGTGACCATGTAATCAGTTATTATTGAGAACTCTGTTTGGAAAAAAACAAAACAACAAAAAGTGAAGAAATTGTTCATGTGGGTCCAGTAGCAGTTGATTTGCAGGATTATTCTCAACTTAATGTGAAGTGAGCTGCCGTGTGACCAAGATTCTAGAGTTAATCTCCCTTTCACTCTTTTAATTTCAATTTCATTTTGAGTGCATGAGAGCTGGTGGCTCTGCTTTGCTTTGCTTTAAAAATACACTGATCTGACATCTTTGGTCAGGTCTGCCAGTCAACCAAAGGAGCACAGATAAGCAGGGGCAGAAAATGCAGAATAGATAGAAAAAAATCAGTTGTAATATTTTCACAGATTGTGGTGTTTTCTGACATATATAGAAGTTGGAAAACTTCTATAACTCATGTTCAAGTGTTTTCTTGAAGTTTGTTTCTGACTGATGCTCAAAGTGTAGTTTAAAGTCAGTGGGTGTCACACTTTCCAACAGGAACCCGACTTCACGTCAAATAATGAGTTAATTATAGAGCAGATAAACAAACTATTATTGCTCGTTTCCCCATAAATACAAGAGTTAATACAGAAAAATGTTTATTAACTTTTTGTACCTCTCACAACCCACTCTGAGGAAATCAGTGTGATGAAGATATAACATCTCAGTTCCAAGTGCTTCGCGCTGCTTCACTCTGCTGGTGATGAAAGAACCTTCTCTTCCACGTGTCTGGTACAACGTGTTGCGGTTAAAATGTGGGTGGAAGAGCTGCCGCCACATGAAAAGGAAGCTTGTGCAAACCAGCCAAATGACTTAAACGTCTTGTACGGGGGGAAATTAGTGCATGAGAGCAGGGTGAAGTCATGGGCAGAGATGGACGCTGCTGGCCGGCGTCGGCAGCAGCTGTCAGATACCGTCTCTGATAAGAGCGACGCTCCGGGAGGCGACGACACCTTAATGTCATTTCACACACAGATAAATTTCTCAATCTCCACTTTCAAGCCTTGTACTAAATGTCATCTGTCCATTTGGCTATTGTTCAGAACAGCTGTGCGAGATAACACACCAGTCAGCCATAACATTACAACCAGGCTGGAACCATCTCACACAGCAGACAGTGCTGCAGAGAGAACACCGACGCTCTTCTATCAGGGATTTAGTTTTTGCTGAGCATTAAACACAGTTGATCAAAAAAAACAACAACTTTTTTTAACTGACTAAAATATGTTTCCATGGACAAATAAAATTAATCTCTACAGAAATTTAGGAATTCAAAATTGAAGACAAGCTGTTTATAGCCTGGAGAACTGGACAACATGGACATTTCAGATGGAGCAATTGACAAAGGATCATTCAGCATTGGCAACAAATGTGCTAGCAGTGGATGCTAATGCTAATACACAAGCAGAATTTGACCGACGGAGAGAAAAGGCATTTTCCGTCTTCAGTTGTACCTTTTAACAAGCTGTAAATAACCATCAGTTCAGAAGACACAGGAACAACACTGTCAGCGAACCTGCTGGAGAAAGTGACAGAATCAGAAAGCCCCAAAGAATTATGGCTAATAGGAGTTTGCTGACATTGTCACTGTTGATCATTATGTCAGTGTGTGTTGTGCCACAGAGCCGAGCAGACTGAAGGAAGCGTTGATGAGTCCTAATGAAGGAGTGGCAGGAGGCGGCTGACTGGGGATCTCAGTCCCTGCTGGAAAATGAGACTTGGGACTTGATGGATTTACCAAAGGATCTAAAGGCCATGGGATCAAGGTGGGGGCTCAAAGTCAAGCATCACAGTGATGGACAAGTACAGAGACAAGCAGAGCTGGAGATACCAGCGGCGTATGGTCTTCTTTCTTCATCAGAAGCATCATACTGAAACCATTCTCCAGAAGTATGGAGAAGATAATGCCAAAAAGGCCGATGGCATCAGTAAACCTGTGACCAGGTCCATGCTGGGCTAAAGACGAGACTCCTGTAGCTGTCTCGCCTCAGGGCTGGGTGCTGAGTCCTCTCCTGCACTGCCTCTACTCCCAGGTTCTCCTGTCAGCTGATGTCTTCTTTGATGGTTTTGTGAAATCTGGTGAGGAGCGCCATCTGAGTTTTCCAGTTTATTCTTCCTCTGGTTTGTTGTGGAGATGAGATTCAAACCTTTGTGATGAGAGCTGATTGGAGTCTGTCTCTGAAACCCCAGAGTGGGACCGGACCTCCCGGGTGGTCCTCGGGGTCCGCTCCGTCCGTCCTCGCGGCTCTGTAATTCCACTCCCGGCGGGTCGGGGAGTCTGGGACCGAGTCCGGCGCCTCCCGGGCGGCATCATCGGGACTGTAAAGGATCTCAAACATGAGGTGACCCCATGTCAGCGCTGACAGCGTAACACGAGGATCACACGTCTGAAGACGAGTTCCTCCGCATGCCTCCGGTTGGCAATGGCGGCCGGCTGACTGATGGCGGCGGCGGGGCTCTGGGAACTCACTAGATATTCATGGAAATATCTCATCAAGTCACATCAAGTCAAACGTGTCAATCGTTCTGCACCACAGGTCTGTGTTTGAGACACTTTCAGACCAGCAGTGAATCCGTCTGGAGCCGCAGAGTTCAATGTTTAACGAGACGATAACAAAAAGAACACAAAGATACGATACATCCTGTACAGACACAACTGGTGAGGTTGCATTTATGGCTTTTATAAAATACTTTGTTATTTTAGCTTTTTTATTTGTCAACAGTTTTACCATCATTAGGTTTAGCATCTTTAGCTATTTTAGCAACTGGGATTTTTTTGTCATTTTTTGTTTTATAGACAGAAAATGACAATCTCATTTTAATCTCATTTCAATAAAGTGCTGTCGCTTACCTTCAGATCTCAACTCGGGTCTGGTTTCTGTGATTGTCACCCCACCAGCAGCTGTCTCAGTTTACTGCCCAGTTTGATCATTTCAGTGAAGACTTTGATCGCTGTTTGCTAACTGTCTGGACTTGTCCTCATTAGCATTTAGCTTGTTCCAACTCATCAATCGGTTAAGATTCTTGAAATATTTTCATTTTGTTACCATTTCTGAGTGTGCAGTGCAGTGAAAATACACAAAAGTTTTTTGTGGACAGAGTCAGTCAATAGTTAGCCCAAGACAGGTTGATCAGCAGGGCTACGCCAGTAAACTAGTAGCAGGTGATCCGAGCTCTGCTGCCGTCCAGTTCAGTGTGACGAACACATCACGTTCACTTTTCTCTGTTACAGCAGCTTCAGCTGGTTTTTTCAGCTGTCTTCAGTGGTTTTTTTTTTTTTTTTACATTTAGTTCATCGTTTTTCTTTATGAGGTTATTTTTTCTTTTTTAATCCTCAGCATATTTCGCAGTTTTTGATTGGTTAGCTTTATTCTGTTCTTTCTAGCATATAAATTGGATTACTTTTGATCATTTTTGCTACTTTAGCCATCTCTACTCATATACATTTTTTTTAATGGTTTCAGCTGTTTTAGCTGTTCTTAGTCGCTCTCTTTTTTTTTTAAGCAATTTTAGCTCAATCAGTTTTACATGTTTTACTGTTTATCCTGGAATTAAAAAGCTAAACTTTTTTGAAAAAATTCTCTTATTAAATATAAATAAACAAATAAATAAAACTATAATGCTTATTATAAAGAGAATGAAATCTTCATGAACCTCATACCTTCATTCAAACAGATCACTAATATATGGATTATCTTTTCCTTTTGTTTACTTTACTTATATTTCTTCCAACAACTTGAAGAATCCAAACAAGTTTTTAATGAGGCTCAGTGACTCAGGAGGAAGTTCAAAGGTTAAATTCTGCATGTCTGTTTGTGCCATTCAGCTCTGATGGTTTGGATGTTATTCACTCCAAGAATAATCTGAATAACTCCCAGCGGTCACACCGATGAGTGAGTACACACACACACACACACACACACACACACACACACACACACACACACACACACACACACACACACACAGTGGCTCACAGGTGCCACATAACGACAGTGAAAACACCAACACCCTGTTAGAGCTGAAAGGATTGCTGGCTGTGCCCAGTGTGTGTGTGTGTGTGTGTGTGTGTGTGTGTGTGTGTGTGTGTGTGTGTGTGTGTGTGTGTGTGTGTGTGTGTGTTTCTATCCTTGTGGGGACCAAATGTCCCCACAAGGATAGGAAAACCTGGCACGATGTGCCTTGTGGGGACCTTTTTCCAGTCCTAATGAGGGGAAACAGTGTTGTCTTGATCGTGTTGTTGTTACTGAAAAAAGTAAAAGTGCAAAAACATTTCTTTAGGGTTAGGCTGTGTTGTGGTCTGGGTTAGGGTTAGGGTTAGGGTTAGGGTTAGGGTTAGGGTAAGGGGCTAGTAAATGCATTATGTCAATGAGTGTCCTGACAAGGACAGAAATACAAACCTGTTTGTGTGTGTGTGTGTGTGTGTGTGTGTGTGTGTGTGTGTGTGTCATTCATGGCTCCCAGCTCGAGGTCATCATGGTGGCGTTTACAGCTGGTGATCTGCCAGCGACCGTGACCTCCACTACTGCACTACAGGGGCTCACTGATGATGTGGGAACGATCTAAACACACCTGAAGCAGGAACCACTCCAAATAACTCAGTTTACTGTGAGGTAAGAATGTCAGATGCATTGTTAATACATTTAATGACCTCCCACTAATAACTTAGTCTGGTCCTCGATGCGACAGAGCTTCAACCATACTGTGGCCCCCTGCAGGGCCCTGCTGACCACCAGAGGGCCCCATGCTCTTGGGGGCCCAGAAGCTTCACAGTATGCATGGGTATATACCCTCTTATTTTGCACCAGTGCAACACTCAGCAGAATCCGATCCAGCAGACACTCCTTCATCCCCCACCGGAAGCACCTGGAACCGATAGTCACCTCCAACCAGGGCTGGAATCCTCATGGAAAAAGTCTTATAACTGAAGCATTTGTCAGGACCGGCAAAAGCAGACGGAGTCTCAAAGGATGTTTTCAAGCATTACATCAGAAACAGCGAGGAAAAAAAGAATCAGCAGGGCTACCAACAAACAGTAAATCCAGAACCAGGATAGCAAAACGCGAGGGAAGAACACAATGAAACGTGGGACATTATCACAAACATGGTACCATCATCAATAAATATTCAGGAGGGGAGATACGGTAGTTTGACAGAATGATTGGAAACATGGGGAGAAACATAGAGCTGACAAAGACCAAGACTCCAGGGGAGCAGAGGGAGCAGAGGGATTCCTGACAGCTCTGACTAACCAGGGTGGTGCTGATATCACATGTTTGTCCTCAATTGCTTGAAGGCAATTAGGGGAGTTCCACTTTTCCCAGAAGCCTTTGAGCAACCTTTTTTCACACATCTTTGAGTGGCCCCGGCAGGAATCTCCGTCGTCACTCTTTCAATGGCTGCACACACCATGTGGGCGGAGTTCCTGACTGAGCTGAAAGCTCAGCTGACCACCGAGTCCCCTGAAGCCAAACCAAGAGAAGAAACTTGAAAACCTGGAAGCTTCAGGCTAACAGAGATGCTCCTCTCCAGCCAGCCCAGCGTCGGCTCCAACTGCTTCTGGAGTGAGGCACTCAAGGAAACACCGTCAGTGGAGGTACCACACAGCTTTAGTCCATATCACGTAGAAGAGCCTCCACCCAAACCACCGTTCCCATCAGATGAGCCGGACGATTCCTGCCATCTTGTCCAAATGCGAAACACAGGAGTTGTTTGCTAACATGCTATGTATCTGAAATATAAATAACCAGAGTATAAAAGAAAATATACTTATCAGCTCTAACACAGTCTTAGATCTCCGATCCACACTGTTCACACACAGACTACAAGTTCCAGTTCCGAAGAGTACAAGAGTACGACACGTCCTTCAAAAGAATTCTACAAGCTAGAAGCAACTTCAAGCCGAGAACAAACAGAAGGAGGACATGCCAGGAGAAAACAAATGAGCCAGCACTGTGCAGCACTGTGAGTCCAACCGAATAGACTTACATATGTTTTGGAATTATTACACACAAGCTGAGATGTTTCAGGACAGTTTCCAGCAGATCATTATTATGTAAACCAAATACACACAAAACCCCCATTTGAAGACTGCTGTTTGCACTTGATGGTTCAGCTTGATGCAGCATCTTAGCTATTCAGAGCACACAAACTTAAATCAAAATCCAACTTTTAAATGCACCTTTTTACACTCATTTTTCATGAGCTGAACTCAAAGATGTAAGACCTCTCGGATTTCTATGCATACAAAAAGCTCCCACTCAAATATTGTCCTCAGATTTGTCTAAATGTGCCACTGAGCACTTTTCCTCTGTGGCCTTGACCTTCGACCTGATGAAGATGCTGTAGAGGATCATCTCAAACCATCTCAGGCGGCTGTGAGGCCAGTGATGGACCTCAGCTCGTGAAAAATGGGAGCAAAAACAAAAGTGTTGGATTTGAATTTTTGTTCAGTGCCGTAGGTAATTTAACAAACAATCCAGGTGCAAGAACTGCATTTTGGCAAACTACACACTTTACTCTTTTTTTCTCTTTATTTTGCAAACTGGGTTTTTTGTACAAGAGATTTAAGACAATTTGAAAAAAGAAAAACAATTCAGTGGTTGTGTTCAGATATTGCGGCTGCAGATCTCCCATTCATCCAAACCGGCATGAAAAGTGACAGATGGCTTTATGAAACTGAAGCTCATGTGCATGACTCTATGAATGTGTAATGGATAAATAAACCATGTGTGACGGATACGCTAGAAGCCTTCGAGTACGTTCATCCGTCTTTTCTGCAGCCACTTTATACAACCTGCGGTCTGCAGGGTGGAGGGGTGGAGGGGTGGAGGGGGGGCTTTGGAGTGCATCCCAGCGACACTGTGGACAGGTCAAAGATGGATTACTGAATAAGACGTGAACTCACAGCAGAAGCAGACTCCCGGACCGCCACAGCCAAAGACGCTGGCGAACATGAGCTTCTGTGAACAGCTGAAAGAAAATCCATGATCTTTATCATTGATCATACACACTTAATATCTAAAAACACCTTTGAACTGGGTAAAAATAAACAGAATGATCATCAAAACACAGAGATTTATTATAAAAGTGGAATGTTTAATATATTCAAATAATACAATTTACAAGATAATAAATGTTTTGGGTTCTCAGCAAATCATGCAGCTTTTTAATATTATTTTTAATTGAATCACATCCTATTATGTCCCTCCTTGCAAGCTAGCCAAACTAACCACTGACAAGTCCAAATAAAGACAAGTTGCAAATGAAAATGGAAAAGTTCACAGAATGTAGACACACTCCTTCACTTTCAGTGTCGTCAATACTCCTTTAACTGCGAGTTCTAGATGTTCAGAGAATAACCAAATAAGAAATACGATGTGGTGATCTATCCTGAGTCTAATTAGTAATAAACAGTAAATTAAAGGGTGAAAAAACACACTGAGGACAGAAGGAGATGACCTTCAGAGGGAGGTCAGCGTCTGATCAACAGCTTTTATGGCAAACTCTCCATGAAATGACTGAGTCGTGTGTGTGTGTGTGTGTGTGTGTGTGTGTGTGTGTGTGTGTGTGTGTGTGTGTGTGTGTGTGTGTGTGTGTAATCAGCTGTCAGCTGGCTCCTGCCAGCAGTGGAGAGCAGAGCTGTGCAGCAGCAGCAGCAGCAGCAGCAGGATTCACATTCAACCTGAGCTGTTTTCAGCATATCTCATCCTTTCTCTGACTGTGTGTGTGTGTGTGTGTGTGTGTGTGTGTGTGTTTATGAGGGTGTGTGTGTGTGGGTTTGGATTGCCTGTTTTTAGACTCTGGTGACTGTGCTGACAGCAGTCTGCAGACAAGGTAAGCCTGAAGGAGATTGATGTGGTGGATATGAAGTCAAAGAGTTTCACAGCAGTTTCACAGCGAACCGGCTGCACAGCGTTCTGTCTTTACTCTGTCTTTAAGAGGCTTTTCTGCACAATATTCTTGGTTCATAACCAGCTCTATATCCAGGAGGAAATCCATGTGCTGTACAGTAAATATTTTGAGAAATTATCTAAATTCAGACAGCTTGTGACTGAAAATGTTTTTTGCCTGTTTTAAAATGGGAAGAATCATTAAAACTTGTTTGATAACAAAGGAATGCTAACTTTTAAAATTATTTTTCACAAGAAAACCCAATGGATCGTACGTAATCAGTCTGTTATTGTATTTTTACTGACCATAGACAGTCACAATATGAAACAATGGAAAACATTTAAATAACTTTTCAGAAAAAGCAAGAGTTGAATATTAAGTTAGTTACTATTACTATATATTACCAAAATATGCATTTAATTGAGGGAGCATCACTACTGTAGGAAAACTATGCATCCAGTATCACCTTCCTCAAAACAGGAAGAATATTACTGGACTTCTTATGTTGATGAGTTTCTCTTTTTCTGTGATTTGATCCACAGCAGCTGTAGCATCTGGAAATGTTCCGTGATCACATCCCTGAAAAGTCCGACTGTATATATCAGCCAGTTTAATACATGAGTCAAATTAATGCATGAAAGTATTCAGTGAATTAAGAAGGTGATTATAGTGACTTCTTTACTACCTGTAAAAATCTCCTTAAATATTCTTAATAATGTGCTCAGCTGTATTATTGTAGTGTTGCTGTGATAAATGACCCTGGCTGTTGGCACTGTGTGGCTCAGATTAATGATCTGTATATATGAATAATTCAACTGTACCTGTAGGAAAATTTCCAGCCTTTATCATCTGTAAAATATTGTGTTTTTTGTTAAAAAAAAAAAAAAAAAAATCAGTGTCCTTTCAGCAAAATAAGAGCTGTGGGTGTGTTTATTCTGTCTTGCTCAGTCTCATTCCCTCTCCTTGGCACCACTTCGCTCTTTTTTTTTTCCTCCATTTTCTTACCCAGTGACTCTATTTTGGCAGCTTCACAATATTTACAGAAATCAGATTTAAATTAGCTTCACAGCTCCTATTGTGGAGCTGATTATTTCGCTCTACTCTTCAGTCACTTTGTCCGAATTCCTCCATTTTTTTTCTGCATAAAATTGCTATCTGGGTGTCTGACAGACTTTTACTTCTTTGCAGAACCTCCTTTTTTCAAACTCATTCTCTTTCTCTGAAGCTCAATGACTTTCCTTATACTTGGAGCAATACAGTTAATTTGAATTTAGCGAAAACAAACCAAAAAAAAAAAACAATCTCAGGAATTACAGGTTAGAAACTTAAAGATATTCAGAAAAGATTGCAAAAAATAACAATGGACAAGAAGAAAAGAATTTACGATAAAAGTCATGGGGAGCCAGTTGTTGAAATGCCTCTCATCATAATAACTGCAGCTTTCAGCACTTTTTCAAATACAGTGAAGAAAAAGACTTCATCATTACCAGAGCAAACATTTCTACAAGTTGTAGATCATGACATGAACAATTTTTAAAATTATTTTAAACTTGCCTGATATTTCACATGTAATTATTCTGAGTGTGTCAGAAATGATCCTTGTTAGTCGATCATCTTCCTCTTGTGTTCCTGCAGCATCAGTTTTGTGTCTGGTTGAATACATTAAAGCCTTTATTAGCATGTTTTTATCACAAATTAAAAAGAACACTGTCTCCAGGAGACTATTGCATCTCTGTGCTTTCCTGGGTGAGATGTGTTCCACCTTCAGCTTGGTTAAAACTCCTGCGGACAGACAGCTGCTGCTGTTTCCTCTCCCATCAGGCCTCGCTTCGGTGACGTCCCGCCCGCTGTCGCTTCTCGTTTCTGCGCGGCTGAAGATGATCGAGCTGGGCCTCGCTGACGGCAGCTTAATCGACGAGCTGATCGAGCTGACGGCCCAGAGCCTCGGCAGCCTGGAGATCAAGGAACACTTCAACATCATCAAGGAGATCGGCCGAGGGAAATATGGAAAAGTGCTGCTGGTCACTCATCGCTTCAGGGGTACGGCCAGAGTTTGGCTTCTGAAGTAAAGAGAAGAATTCCGAGCAGCAGTGTTTGTACCCGTGTTTCATGCTCTGTCTTGGAAACAATTGAATTGCAGGTCAAAGTGTTCTATAAAAATAGACCACAGACTAAAGCTGGCCCCCGGGCCACAGCTTGGACACCACTGCTGGAGATGAAATACAGAGCAGAGTGGGGAGTCGTAGGCTTACTGGATTTAGGCCTGGATGCTTTTAATTTGAAAAGTTTGTGTGTGTGCCTGGCTGGGAGGTAAACCTGAGAATTCTAAGATTCTGGAAAGTCTTTGCCTCTGGTCCTCAGTCAAAGTCAATCATCAATAATCCTTATAAATAACATCATACTGAAATGAACATGATACCTGTCTTCTGTAAGCTTCTGTCCATGATCGGTGGCAGTAATAACTCGGACGTTCTGCAGGAACTCCCATGGCCTTGAAAGTGATGCCCAAAGCCTCCACTAAGCTGCAGGGCTTCCTGCGGGAGTACTGCATCTCGCTGCACCTGTCGCGCCACCCCTGCATCGTGGGCCTCTTCGGCATCGCCTTCCAGTCCAACGAGCACTACTGCTTCGCCCAGGAGCTCGTCATCGGCAGGGACCTGTTCGCGGTCATCCAGCCCAAGGCGAGTCGGGCAGCCGCGAGGTACAGGTTCCAGGTCTAGACTCTGATCGCAGCTTCGCTCCTTCCTCCAGGTGGGAATCCCTGAGACGTCGGTGAAGCGCTGCGTCCTGCAGATCGCCAGCGCTCTGGAGTTCATCCACAGCCACGGCCTGGTGCACCGCGACGTCAAGCCGGAAAACATCCTCCTGCTGGACACTCACTGCCGCCAGGTCAAGCTGGCGGACTTCGGCCTGGCCCAGAAGCGCGGCACCCTGATCCGCTACATCACGGGAACGCTGCCCTACATGGCGCCGGAACTGTGCTCGGTGGCGCTGC
Organism: Salarias fasciatus; assembly: GCF_902148845.1. Taxonomy (NCBI): domain Eukaryota; kingdom Metazoa; phylum Chordata; class Actinopteri; order Blenniiformes; family Blenniidae; genus Salarias; species Salarias fasciatus. The sequence goes on from NC_043764.1 coordinate 29,653,630, forward strand.
TGGAGGGCCAGCGGGAGGTGAGCGCCCCTCCCCTCAGCGTGGAGCCCGGTCTGGACACCTGGGCCTTCGGGGTGGTCATCTTCTGCATCCTCACCGGGTACTTCCCCTGGGAGCGCTGCACGGACTCCGACGACTTCTACCAGGAGTTCGCCGACTGGTGCCGGGCGGAGGACAGGCCCGACGGCGAGGACGACGTCCCTCCGCTGTGGAGACGGTTCACCCCCGACGCCTTGCAGATGTTCGCCAAGCTTCTGGATCCAGATGTAGGAAAGAGGGTCACGGTGGGGGAGGTGAGGGCCTATGTGGACAAGGACTGGTTGAAGAAGGTCCAGAGTGGAGAGCAGGGTACATCCTGTGACTCTGGGAGCAGCAAGGTGGACAAATAGAGCAGGAAGGTGTAGGATATCGACCTTAAAGAAGCTGAAGGCTGGCTTGTAATTTGTAGCAATAAAGCGTGTTGTTTGCACCACACTGAATGATGGCGATTCAGTTTTTGACTCTTTGACGGGATCCGGCAGAAACACACCACAGCGTTGCTGGACTGTACTGATCCACGGAGATTTAAGTGAACATTTTAAAGATTCAACATTAAAAGCTCTTTAAATCCAACCTACAGTACCTTCATGAAAATGTAGGCAGAACAGTTTCAGGAGAAAATCACCATGATTACCTGACTGGATCGTTACTTATTCGGTATCTCGTAAATACAGCCGTACCACAGCTGAAACAGCAAAAAAGAAGTCTTTTCTTATGTTAGTGCTGAATAGAGAGACTTTCAGTTTGAATCCATCAAAGCCATTCTATGTGGAGTTTGCATGTTCTCCCTGTACATCTGTGGCTTTTCCACCTTCCAGACTGACTCTGTCTTCTGGTTCACCCTAAAGTCTCGAGTAAAGTATGGAGAGCGGAGAAGCTGAAGCATCCTCAGCTGTTCTAGGAGAATATGACTACACTGACTATCTTCAGCAAATGCAAAGGGTTCTGAGAATAGTCTGTCTTTTCGGGCAAAGCTCTCCCCACTTGCATTTTTAATCATCTCACACAGATTTGACTTGGATTCTACAAAACCCCTCCATCGTCATTCCAGCTCAGAGGTGCTGAAGCCGATTCCAGCCGTGTGAAGACAGCCGACGCCTGGATCAGTCAGTCCGTCGCAGGACAAACACTCGCATTTACACCTGCATGACATTTAAATCACTCATTAATCATATCGCATCCATACTTTTGGATTGTGGAAGGCAACGACTTTAAAAACAAGCTCAACACTGAAAGGCTGTGAAGGACTTGAACTTCCACCACACAGGCCTGAATAGAAAAATAAATGATGGTGTGAGAAATGATGTCCTGACATTTCTTATGATGGTTTCAGAAACTAGAATGTTGGCTGAGTTTATCCTAAATCAGTCTATTTTTCTAAATATGAACTATTGACCATGAATAGTCAGTTTAGTCATCTTTCTGTTCATCCATAAATTCAAATGTGTGTTGTACTGTGGAAGAAAACCTGCGTACTGAGGGAAAACCCACACCCAGGAAGAACATGCAAACTCTCCTGGAATAAGAATAACTCCCATATCTGGTGTGGAACCAGGGCTGGTCTCCCTTTGAGGTGAGGATGTGTCCTACTGTGGTCTTTCACTGCTGAGGAGATTAAATATCACCGGTTTTAATGGGTGAATGTCTTTAACTCATTCATATATTCTACAAACTCTCACAGAAAACTTGATACCAGCTTACTCAGCTTACTTACAGCTTTCTCATCTTGTTGTCCCTGTGAGCTCTCAGCTCTCTGGTGACACAAAGACGGTGCAGTCCCCACCTGGACAATAAAAGTGGAATTTTTCTTCATCATTTCCTCAGCACGTTTTGCATGTTAAAAGCAAAGACACACACACACACACTAGCTGTTTTAAATACATGCTCTTTCATATGTGAAAGCTGGATATTTTCACAGAATCCACCTCAGACGGGACGTCTAATAAGACCACATCCAGAAGGACAGTGTCTCGTCACCTTTTCACTGCTGGTTGAACGTCAGCTCATGCTGTCATATTATACTGTATGTTAAAGATCACAGCGAACAAGCAACAACGTGACGCCTCCTCATGTATCCACCACACTGTTTGTGAGAGAGCGCCCCTCTGTGGAGTTTTCTGTACGTGCTGATGAAAACCATCTGCTGAGAGTGAAGCAGAAGACATGGAGAAGTGGAAAAAGCTCTTTTCTCTTATCCTCAGGAGGGGTCATGGATCAAGGGTGACGCTCTCTTGTTCTTGTGGCACATGGAGCGATGCAGGTGCTTTAAGGCGGCGGTGTTTCAGGGATGTCGCAGGCCCGGAGGAGGCTGGACCCCCCTCAGGCCCCCCTCTGGCCCCCCACCATCGTGTTTTACTACATTTATAGGACATTACGTTACTCTGGGTTCATTTTTCAGTCACCCTCAGGGTCCCAGTGCACGTCCAGGCCCGTGGCAACGCTGCCAACGTAAATCCCACCGCAAAGCCGGGCTGCGGACATTTGACTCACCAGCTATCCCACCTGGCGTCGACACGCAGTGTTTCCAGCAGATTAAACCACGTTCTGAATGCCTGCTCCATGCAGCAAGTCATTACAGCCAAATCCACCAGACCTGGGGACTTCAGCGTCCATAAACTTGTTTCCTATTCATCTGATTTAGTTTGCTTTTTCACTGAAGGTTGAAGTTCATCAGATAGGCTGAGTACAATTTCCAGGAAGTAGCATCGACTCGAGACACGTTATCATCACACGATTTCCTCATCTGCCAAATAAAGATCGTTTCGTGTCCTCAAATGATGGTGAGAGGCTTTCCTGTTTATCTAATCTGCAGAGCTCTCGTGTTCCTGACACATCGGTCCATCACCCAAACTTCGATAGAGAGATACACGGCCGTGATGTGCGAGGCCATTTCAGGCCGATTGAGCTGCACTCCACTGCTTTCACCCATCGAGCCTCTTTGCTTCTCAGAAAATGCTTTGATAAGAGATTTTGTAAAATTTTTATTAAAAGTCTGAATACATGTTCATGCATCAGGTTTGATTGTGGAGCATAAAAGCACCATTAAGTTTTACATTAAAACACAACATAGTTCCAACAAAGCAGTGAAATACAGCTGATAATGTTGGCATCAAACCCACAAAAACAGAGCAGACCTGTTGGAAAAGCTTTCTGAGCCATTTCATTCTCCGAATAAGTAGTGAAAAACTAATTTAAAGGTTAGTTAAAACTGCAAAAAGCTAAAACAGTGTATGAAAAAGTTAGCTTCATGCAGCAAAATAGAGATTAAAGCATGAAGCGATTGGCTGAAACACACACACACACCTCAGGTCAAAGCACTAATCAGTTAATTAAAAGGCTAAACCTAAAGAGTTTGGAGTAAATTGAAAAAAGCTAAAATAATGTAAAACATTAATATTTCACTGATGAAATAACTAATTAAATGGTTTTCTGAAGCCAATAAAGAACAAAAAAAAAAATGAATGAATAATAAAATAAATAACACTGAATGAAAAAAAAAATGAGCTGGCTAAAAGATGTAACAGTTATCCAACGGTTCTAGGTATTCTAAAATATGGAAAACAACATTTTAAATTAGACCAAATGATTTAGATAATTGTTACTGATACACTAAACTGAATCAGTGAGAGCAGAAGGAAAGAACATCCCACGTTCTTATGGAGAAATTATGAAAAACACCCGTTAATCAAATATGAGAACACGACAAAAACTCATGTACTGTGTACATTAATCACATGTTTGATTTGTTCTGAATAACAGCACTGAACATCCACATTTCCATTGAGCTTTTATTTCTGAAGCCCGTCCAGTGACCCACACGTAAACCAGGTGGGTTTTCATCCAGATATGTGGATTACAGTTTTCTTTATGTTCTTCCATTTCATTTGAAGGTTGATGACACACATGGAGATGTCTGGCTGACGCTAAACACACACACACACACACACACACACACACACACACACACACACACACACACACACACCGGATACTAAAAATATCAAGATTTGTTGTGGAAAATCACCACGACTGCGACCTGGGCCTCTGATTGGGGCGGTGGCTCTTCTGTGCTGGATGATTAAATCTTTATTAACAAGTATCTGTGATTAACGGAGTCTCGTGACAGCTGTCCATCCAGATTAGATCAGTATGCCAGTTTACTGATCCACTCACTGGATTGTGGTCTGAGACATGAAAGCTTCAGGACCGTGGATCTCTCAGGAGCAGGGGCGATTTGAAATAGAAATAAATGACAGAGCATTGATTTCAGGGAGGATGTTTCTAGCATCTTGTCTTGAAAGCATCAACTCTTTAGCGCTTGGTTTAGTTTATAAACCAAGTGTGCTCATTTTAAAGGAGCTTTTTTTTTTTTTTTTTTTTTTGAGTGTTTTGAGTGTTTGTCTGGGTTCAGGTATCGAGTCTGGATTGAGTTTATAGAGTCTGGGTTCTGGTCTTTGGGGGCCTGTCTTTAGCTTAAGGAGTCGTCACTCAGATAACCTACATCTGAGGTCAAGACTTCAGGTCGGTTAGAAAATCCCAGGTGTGATTTCATGACTCCAGATGTTTTAAACAGTCCTTAGTCTAGTTTCAAGATTTTTAGTGTTGTTAACAGGATTTGCTTCGACTTCTTAAAGAACTCAAGTTGTGTTTTAGAGAGTCCTGCCCCGGTCTTAAACATCCAGATTAAATCAGAAAACTGGAGTCCAAGTCTGGGAAAAAGAACCCCGAAGAGTTTGTATTTTTTTTATTTAAGCCTTTTTCAGTTCCAGATATTCCAGCTGGAGTGTAAACAATAGAATTCAGTATCTGAGTCTGTTTTTACAGAGCCACGATAGATCTTCAGTCTGGATCTGCTTTAATGAGGCTTGAGTGTGTTTTTAAAGAACTTCATTTTATTATTTTCTAAAAGGGTTGATTGACTTCATTTTTCTTTACCTGGAGGTTTGAGTGGACGGAGGATCTCAGGATCGCCATGATGAGGACCTCTCAGAGCTCTGAGTGGACTCGCTGCGAACAGCTTCCTGGTTGTCGACAGAGATCAATCCAGACCAGACACATCTCATTCTGATCTTTCAAGCAGGGAAACTTCAGAAACTTCAGTGAGTCATCTTCACATCTTCACACCTATTTCAGTTTCAGCCGCTTGAGCGTCCCTGAGCGGGCGAGGCGAGGGTGTGATGTTTACATTTCATACGAGGGCCGCTGCTTACAAACGGGTCCCTTTGGGTGTATCGCTGGCTCTGTGATCTGAGAGGCCCTCGGACAACTCCCGACCAAACACGCCAGGCCTCGGCAGGTCTGTCAGTGTCTGGAAAGCCTCACCAGTGCGTCTGTCAGTCCCGGACGGACGGCTTAACTCATGCTAACACTGGAGGCAGACAGCTGCTCTCGCATGTCCGCCGCACACAGACGTTTAAGTGATTACTGAGAATGCGACGGTGGATGGAGACGAAACTGTATTCCAAATGTTTCCAGAGTGCTGGTGTGAACCCGAGCCCGGGGCTAACTGTAGCAACGTATCAACAAATGAAAACAGATGTCAGCAGAGAGCATTCCTCACCCTCCTCAGGCTCTGTGAACGCGTCGTGTTGGGGCGGAAACGGCTTATTGTGCTGTGTATCAAACTATATACCACATAGAAAAACATACAGTTTGATACTCAACATCTGAGCCGAGTCCCATGTCTCACTCCCACTGTGGCAGGGGGGCAAGTTAGCATCGGAACAAGAACGCAAGACTTCATTCCACTCATTTAAAAATGAAAAGGTGACTTTCAAAGCTCTTTAATGTAAAGCAAATTGATGTTGCACATCCTGATAAGACTTATAATGACAGAAAATGCACGCTGTGCTAATGTGCTTTAGCGCTTACGGATGGCGATGCATACTTCAAGAGTGCAAATGAGACACTGAAACAAACAATTTGAAGCACACAGATAAAATATAGCATCATCTGCTGAATACAAGTCAAGTCATATATTATACACATCACATTCCAATTAGAAGTCATATATCTTACATCAGACTCACACCAGAAGCATTACATGGCCTGGTGTCTGCACATCAACACATCTGATTCCAATCAAATTAACAAAATTACAATAAAACGGCCCGTCGCTCCAAAGATGCCAAATGGCAAACTGAAATTCTCCCAGCCACTGGAGGACAGATGTGGCTGCAGTCCTACTATTGTTTGTGAATTTGTGTTTGTATTCAAAGTTTTTGAGTAAGAAAAAGTTAAGCATATTAAGATCTGTATGGACACAGCAGCAGCTGGTGGAGTGTCGATACGTCGCAGCAGAGCATTTGAGACAATCCACAGAAAGCGGCACATTTTCAAGCTTATGACATTAGCTGATGATCATTTACATCCAGCTATGTCGGAGCAATTACCTCTATACTCGCTCACCCATCTTCTCCTGACACTAAATAGTCTTGATCCTCCTGCCGGCGTCTCGCTGCTTCTTCTTCTTCTTCTTCTTCTTCTTCTTCTTCTTCTTCTTCATCGTCGTTCCCTTCACGTCCAGCTTTGAGACTCTGGTGGACTTCAGCTTTGGTCTCGGTGACCTCAATGTCGTCGTAACCCTCCGTTGAGTCGTCCACCTCATAGGTCACTTCATCTGTTTCACAAATTAAGAAAAAAGAAGCTGCATGGGCTTTCCTCAGTGACTGGAGCAGCGCACTGCGACATAAATGTATAAAAAAGTTAGTTCACCAAGAGGCATTTCCTCAGCTGGCTCCCCACAACTTTTATTTGTGGACTTTATTATCAGTTGCTTTTTTGTGTGTGTTTTCCGTCAAACGTTGTGATAGACGGCCATCTTGAAATGAATGTAGCGTGTCGGCATACACACCAGTGGTGGCTGCGTCCGCATGAGTCAGCGGCTGAGACTCAACAGCTCCATCAATGTCGTCGTAAGAGGTGCTGTGTGCGTCAGTTTCAGTGATCAGTCCAGCGCCTGCTCGGAATCCTGAACCAAAGAAGAGAAGATGGGAGAAAAAAAATGTCACGTGAAATAGTAAATGATAAGAAAAAAGTAATGAAATGTTTTTAGACTCAGTGCCTGGACGGTTGACTTCTATTTCAGGGTCTCTGCGCTTCACATCCTCGTAGCTGCCGCTGTCAAACTCCTTCTCCTGTTGCTGTTGCTTCATCTTTCTCACTACAAGAAAACAGTGTTGTACGTTTACTGCCGCAGAACACAGCATCTGCTGCGTTATCTTTGCTACACAAAGCAAACAACATTGGATTTCTATTTCAGTGCTGTTCAATTCCTCCTGCTCCTGATTAAAGGATGTAACGATGTGAGGCAAGTGGTCTGGATTTATCTAGCATGTACTAACAGCTCCCTCTTGTGTCAAACCCATTTTATTATCCCACTGTTTTCCTCAAAGATCAGACATATGCAGCGGTTTTGATAAGAAAAAAACTTTTCTTGCTTAGTTTTCCCTGCCTGATTAGTATATGGAAGGCAGAACTGCAGTTCATGATGCATTTCTATAATTGAAGAATTAAAAAAAAAAAGTCTTTCTACAGGGTATTAAACTTTAAAATGTCATGCTCACTAATGACTTTGACGTTTATTGATATAAAGCATATGTTCCACATAAAATGTACTTTTTATACATAATATTTAATATTTTCTATATCTAAATGTGCTTTTTCCTCTTTGTTTTAGGTCTTATTGCAGGAATACATCATTCGGTGCTTTAATATTTTATTTTTCTAGCAAGGAAAGACAACGGTCTGTTGCTTCTGTGATGCTACTGCATGTGTGTGATCAGAGAAAAGTATAAATGTTAAGATAGAAGCTGCTGCAGATGTGATATTTCATTATACACACATGTGTAGGGAATGTGTCTCCACTTATGCAGATGATGGTGGAGTAAATAGTGACTGAAAACAAACTCTAAGTTTCAGAAAGGTGAAGGTTACTGTGACGTGACTGACTTCACCTTTGTTGGCGAAACCTTACTCACACAAGATGCCGGACTTCCTGGCTCTCCTGATCAGGCAGAATCCCAACAAAGCAAGAATCACACCCAGCAGAATCACCAGAAACACCAGTCCAACGACTGTTCCCACAGAAACAGGCTCCGGTGGAGGCTCAGTTGGTTCGATATAATCTGAAATCAAACACAGGCTGGAATGAGCTTCATCTACTTAAACAAAAGCATTCATTAGATAACAACACTTTGACTTGTGAGTGTAGCTCACCTTTACAGTAAATCTCAGCTGGGAAGGAGTTTGGGCAAGGCTGTCTTTTAACACAGTAGTTGACATCGAAGGTTCCGTCACTGCACTGCAGGGTGATCTCCAGGTTCTCCTGAGAATCAATAGAATGGTTTAGGTGTTTTCAATCAATCTATCAATCAATCAAGCTCATGGACAACAAAACTGGAGTATAGTATAAAACAACAATATTTAGTAATTGCAGTAAATATTTCATAAATCATTTCAAACTATTTTTTAATAAAAGTGGTTATTTTTGATTAAAAGGCATAAAGCATTTCTCAAGCTTTTTGTTTTTAAATTATATCTTACCTCAATATTATATTGTTATTTAATTTTTCTTAATGATCTTGAAACTGGGAGACATTTGATGCTGGTAAAGTATTTTCAATAACTTTCAGTGTGTGTTGCTAAAGTTGTAATTCTCTGTCATCGGATGTTTGAGTTAATCTGACTCATCAGGTTTTACAGTGTAAAAAAGCATTTGAAGATGAAGATGAAGATTTTTTTTTTACTAAATATTGGCCTTATGAACATTTCAAATCTGGCTTTACCAGGCTGTGATAAAACTGGATAAATTAGTTCTGGCATGTCCAAAAAAATCCCAAATATTAATTTTTACCAATTTGTATAAACAATATAACATCATGTTTGAATTCTGTGGTGAATCCTTTTAAAATGGAAGCAAAATCCACATTTGCATCTCCACTTTGAAAGGTTGTTCTCACACAAAGGAGACTGACGTATACTGCAGATCAATGGACAGTAAAGATTCACCCTCTTGGTTCCCCTGCGTGTTTGCTTCTTTGTGTCATCGTAGCCACCGCATTTCATTTTGTTGCACAGTTTTTCCTTCTTTTCGTTGGGGAAGAGTGCCTCTGTTATGCACGTCCTTTTCCATTCATTTTGAAATTTGACCTGGAGGACACCGCCACAGTGCTGCGTGGTGTTGAACTCAATAGTGCCTGTGAAACCGAACAGAAGGTGTTTTACGTGGCAGTGGATTGGTGAGGAGATCAGTGGCGTCGAACATTACTGGAAACGTCCCCCCCGTCCTTACTCATGCAATAAACAGACACCGCGATCGTTTTGGTGCAGCTTGTTTCCTCTCTCCGGCACTGGCCCAGTTCATAGTGGCGCTTGTCGCAGTGGACGTCGTACGCCTTCGCAGGACCCAGCAAATTTCCTTGCATGGGCCCAGTTATGGCATTGCCACATTTGAGCTCTTGGCAAAGCATGTGAGAATAGTTCTGGTTCCAGTTGTGACTGCAGACTGGTTTGTTACCGATCCTCAATTCTCCGTGACAGTTCTGGGAAAGGGTGACCTCGTATTTACCTGGGGAGGAAAACAGAGAAAACTTTAACATTGACAGTGACCTCAAACTGAAAAGAAGAAATGACCTAAAACTACCTGTGGACCAATGGCTGGCCAGCTGCATTCCAGTCTCTAATCTCTACCAAAATAAGATCTCACCTTCACATTCGAGGAGAAGTTTTTTCGTCTGTGATGGCGGGGTGTCGGTCTCGCAGTCCCAGATATTACTGACATTTTTACCACCACAACTGAAGCTTCTGGTCCAGAAGGGTTTGAACTCATTGTTTGGGTCACTTTCCTTTATTGACATGAGCCTTCCACACTTCATGTCCTCGCAGAATCTTTGTCCCTCCGTGTTGGTCCAGCCGTCGGAGGAAACGAGGTGTTGCGTTCCCTCGGAGAGAACGTAGACCTCTCCACTGCAGGCTTCTTTTTGGCTCATCATCTTCCAGTCTAAGGCAGGCAGCAGGGGGGAGAGTCCATCACAAAAAGCTACTGCACTGGTTCAAGATATTTCACTCATGAAGGGAAAGGCTTTGCACTGAACCTACCGGAACATTGGAGGCCGCCATATTTGCAGCTGGTCTTCTCATGGGTGACAGAACATGACGAGAAGGAGCCGTTGGGATTCTTACATTCTACCTTCGACACGGCTACAGGACTGTCCAGCATCCGTCCAAAGTAAGGGAGAGTTCTGAGAGCGCTGCCGCAGTTCAGTTCCCGACAGATGATGTTCTGGGTTTTCACGTCACCAAGAGCGTCCAAGCACACTGGGAGCGACATCTCCTCGTAGTCCACCACCACATTCCCCGAGCACTTCTCTCTGCTCTTTTCAAATCTCACATTCAGACTTTCTGCGATACAAAATATGATGGCAGTGAAAATGAATTCACCAAACAAGAAGATTATTTGGTAACACTTCCTTTTACAGTACGGCAATTACCATGTATTAACATGGTAATTGCAAGGTAAGTACCATGTAATAAGGAGAAGTTACTGTTAAAATTACCATGTAATTACAGGGTAACTATGTTGCTAATTACCTAGTACTTTTAGAGTAATTACCAAGCCAATTCCAGGCAAATACCAAGTAACTACCTGGTAGTAAGTATTAATTACTGGGTAATTATAATGTATATAGCAACTATGTCGGTAATTGCCAAGTACTTACTAAGTAATTGCTAAGTAATTACCATGTAATCATTGGGAAATGTAGACTTTTTACTAGGTATTACTAGGTACTGCTAGGTGTGTACGCTATGTATTTCCCTATTAGTCAAGTGTTTTTTACTACTTACCTGGTAACTTCTTAGTATTTCCCAGTAACTACAACATTTACCTGGTAATTACGGTTGAACTGTAGACTACTGCAAAAGGAAGTGAGGCCTGTTTCCACACTATTACCTGGTAACTACTTATTCATTACCCAGGAACTCCAAAAATACCTACCTGGAAATTACATAGTTATTCAAGTGGAATTGTACTGTAAAAGGAAGTGATGTCTGTTTCCATGTTATTACATGGTAATTACTCATTTGTTACCCAGTAAATAGAAAAATATTTACCTGGAAATTACATAGTTATTAAAGTGGATTTGTACTGTAAAAGGAAGCGAGGTGTGTTTCCATGTTATTACCTGGTAATTACTCAGTATTTAGCCTGTTACTCGGAAACTTTCACATACCCCACACACTTGCACCAAAAATGCAGCAAACCCCATCAGTGTCTGTGATCCAGTCTCTGAACAGCACACTGTATCTGTCAGGGGATCAGAGTTTCCATCAAAACCACCATCACCAGCCATCACATTACATTAAGATGAACACATTATTATTACATTTCCTCACTACGAACACCTCACTGTGACAGACATGCAAAAACAAGAGAGCTGCCAAAGATAAACATTTTAATCAAATGGAGTTCAACTTCTTATAAAACAATTTACAAAACAGTGCACATTTTTAGCAGTCAGGCATCTTTTTTTTTTTTTTAAGAAACAGAACAGATTTCTTTTGCAAAAAACAAAATACAAAAAACAGTGATAAACAATCACTATAAATCAACATTAATAAGTACACTGCTCCAGTCTTGTGAATTCACATCATCATGTGTTTTCTGCAGACCCATCTACAGGAACCCTTGATCTCCATCATCCCGAATACCCAGGACCGCCGTCCCCAGGTGTTGTCACGTCGTCCACGTCCAGACTTGTTCCTCCCTCGGCGTGATGGAAACGAGGACAGCACAACTGTTCCTTCTTAATGCTCAGGGTTTATTCACTTTATCACCCAAACCCCAAACGTGAGAACTGAAAACATACAAATATACATATTAATAAACAGAAACTTACACAATCAACAAATATACACATTGCACAAGACACAAATATCTTTAAACCTTCAAATATACACATGAAACCGACATTACAACCGAAACATTCACCCAAGCCTGAACCACAGCCACCCAGCACCAGCTGCAGAGCCACCATACTACCACCACTAGAATGATCAATAAAACACCAAGAAAAACGAAAATATACACACCTCACTGGCTGCTTCACATTGTAAAGGAGGTAAGCCGTTTGTTTTTGCTCTTTTCACGGAGTTTTTTGTTCTTATTTTCTCTCTCCGTGTTTATCTGTGCATCACTTAATGTGGTCCTACCCGGAACGTTCCGCCGTAAACACGCTTTCTCTCATTAGAGTAGGAACCGAAATTTAATTAAATATAAATATCACCATATCACCAAGTGTCTGCAGACGTTCCGCCATAAATAAGCTTTCTCTCAGTCGAGGTAGAACCGAAATTTAATTAAATATAAATATCATCAAGTGGCGGAACTAACCGTCTGCAGACGTTCCGGGTAGGACCACATTAAGTGGTGCACACAAACGTGGAGAGAGAGAAAACGCTCCAAAAAGTATGTAAAAAGAGCAAAAACAAACGGCTTACAGTGTGAAGCAGCCAGTGAGGTGTGTATATTTCCGTGTTGCTTGGTGTTTTATTGATCATTCTAGTGGTGGTAGTATGGTGGCTCTGCAGCTGGTGCTGGGTGGCTGTGGTTCAGGCTTGGGTGAATGTTTCGGTTGTAATGTCGGTTTCATGTGTATATTTGAAGGTTTAAAGATATTAGTGTCTTGTGCAATGTGTATATTTGTTGATTGTGTAAGTTTCTGTTTATTAATATGTATATTTGTATGTTTTCAGCTCTCACGTTTGGGGTTAGGGTGTTAAAGTGAATAAACCCTGAGCATTAAGAAGGAACAGTTGTGCTGTCCTCGTTTCCATCACGCCGAGGGAGGAACAAGTCTGGACGTGGACGACGTGACAACACCTGGGGACGGCGGTCCTGGGTATTCGGGATGATGGAGATCAAGGGTTCCTGTAGACGGGTCTGCAGAAAACACATGATGATGTGAATTCACAAGACTGGAGCAGTGTACTTATTAATGTTGATTTATAGTGATTGTTTATCACTGTTTTTTGTATTTTGTTTTTTGCAAAAGAAATCTGTTCTGTTTCTTAAAAAAAAAAAAAGATGCCTGACTGCTAAAAATGTGCACTGTTTTGTAAATTGTTTTATAAGAAGTTGAACTCCATTTGATTAAAATGTTTATCTTTGGCAGCTCTCTTGTTTTTGCATGTCTGTCACAGTGAGGTGTTCGTAGTGAGGAAATGTAATAATAATGTGTTCATCTTAATGCAATGTGATGGCTGGTGATGGTGGTTTTGATGGAAACTCTGATCCCCTGACAGATACAGTGTGCTGTTCAGAGACTGGATCACAGACACTGATGGGGTTTGCTGCATTTTTGGTGCAAGTGTGTGGGGTATGTGAAAGTTTCCGAGTAACAGGCTAAATACTGAGTAATTACCAGGTAATAACATGGAAACAGACCTCACTTCCTTTTACAGTACAAATCCACTTTAATAACTATGTAATTTCCAGGTAAATATTTTTCTATTTACTGGGTAACAAATGAGTAATTACCATGTAATAACATGGAAACAGACATCACTTCCTTTTACAGTACAAATCCACTTGAATAACTATGTAATTTCCAGGTAGGTATTTTTGGAGTTCCTGGGTAATGAATAAGTAGTTACCAGGTAATAGTGTGGAAACAGGCCTCACTTCCTTTTGCAGTAGTCTACAGTTCAACCGTAATTACCAGGTAAATGTTGTAGTTACTGGGAAATACTAAGAAGTTACCAGGTAAGTAGTAAAAAACACTTGACTAATAGGGAAATACATAGCGTACACACCTAGCAGTACCTAGTAATACCTAGTAAAAAGTCTACATTTCCCAATGATTACATGGTAATTACTTAGCAATTACTTAGTAAGTACTTGGCAATTACCGACATAGTTGCTATATACATTATAATTACCCAGTAATTAATACTTACTACCAGGTAGTTACTTGGTATTTGCCTGGAATTGGCTTGGTAATTACTCTAAAAGTACTAGGTAATTAGCAACATAGTTACCCTGTAATTACATGGTAATTTTACAGTAACTTCTCCTTATTACATGGTACTTACCTTGCAATTACCATGTTAATACATGGTAATTACCGTACTGTAAAAGGAAGCGTTACCGATTATTTTTAAATGTCATAATGCTATAAGGTAATCTTTTTCTCTTTTTTTTGCTGTTGAACATTTGGTGTCGTTTGGCAAAACAGGATAATGACTTCTGGGGTTCTGAGGGTATTGAGTATAAATGCAGGCTCACGCAATGTACAATTACATAATATAGTTCTTTACATGCCATTCGATTTATTGTTTTCATTTAATTTGATTCCACTTGATTTGAAGTCCTCACTGTTCCAGGAGCTGGTTATCGCTGAAAACGCCCAAAGGTGAGGACTCTTGTTCTAAAAGATCCTCTTAAAGCCATTTTCTGCTAGATGGTGAGATCTCTCCGCTTAGATTATCAAAAAGCAGACATAATAACGAATTTTACTTTGAAAAGAATGAGCTATTTAATACTCATCTTAGTTTTAGCACAACCTCATGACATCAATTTACCATTGACAGGTAGCAGGGGATTGAAAGGGAATCCAAAGTTACCAAAGTTTGTGTTGATTTGAACTCCAAGATAAAGTAAACTGTTCAGAGAACGCTCAGAAATGTAGGTTTTTCATGAAGAATCACAATCTTTTACCTGAACAAACAACGTAGGCTGGGTTTAGGGCACAGAACGTATCGTCATCGCTCCTGATGGCCTTGCTGTGGTTCAGGTTGGTAAGGTGTCTCGTACTTTGCAGACTCTTGAACTTAACATTGCCGTTCTCTGGTTTTCCAATGGCTGTGACGGCTGTGCCGCAGCCAAGACTCTCACACAGGCTGGAAGACTTCTTGGATGTCCACGATTCTGCGCACACGCCGCCACGTGTCCCTTCAGAAAGGACGTCGACCCTTCCCCAACAGCCGCGGGTCAGCATCACGTTCCGAGTCTCTGGTGTGGGAATCCACAAAGCAAACACCAAAAGGTAAGAAGAATTTCACCAAAACATA
Source organism: Salarias fasciatus (assembly GCF_902148845.1). NCBI lineage: Eukaryota > Metazoa > Chordata > Actinopteri > Blenniiformes > Blenniidae > Salarias > Salarias fasciatus. The sequence goes on from NC_043764.1 coordinate 29,668,735, forward strand.
CATTCAGTTTTTACATGGCGACTTCTTTGATTGTGTTTTGTTCAGTGTGGGTTTAATTTTGGATGCTATCCAATGGATGATCTGACACTGTGGTTGTCATTCCTTTGATTTGTTGTTGCCTGTTGCTATTGGACCGTGGACATCGTGCATCCTCCGACTCTGTTTAGTTCAGCACAGTCGCTCTTCATCGTGTACCTGAACACATGACGACGGCAACGGCTTTGAGGTCGTCGGACTGCAGTGTTGCTTCGCCGCATTCAAACAGGCTGCTATTGGTGGATGAGCAGTCGTAAGCAGTTTTCCAAACATCTTCAGTCCCATTGCCTCTTGGTGTGGAGGTAAAGTTTTTGGCAGTCCCACAGTTCATCTGTCGACACACTGCGTCTGCAGACTGTTGGTTCCACAGCGTGGAACCAGAGAGATGATAGATTTTGTTGACGTCCTCGATCATGACCTCGCCAGAACAGGGTTGTGCTCCATGCAGAAAGACCACCTTGTGGCCTGACGGACAAAAGAAAAAAAACTGTGACAATTGCTGAAACTCAAGCTTCATGCTAGCAGTATGGAGTATGACTCCAATCGAATGTTGCAAAGATGGCTGCATTTTTCACAGACTCACTCTCAGTTTGGTTGTTAGAGTATACGTTAGCAAAGCTTGCTAGCTTTCAGCGTTTTGCAGCCATGCGTTTGTGTGCAACCTGGCATTGAGGACCAGAAGACAAAAACAGAACTCACCTTCACAGGTTATTTCCACTACTTCAGTGCCCACGACTGGTCTGCCTTGGCTCCTTGTCACGCACTCAGATATGTTCTGTGCTCCTTGATCGCATTGTACAGTCACTACATCTCCAGTGCCTAGACTGAATCTTTCAAATTCTCCTGAGGTTCGAGCATTCCCACAAGTCAAATTTTGGCAAACCATATTGGAGTATTTTGAGTCCCACCCAAGCTTGGAGACTCTTCTAAACTGGCCTTCGTGTTTGATCTCCAGTCTGCCGGCACATCTTTCAGGACCATCCACCAGTTTCACATCCACACTGCCTGGATCGTGACAGCAGGAAGAGCGTCAAAAAGACACAGAAACACAGAAACTCCTGCTGAATGTCAGATTGGACAAAGATTTTCTTTTGGTTGAATCCTTCAACAATTTGTCCTTCTTACCCAGGTATTTCTCCAACACATTAAATGCCACGAGTTCTTACTTACAAAGGAAAAGAAATCATCATGTGATCGAGATTACCTGAACAGGTGAGGAAAGGAGCAGTCATACACGACTGCATTCGGCCACGACGAGCGTGACAGTGGTACAGTGAGGACTCATCATCTTTGCACTCCACATAATCCATACTCCCTGGCTGAGATATGGGTCGTTTAGTACTCTGAACCATCTGGAAGAAAGTATTTTCATAGATCAGGTAAGTCTTTGGCGACAAGTGTTGACTGGTTGACAGTCAGTGCATGTTGCCACACAGCCAGATGCTGGCAGTGCTGGGATCCATGTTAAATATTTAGTTGTCCTGAGAGGTCGGGATCTTTTCTCTGCCTGATTTTAAGGTATGGGGTGTGAGGAATGAAGACCAGCAGACTCTGCTTTGCAACTTAAAATTGCAACTTTGTTAAGCAGGTCAATTCGCACAAAATAAACCAAACCAAAACAGTTTTTTTTAAATGAAGGCCACTTCCTTTGTGCTTCAACAAAACCTAGCGGGATGAACCTTCCTGTGTCTCTTTCCCTCTCTAACAAACTGCTTGCTGCAGTCTCTTGATTGTCACTGTATCAACCAGCTCACGCCCTTCAGCTCGACAGCGACCTTTATCCTGACTGTCCTCAGGACTCTGGTTCTTGTCGTCTTTTCCTGGAGGCCAGGATGGACTGTCGTTCTTGTTGCAGCCACTGAGAGTGAATGTATCTCGCTTCAGTGGTAAATGGTAAGTGGACTACACTTATATAGCGCTTTTTACCCTGCACTGACAGAGCCCAAAGCGCTTTACACTGCAATATCACATTCACCCATTCACACTCACAGTCACTCCATACTGGAGGTGGTAAGCTACTATTGTAGCCACAGCTGCCCTGGGGTAGACTGACGGAAGAGAAGCTGCCAATCTGCGCCATCGGCCCCTCCGACCACCACCAACCATTCGCACAATCTTTCATGATATCACGATGCTGAGAATGCACTGATGCTGCTCCTGAAAATCTGATTTTTCTAAGGAATAATGTGGCCTTCTATGTAAATAAGCGGTCCGACATCACTGCCACTATCTATCTGTCCTCACCTCACATTATCATGAACCCAACTCAACTTTGTTTCTGTAGCACTTTAAAAAACTGTGTTGTGGCACAAAGTGTTGTACAATGTCATAAATACATAAAGTGCAGGATAAAATACAATAAGAACAAGGAAATCCATGAAAGACATTTAATAAAACAGTAAAAACAGGACTAGAGTCTCAGGCTGAGTTAAAAGCCAGTGAATAAAAATGTGTTTTAAGATCTCTCTTAAAAACGGACGGTGAGGGGGCCTGTCTGATGCACAGTGGCAGCTCGTTCAACAGCTTATGGGCTTCAACAGAAAAACGTCTGTCCCGTCTGGGAGGTACCCAGGTCCAGAGGGTGCCTCCAGCAGCAGCTGATCAGCTGATCTGAGGCACCGAGCAGGAGTGTAGAGGTCAAGCAGCTCAGAGAGGTAAGGCGGGGCGAGACCATTCAGGGACTTAAAAACAAATAAAAGAACCTTAAAATGAAGGCTAAAGGTTACAGGCAGCCGGTGGAGGGAGGCCAGGATGGGAGTGATGTGCTTCCTCTGATTTGCTGTAATGTTTTAAACCAGCTGGAGACATGCAAGGGACGACTGGCTGACTCCAACATAAAGTGCATTACAGTAATCCAGCCGTTAGGTAACAAAGGCATGGATCACTGTCTCAAAGTGCTCACATGCAAGAACAGGCTTCACCTTAGCCAACTTTCTCAGGTGGAAGAAGCTGGACTGAACCACTGCTCTTCTCTGTGAATCCAGTTTAAAAATCACCGCCCACCTTAAACCCCAGAATTAAAACAGTCGGCTTCACATGCGGAGTCAAGGGGCCCAGGTCAGCAGGTGGAGGTTCACAGGAGTCACTGGGACCAAACACAGTCACCTCTGTCTTTATATCATTAAACTTCAGAAAGTTTTGGGCCATCCAGGCTTCAATGTCCTCAAGGCACCGTACGTTGTAGATTCATTAACAAGAAGGCTTCTTTCTTCTTTAATGGGACACAGATCTGGCTGTCGTCCATATAGCAGTGAAAGGAGATGCCGTGCCTTCTCAGGATGGACCCCAGTGGTACTAAAGGTTTGAAACGACTCATTTTCACCAAGTATGACATTTCCATTTTGCTTCCACTTCCACACATTGTACAGGAAAAAGAGCTGTTGGTTGTTACTTGCAGAAGTTAAAGGTGTGAACTCACCTTTCCACAGCCCAGCTCGCTGCACACCAGCCCATCCTCCACCAATGTCCAGGTGGTGGCGCACACAGGCTGACCACTTTTCCCATTCACCTTGACGCTAACCGTACCGTAGCATTTTGTTTCCTTGCCACGGTCCATCAGAACTATACTGACGTTGTCTGCAAGAAAATCAGTTTATTATCCACCTGAGACCAAACCACATGTTATCATGTGAATTAGAGGCTTTTCATTTAAAACATGAAAAGGAAATCCTGATATATAATCAGCTACAGCTGCTGCAGCCACTTGAGGAGTGAAAATGCGTCTTCAAGAAATTATTCATAGTTTTTCTCTCGGTACATCAAATAGAAACTGTAGCTGTCTCTTCTTCTCTTCCATTTTTATAATGATCTGCTGAATCGGCAGCGGTGGCGTCGAGACTGCTGACGCAGAGAGAGGTACCTGAACATGTCAGCTGGTTGTCTGGGCCGATTGTACCAGACTCCCCGCAGTGCACCTGCCGGCACATCGCACTGGCATCGGTGCGGTTGTGAGCGACTGCGATCCACTTGTTGTTGTCTTTTCGTCTCTCCAGCCGTCCAGAGCACACGTTGGACGGACTCCCTCTGATCTGCAGCCTCTTGTGGCCTGTGCAGACCACCTCTGTCAGTCTGAGCGTGTGCAAAGTGTGTGTGAAAGCACGTACAGTATGTGTGTGTGTGTGTTGTTTTTTTTTACCTTTGCACGTGACAGCGGCAGGGGTTCGGCAGTCTCGAGGTCCGACCACACACTGCCACAGGTGAGTCACGTTGTCGATGGTGGAACAGTCGAGCTCCATCTTTGGAAACTCCCTGAAGTCATCTGGGTGAAACCTCTCCGTACGAGGAAGCTCTGCCACTTCACCACATCCCTGGCGCTGACACAGCAGCTCGGCCTCACGCTGCCCTGAGGAAGGGGGCGGAGCCACAGAGTATCAGCATCACCTACACAGGACCGAACGTCACGTGACCCCGTGGGACTAAAGCTAGCACTGAGCTAGCAGAACCTCGGCTCGCTGTTTGTTAGCCACGATGATGTAGCATCCTGCATGCAGTTTGATGTAACATTTCTTGTCCCTGCCAAACTGGCTGGCAGAAAGTTTAAGAACTCGATGAACGACCATAAACAAATGGGAAAAATGGCAATATGGCAACTTTAAGCACAGCTCAGTGAACACAAGAGTATGGAGAGGACAAACTGCCGCAGACAGCTATAGATCAGCAGGGAACCGCAGAGAACCAGGAAGTCACCAGAACGCCGTGTACAGCAGTCTAATCTGATAACAGAGTATGTTTCACAAGCAGACTTTCCACCCCACCACAGAGATGTGCTTTAAGTCCAGAGTGAGCCGGCAGCGGGAATAACACCACAAATCATCCACTACAGCCGGACAGATCAACAGCAGAACCTGCTCGGGTCCCACAAAACACACGGCGGAGAAATGATCAGTTCAGTGATCTTTGACAGAGAAAAGTCCGACGGTTCCTTCCCTTTCCCACCCCAGTGAAACACGTCCTACTGATAACTGATCCACACCGAAGCTGCAGCGAATGATGAACTCCGGAGAGATCTGATCTACAATTTGATTTAATGTTTTCAATTTCTTTTCTTGCTTTAATAAAGTCCAGCTGAGTTTGTATCTTTTTCCCCAAACTGGAAAATAATTTAATTTGTAGATTGAATAGAAACTATGAGACAAGTTCACTTCAAGGTGGTTTATTTAAATTGAAGTCTAACTTTCTTCTCCAGTACAACCTTCGGAAAAAAACCTTGTTTGACTTTTAAACTTTCTGTATGTCAGGATGTTTTTTTTTTTCAAACTGCTTCTTTTCATTCTGTTTGATTTTATTCCATTTTAAACGACCCAACAAGACAAAAGTTTTAAAAACGATACTCCGATATCCGTCTATCGCAGGTTTAGACAAAGCGTTTCGGATCTTTTGATGTGACGGTTTCATGAGTGCAGAAATTGAAACTCCTCTCCGATTCTCGGAGGTTTTACTTTTTCATTGTTTCTAACTTTTCTCCATGAATATAAAAAGTCCTTTTGGTTTTGGTGGCATTTTGATAATACTTAAAAAAAAAAAGCAATATTTTAATGATTATTTATTAATAATTAGTCAACTTTGCTATAACTAACACCAGTATTATTGATCGTATTAGAAATTCAGTTTTTCACTCAGTTCTGCTTTGATGGCAGTAACTGTAAAAGTCTCTTGAAATGACTGCTCTATTTGGAGCTATATAAATAATGCTAAATTGAATTTAGTGATTTAACAATGTTGTAGGGAAAATGTTTTTCAAGTGTAATTTTATTCTTAATACAAATTCAGTTTTTTTTCCCTGAAAATTTGCTCACTTATTTACATACTCAAACATTTTTTTTCTTTTTCATTAGCAACGCTTGTCTCAAAATAGAAGAATTAACAGACATTGATAACATATTTTTTTTTATGTTACTCATGGAATAGAATTGAAATGGTTGGTTAACTATGGAAATTTTCACATGTAAAATAGTTTATGACTCGCACACATTTTCAAAAACAGGAACGTCTAAGTTGGAACAATTCTTTTCTTTCTGCATTATTATTCAAATGCAGCTCTTGAAAATGGGAAAATAACAGTTTTTTTAATTGTTAAATCTCATTTATCTTTGGCCAAAACACCTGCATAAATTTGATATGATCTAACCTTTTTTGTGTCTGTATATATATATATATATATATATATATATATATATATATATATATATATATATATATATATATATATACACACACACACACACATACATACATATATTAATATATATATATATATATATGTATGTATTTATGTGTGTGTGTGTGTGTGTATGTATATATATATATATATATATATATATATATATATATATATATATATATATATATATATATATATGTACATTTTTTTCTTTCACACACACACACACACACACACACACACATTCTAACCAACAAGTTTACATACATATTTTTTAGAAGGTTTAATTTCAATTTATTATATTAAAAGGCACGCACACACGCACAGGCACACAACACAAATTTACCAAATCTTAGAGGCATAATTACGTATATAACAAACTAAAGACTAGATTTAATTGAATTCAAAACAGATAAAACTTCAAAATATAAAGAGGATAAGTAATAATATGCAATATTGATTAAGGAATGTATATTTCCAGGATTTTTCTTTTCTTTACATTTTTCAATATAACAGCTTCTCTTGCACAGACATCTCTGTCTATATACTATATGTATATCTATCTATCTATCTATATATGTATGTATATAGATAGATAAGAGAAGCTGTTATAAAGAAAGAGAGAGAGAGAGAAAGAGAGAGAGAGACTTAGATATATAGACATAGAGATATAGATATATACACACAGTAGTATTTACATTGGGTTTCTGCCACTGCTGATATTTTCTCATTCCTCTCAGAAATTGGATGACTTTGCCCCTTTGTGAACATTCGATATGTTACTCTAGTTCATGTCATCTCATGCACTCTTACCCCAGTTCTCAGAGCAAATGTACCCAGCCCTCCCGTTGATGGAGTAGCGGACGGCCCCTGAACATCTGGATCCTTTCAGGTCGATCTTGATCTCATCTACAGAGGTGACAGAATGCGTGAGAGCACTGACGGGAGCAGCACGTCTGTCAGAAAGAGTGTGAGACGGCTGTAAACCTCACTGGAACACTGAATCTTCTTCACGGTGGGCTTTGGGTAGTAGCTGAGCCCCAGACCGGGACCCAGAACGGGACAATCCATCAGGTCTCTCTCCTGACCCGTGCAGCTCAGCTGGTTGAGCCAGACCTTGTCCCTGCGCATGGGGACGTCCGCCGTGGCGTTCTCCACAGGCTCCCCGCAGAAGGTGCTCCTGCACACCACCTCCTCGGTGCTGCGGGCCCAGCCTGTGTCCCCCACATGGCCCCACGTCTGGTTGTAGTAGGCTTCCACGTGGCCTCGGCAGGCGCCGTCTTCGTCCGACAGGATCACCTTGACAGCAACTGAAGAAACAGCGGCGCGCTCAAAAACAGCGGCTTAATTCACAGAAATCCATCAAAATCAACTGAAATGTAGTGACTGTACTCAGATTCATGACAGGATTTGATTTTAGAAGACCAAATGAAGTCAATCATCTGAACGACAACAAAACAAAAACGCTTTTGTTTATTTTTAATGTACATTGAGCAATTTTAAACAGTGCAGAATGAATGGATCAGTCTATTATTTCAATCTTATGGATATGAAACAACAAGTTTTAGTTTTCCTTCATATTTCACATAGATCTCATTTTCTGTCAAAAAACATTGATGGTTCAAAGGAAGTGATTTGCAAAATTTACTAAAATCACAAATTATTTAATAAAATCTGCACACTAAAAGTGATTAATGTTAGTTTCTTCAGACAGCGCTGAAATGTTTGAACATGTTCATTACTTTTTGTTAAAAAAAAAAAAAAGGGTTTTACAAATATTAACGAACAGGGACCAATAGAAAGTTGACCTGCACTAAATGTCAGAATGTTTTCCCAAACATTTAAGATCTATAAGGTTGAATCAATTACATTCAACTTCAGGAGAAAAAATAAAATCCATAAGTAGTGTTTCTTCATTGATTGGTTTATGTGTTTTTTTTTTAATGTACTGTTTTTCAAAAATTAACCCTTTGTTGTTAACAGCTTATTTTCATTATGCAATTTTTTTTTAAAAATTTACTTGAATTTTTTTGTTTCTCAAATTGTTTAGACATGTACCTGTTTTTGTATTATTATTTTAGTATGCCATAGGGGCCTTAAAGTGCAATTTACACTGCTGTCTGTTTGTGTTAAATGTGTTCAAGAAAAAAGAAATTGGAAAAACTAATGATAAAAAAATGTAGTTTAATTTATTTTTAATTGAAATCAGTTTGTTCACATTCAGGAATCAAATTCAAAGCCTGTATATATCCTATATATGTATATCCAAATTGATTTTTTTTTTCAACAAATATTCATGTTACAGGAATAAAAGATTTTTTGTGATACTGCATAGAAAAGTGTTTCATAGGTTTACCTTTCCATGGTTTATGAACTGGAAATCACACATAAAAGTAAAATGATAGAAAACAGTATCGGTATTATACAAAGTAAAGGACTCATGTTCTAACTTTCTCTGGTTGTTTCGTATCTGCTCAATTTTGGGGAAATGCCAATAAGACTAACATCCAGTCAGTGTTCAAGTCACAGAAAAGAAAACGATTATTGTCCAGAACAGATACAGACATCCAACAGACCCATGACTCGGCCAGTCTGGATCATTCAAATCTCATATTATTGCTAAAAAATTATGTATAAAGCTCAGAAAGACACATTACATCAATGTTTACAACAGATCTCCAAAAAAAGAAAGTAGCTGGAACGTAAAAGGAGCAGAGATCTTCACAAAATGAGACTTCAGGACCAAAGTGAGGGAAAATCGAAATCACATAATAATGTTTTATATAGTGCTTTTCTGGACACTTTACATTGCATTATTCATTCCCTCCATACTGGTTGGCGGTAAGCTACTGCTGCAGCCACAGCTGGCCTGGGGCAGACTGACGGAAGCGAGGCTGCCGGTCTGCGTCATCGGCCCCTCCGACCACCACCAACCATTCACTCTCACAAAACTTTCATAGCTGGGTGAAGTGTCTTGCCCTGTCTTTTACGCCTGCGGGAACGGGGATTGAACCGCCAACCTGCTCTACCAACTCAGCTACTGTCACCACATGTTAGATTTAAAAAGTGATCAACCATCAGATACAAAGAATTGCAGTAAAATCACAGTGAAGTTATGAAATAAAGCTCTGATGAGAGTGAGGGCGGCATTAGTGCATGACCCTCACACTTTACAGTCATGTAGTTTGCTCTAAATGTTCAAGGAAAGTGATTGAGATAAAGGAGGAGATCATGAAAGTGTTTCTTATATATATATATATATATATATATATATATATATATATATATATATATATATATATATATATATATATACATATACATATACATATATATATATATATATATATATATATATATATACACAGACCACGACTTCCTGCAGCAACTAATTTCTTACCTGAGCATGTTGAACTGACCTTGTTGGATTGTATTTAAAAACAGAGTGCCAAGTTGACCACGTTCATACAATGACTCTGTTAAAAATACAGTTTTCATTCTGAAAAAAGCCCATGTGATTAATCATGATTAAAAAAAAAAAAAATCTTTATTTTCATCCCTACATTAATCAATTAATCACATCAATGGGATGATTAACTCTGACGGCCCATAATCTGATTAATTACTTTTTAAAATGTCTAAGTGGACTCAGTTTTTTCACTGATGGAATGTTCCTTTTATCACAATTGTTACAAGTCAGCTTTGTTGTACGGCTCTTATAAATTAAAGGATTATTAAACCATCACATTTAAAACCCACATAAATGATGTAGTTGTCATCTTATTTGGAGAAGATCTTACACAACAGGAACACGTTTTACATAAAGCTGCTGCAACGCCTCAGGGGGCACACGGAGCTGAAGCTCAGGAAGCCGCTGGGGGAGTCACTTGCCTTTGGAGTTCAGCGGCTGGGTGTGAGCGCCGTGCAGGAGCAGCAGGAGGAACCACATGATGGCCACGGGCGTCGACAGCAGACTGACACACAGCAGTGATGAGATCAGCTTTATACAGCGGACGAGAACCGCCGAGCGCTGCAGTCAGGCTCAAGGCCGCTCCCTCAGGATCCAACACAACACACACACACACACACACACACACCGCAGCACTGGCAGATCAGTGTCCTCAGTAAGCTTCAGATTGGAAAAATGTACTGAACTACTGAGCTCCCCTCATCATATCTACAGGTTCAGGATGAAGTGAGAAAAAAAACACTGAGAATCACCAAGAAAGTGTTGTGCGAGTGGTGTTTGAATGAAGCTCTTCCTCTGAAACAGCCGATTGTGTCTGGATGGAGATGAATCAGTTAGGTGCACGTGGCTGCATGGTGCGATCCGGGTGAAATCCCAGGTGACGTCCTCCACACGCTCCACTTCCTGTCTGGATGAACCCTGGAACACGAGCAAGCGCTGCTTCTTCCCCTGCGATCAGGCGCTGGATCTCCTCCCTGCAGTGCTAACCGGAGCTCTGGAACACAACTGAAATGTTGTCCAAGATAATTCAACAAGTGAAAAGTGTCTGCTGCTTTCGCACAACACGAGCTTCTGTCAGCCGAGACTCAAAGAATTCAGCACCGTCCTCATCAAGTCAGAGTGACGGGAGAGGGGAGCTGAGTGTTTCTCACTGCTTTAGCATCACTGATGTTCTGATTACTGTCATTTCTTTAAAGGTAAAATCAGCCATGAGTGTAATCTCCCGTGCCATCAGCCGTGCAGCGTGGAGCCGCTGACGGGAGTCTTCATGTGGCGGGGTTTGTCAGCCTGGATGAGCCGTGGTTACAGGTGCAGCCTGCCGGCGTCGGCAGCCCCCGGCCCGGCCCGGCTGTGGCTTTGCGGCTTCACATGCTCCACTCGGTAGAGATCAACCACAGCTTTGCTTCAAAAAATCTTAAACAAACTGAGAAATGCGTCTCGGGGGGCGCCGCGCTCGCTGGCGGCGGGCTCCGACATGGCGGCCGGCGCAGCGCTCCTGCTCTAAAGGTGCAGTTCTGAAGATGTCAACTTCAGCAGGTAAATTCTAGAGTTTGAACAGAAAGTTACTGGTTGATTACTATGACAACTAGGGCAGTCACTTTAATACATTAATGAGATTAATCAATTAGACAGAAAATTAACGCATTAAAAAAATTAATCTAAGATTAATTACAGCACACTTGAGTGGCAGTTCAATGTAAACGGAACTGTTGTCTTATTTCGAGGCATGTTCTACTTGTAGTATTCATTTTGAATTGCTGCATTGAGTTAGCTTTAGTGTTCATTTTGAATTTAGTTTGCTTCAGTGGCTGTTTTAGACTCAGCTTCATTTTATTTCAGAATTTTTCTTTACCTATATTTGCACTGCATTTTTGAATAGTGCACCAGGCCGAATTGGTTTGCTGGGATGCACTTAAAGTTTTTCTTCTTTTGAATTTCTTTAATGAAACACAATGAAAGTGTTATTTAAGTTGCCTGATTGGGCTCAGAATTTATTTTGGACAAGACGTCCTGACTTAGCTTCATTCATCATCAATAAAAATGTGGATTTGAGATCTTCTCTTCTCAGAGTTTTCATTTGATGAGTCTTGCACTACGATTCTGTAACGTCCCTGAATTGGAATTCTTCACTTGGGAACCTAAAGCAGATATGAGATTAAAATGTGATTAATTAGATTAACTAATTGCAAATCCTGTAATTAATTAGGTTACATTATTTGATAGCATGACAGCGCTAATTACAACATCTGAAGTCCACCTCTCCAAACCATCACTTCACATCAGTTGGAACGCTGCTCATACAGGTTAAAGTGGAACTAATTGATAACCCGCTCATGTTTTTTGAAGCAGTTTTTTTTTTTAATTTAACCTTTATTTAACCAGGAGAATCCCGTTGAGATTAAGAACCTCTTTTTCAAGGGAGTCCCGGCCAAGAGGCAGCAAAGTTACAACTGTTACAAGTTGTAACTTTTTTTGTCTCCATGACCCAGATGACAAAGTACATCTTAAAAATGTGGTTTTTATTACTAAAAAAAAACCCTCCAGTCCACTTAAAAACCAAAATAGGATTATATTTATTTTACTTTCAATTAAAAGTGATTCTGAAAGTATTTGTTTATATTTCAAACAATAGTGATATGATTTAAATGTAAATTTATTGCATTTCTTCAGCACGGATAAGTTTTTAATTTTTTTTCTTCTTTGCATTTTAACATTTTTTGTTTATAATTATTTATAATAATTCACTATCAGTTTTTTAAAGGGTAATATGAGAAATAAGTCTATTTTATTGGTAAAAAATAATTCTCTTTTTTGGAAATGCACAATCAGGAATTTATGCACCGGACCAGACCGGACCATGTGAGCAGCTCCATGAACTCTCAGACTTTCAAAGTGTTTTAACAACATTTATTCTAAATTCTATTATTCTATTCTAAATGTGAGGAAAAATGCATTGAGACCATTTGTGACCTTTATTACAAAGTGTGGGGGGTGATCACAAAACCTGCTGTTAGCTAATGAAGTGTTATTAATGATATATTTCCTTTTAAAAGGGACTTTTCCCTTTCTACAGCTGCTTCTGCTCGATCCTGAGGAACTGTCGGGTTTTTCTCTTCAACAGCATCGAGACATGACTGTGGTGTAATTGGTGCTTTTTAAATTTTAATTATGCATTTTATTCTTTTTTGACAAAACGTCCATAGATTACAAAGTACTCCCTGATTTTCAATGCGACAAAATATGAAAAATAGAGATCATATTCAGTGAATAAAATAAACTGTGTTTGAAAAAACGCATTGCCACTGTAAGTACATGAGTAACATTCTATTTACAGGATAGACAGGAGGATAGGAAATCGACGATCAGGTTCTGACATTTGTAGTTGCAGGTGTGAAAAGCAGTGAAATGATTGTGATGAGCGGGTGAATATTGCTGCAGAGCGCTCCGATGGTTTGAACTTTGATGCATGCAGAGGCGTCTCAACCGCAATCTTCACATTTATCAGAGGTGCGATCAAACGCTGGGCGTAACTGACTCAACCAGCAGCCTGGGACAGGAGCAAGATGAGCAGAAATCCTGCCACAGAAACCGCTGAGGTGGAATTTCTAAACCAGGTCTTCTATCTTGACAGGAAACTGTGACTTCACTCGCCTCTGCCTCGGCAAACATGAAAGTGTCGACCCCCAACTCCGCCTGATACACAGCTGGAGGACTGAAACATCCATTCACTCAGTTCATCGGCAAGGGAAAGAGAAAAATAAATAGAAAAGTAGCTTCTTTATTAAGCGTACTCATATACAAATTTTGTGACTTTAACATGTTGCATATCGCATCATGAAAGACATTTGAGTGTGATGTGCAGAATACCTGTGAATCACTAAATGTGTGGATTTAGAGAGAAAGATTCCGATGTGTGAGCCAAAATAAATCATTTGAATTGGTGCATTTAAATTGATGTGTGCATTCTAACAAACACATTCATGACACTTCAGCCAAAAGAATTTTGAAATTTTAAATTACACATTCAAGCAAAAATGCAGTAATCCAAGGATGTTTGGAGTCCACCAGCTGCACCCCCCCCCCCCCCCCCCCCCCCCCCCCCCCCCCCCCTCCGACGGCCTCAATAAACAGGTGGAGGTGTACGGTCTCATCATCCGTCGCCTTCTGCGAGGAAAACACCCTCGCCTTCAGGACTGCCACGAAACCCAGGCTCAGCGAGGGATTAAAACCCTTCATCACTTAGAAGAAACGGATCTTCTTCTCAGGGGCAGAGATGGAGCAGAAGGAGGTCAACAAAGAGGTCAAGAGAGCCACAAACCTCTCCAAGCTCAACAACAAGAGCAGATTCAGTCGGGGAAACCTGCGCTCAGCTTGTATTCTGGAAACTCGACTCCCATCAGCAGCTCTGTTCTCGTCCCGGGCAGCGTCCCAGCATCCCTCTCAACCTGCTGAACTCCTCGTCCAGATTTCAAACCAACACCTCCCCCCAGCTGGCCGGCGTCAGGGTGAATCTTAAAGCGATACTTCAACATTTTGGCAAATTGGCCCATTTAGCGCAATTCCTTAGTCATTTGGAACAGCATACTTACTGTTTTTGTGAGGGCGAGCTGTTGTTTATTCAGAGGTGAGTCGGGGAAGGTTTTCGGGACGGACACAATGGAAGTGGATGGTATTTTTGTTCCCCCTCATCAAACTCATCAAATACACAATCCAACAACCCCAAAACACTTTGGTGGACACGTTATAATCCGCACATTCACTACGCTGTGAAATATTAATGCAAAATTACCAGAGTGAGTTGTTTATGCGAAGATTGCTAAGACAGAACTACTTACTAAACATGGCGTCTGGGCGTAGTGATCTCAAAAGAAAAAGTAGTTCCCAGTATTTGCTTCAGTGTCGCAACGCTACAATATTATTTGTTGGTGTTCCACAGCGTAGTGAATGTGTGGGTTATAACGTGTCCACCAAAGTGTTTTGGGGTTGTTGGATTGTGTATTTGATGAGTTTGATGAGTTTGACGAGGGGAAACAAAAATACCATCCACTTCCATTGTGTCCGTCCCGAAAACCTTCCCCGACTCACCTCTGAATAAACAACAGCTCGCCCTCACAAAAAAAGTAAGTATGCTGTTCGAAATGACTGAGGAATTGTGCTAAATGGGCCAATTTGCCAAAATGTTGAAGTGTCAAGTATTTTGACTGTTTCTGCATTTTGAATGTCAGAATTTCATTAGTTTTTTTTTTCTTTTTTATTCTTTGTGCAGCACTTTTTCGCCACTGCAGTTGTTTTTAAAGTGCTTTATAAATAAATGTGAGTTGAGTGGAGTTTGTGTTTTTCTGTAATAGACCATATTCTACTTTTTGGGGCCTATTTCTTCTAGACAGAACTTTGGCTATTTATTCTCACAGAGAAGGAGCAAACTAAAAGTGTGTGCGGTGGGCTGAGAGGGAATGAAGGCGGCGCTGGGCCTTTCTCTGACTCTGCTCACGTCTCACAGTCAAACAGCAGATTATCTCTCGGTGATCAGCTCCTGCTGCAGAGCCGCCACTCAGTAGAAACTGCTGAACAGCCATGGATGAACAGCTGAGGGCCGACCTTCAGTAGCGATGTGACGAGTTTACAGCATGCTGACTTCATCTTTAATGAAGATTTTGAAGATTTCAAAATGAAGATGCAATTATTACAATAGTTGTAGAGTTTGTTCAACTGAACTGATCATCCTGTATTAATCCCCCCTGGGGAATTTCCATTTTCTACACTGAGTGCACGGAGGCGCGTCGGGGGACTTTGACTTCTGTTGTTCCAAGAACAATTAAAAACAAAATAAATTATCAAGTTAAAATATGTATTATAAAAGAATAGATGTTAAATCATGAAAGGTCTTGACGATATGATCTCAATGTTAAATACAGTCTTTATAGCCTTCAGTCAGGCAAATGAAATAACGCTCACTTCATCCAACATGATGTTCAGCTTCATGCTTCTCAGTGAATACTGCATTAACGTCACTATTCTTACTTTTACCCAATTAAAAAAGTTGTTGTTTTCGGATATTTCATGTTAAATGGAAATTAATCTCTTTCTCACACACACACACCCGGACCCACACACTTTATCTGCTTGTGGAGTAACACCAGGAAATCAGATCTGATAGAAACTTTGACAGAACAGGAAATAAAACCAGCAGATAAGATTTTGGCGGTAAAAGACACAAACGTCACAGATAGAATGTCAGAAAATACATTGTAAAATACATCAAATTAAAAAAAGAAGTTTTAAGCATAAAATTAACCTAAATATTTTATTTACATGTTTTAGATAAAGAAGAATGCAAAAGTATCGAGGTTAGAGGAAAGTAATGGAAAATAGTTCAAATTATATATTCTGAATTAGTTCTAAAACTATATGAAATATTATACAGGATATATTGATTAATATATTGATGAACATCTGAACTGATGCTGATTTAACCTGTAAGCTGTGTGTACGATCTCCTCATGTCCATAGATCACTGCTCATGCTTTCAGCTTCCTTCTGCTTCTTCTTCAGAACAGACCGCTCAGGAGAAACAGGAACCGTTCACTTGTGTGAAGAAAGAAGAGTGTGTGTTTGGTGTGTTGGTGATAAAAAGCAGCAGCCTCGGAGGTCCAGTTTACATTTCTCTTGGTGAAATGAATGATCTGCGTCATGAATTTGAGGTGGAACGACACAACTCTTCCTGCTTCTGCTGCAAAATAAATTCTGACTGCGTGAAGAACTGGTGGTGTGTGTTATTTGCTTTTATCTTGTGAGCAATTGCAGTCTGAACCGTTTAATTCTGTATCTCTTAAGGTGGAATTGAGAAACATGAGCAGAGTGACTATGTTCCGGCTCATTTTATTAAAGCAGTATTTTGTCCTGAGTGTGGATGAAATGGTGCAGAAGTCAGTTAGAAGCCTGAAACTCAAACACTAAAGACGTTTTATTACTTTACAATAAACAGGCATTAACATTAAAATAAATAGTCTCTAACGCTGCCGAGCAGATGAAAACTCTCACTTTAAGTGGCTTTTGGTTTCTTTTCTTCCAGAATCATCTCAGCAATAAAACAAAATGCTGACTGAGGTGATATTAAAAGGCGTTTTATCATTAATTCCTCTGAAAATAAACTGACTGCAGCCTTTGGCTTGATCCAGTTTTAGGGTAATTGCGCCATCTCAAGGTTGTAAATATTATTAAATGTATGAGAAATTATATTAAAGGTGTTCATCAAATGTATTTTGTTAATAAAAGGAGAAATTGAGCAGTTTCATCAAATTCACAGACTAAAAGTCATCGTTTTAATAAGTAAATAAGTGTGACTCCTTGCCAAGATAATGTGGTCATTATATTTTTGTCTTTGTGAAAACTAATCATGATAAATGAGTGGCACTCGCACCGTGTTGAGTTTAGCATGAGTAAAATCAGACTGTGAAAGCTTTTTTTTTGTGGACATCCACTGAGAAGTTGAACACTGTGAAGCATATATGTCAAATATTAAGTGGTTTTGCTCAGTTTGACCACTTCTAGCAGATTTTCAAATGCCGTGCGTGGATTGGTGTTTGTGGAATAAGAAAAGCACACACTACTTGTTTCAGCAAACTTTGCCACCATTTTCAGAAGGACTGCATATGTTTCTTCAAGAAGTTTCCTGATCGAAAGTGTTTCCTGCTGCAGCGCTGTGTTCATATCAGCTTCACACCTGAATACAAGCTTTTGTTAGATTCTCCATCGTGTGTTGCTCCAGCTGCAGCAGCAGAGCTGCCTGACGACGCCTTTTCCTCCATTTTGATAAAACAGGGGCTGCCGTTTCATGCTCCATTAAATTTTCTGTCTTCTCGGCTGCAATTGATCAGTTCATTGATCAGCAGGCAGAATATTCAGGGTATTTGCATTGACCGATCATGGTAGAAAGTGGGCATGTCCAGGGCCTGAGGAGAAGCCACCTGCACTGCTTTACAAGCCAGCTGTGATTTATGAATGGAAAAGGTGTGTCCATTTCATAAATCTGACTTACGTACACCATTTTTGGCTTTGTGGCGTTTGACTTTTAGTATGTATCCTACGCCATGTTTTAGAAATGAGGCTGCAGGACGTTTGGTGTTTGACAAACCAACTGAAAATCTGAGCGTCATGTTCTGTGTGGGTTACCAGGTTGCTCAGCGCGTCAGAAAGACCATCAGGAGGCGCACAAGACGAAGCAGCTTCAGGTATTCACACTTTTCAGTGTCTTTGTGCAGAAAGACAGGGCTCTGTTCAGCTGTCAATGGTGAGGAGCTGGACCGGATTGTAAATGAAGCCCACAGAAGCCACTCAAAGCCCGGCTACAAGCTAGTGCATGCAGTCCTGAGTGCCAGAGGTGTGCATGTGCGTTTAATATGCAGTGTGACACAAATTAGTGAGATAAATGATAAATGGTGCAATAAATGTGTGACAATGAGGCTCACAAACACCTCCCAGCTGAATGTTCTGCTTCGCAGTACCTCACAGAAACAAATACTGTCAATTTAATCCTTCACAAAGAATGGAGAGGATGAGGAGAGGTGTCTGTGAACTTACCCTGGATCTCTTCTTTCAGATCTTCGCTTCACTGAATCCACACCATGAACTTCATCTTTCAGCTCTGCACTGGATCTTCCCTCCACTGACTCAGTGAAGTCTGGACTCTTTCAGAGATGCTGGGAAAGGAATCAGTCACCACATGCTTTGTAGTCAAGACAGCAGAGGGAAAACAAATATTACTAAACCGTGTTGACATGTTTGAAATAAAGTTCAAATCAAATCACTTAAAACTTAAGTTTAAAACGAAGCATATTACACCAAGTTACCACAGCCTCTTACACCAAGGTCACACTGGATGCGTTGCGTCTCTAGTGCGGGCCTCAAGTTATCAGTAGTCATTAAAATCAACGTTGTTGGCTCATAATGGCCACCGTGTGGTTGCGATCTGGTTCCAGGGTCCAGGTGTCCGTTCGGGGGGGGGACTCGGGAGACGTTTTTCCCAGGGGTCGTTCTTTCTCCACCACACACATTTTATATTTTAACTGTAATGAAGATGAATGCATCAAAGATGGTTTAGTTCATTAAGCAAACACAATTATCGTTAAGTTTAAATGTGCACACTTTAGTGCAGACTTTTTTTTATATATCCGGGGATGCCTGCCCCTTGGTTCACAGCTCACTGAACATTTAACGCTGAATATAGAAACCAGAGCTAAACATTCCCAGAAATGATCATTTTGTTCCCAACAGAACTGCAATTGTGAGGACTGGAAGGCCTACAGGTCGGGATTTCCAGGCTACAAGGTGACGTCTTAATTTTAAAAGTGCCCAAAACGTTTTCCTGTGGTTCTGAGTGCTAAAGAAGACATTACGTATGTCCTTCTTGTCCTCCTCCCAGCTTGTCTCTGTGGACGTGGCAGACAGTCACACTGCTGAGCCTTTCCTGGGACATCGTGGAGCGCAGCCTCGTTTTCAGAAGCTGCAGAGAACTGAAGCTTCTCTCTGCTTCTCAAGAGGACACTGGACCACCATTTGTCAGAATGAGAGAACTGGATGGGTTCTTTGTTAAATAGTCACTGCTTAAAATGTTTTTGAGATATTGTACTTTCTCTGAATTTCATTTTTTGTGTTGCAGAGTGAGAAGTTACTGCAGAAGTATCAGAACGACTATGATAAACATTTAGGAAAATATTACAAATTAGACTGAAACATAAGTCTGACAAGTTCCAGGAAATCTGGAACCCTTTCTATCCTTTTAAAGGAAGAATGGAGAGTAGCTCTTCCTTGGCGTTCAGAAATTATCCTGATGAAAACACACAACTGTGCCATGTCCATGATATCAGTAGACTCGTCAAATTGGAGGGAAAAGCACTCACACAAGTCAGTATCCTTCCTCAGCTGCTCCTCCACATCCATAGCCATTCCCTCATGTTGCCTCGTAGTGGTACTGTACATCTGTAATGGCCTTCATGATCTCTGTATTATTATTTGAAGTTATCAAAAAGGCTGCTGCCTTCTAAAGGTGTGATAAATGACTGAGCAGTAAACCCCTTTTTAAATTTCACATGCACAGGTACATGATCCGGCGTTAAAGAAAACCAAGGCAGTGGTAGCAAAATATAGTAGTTTTATTTTAGACCTTTGCAGAAGTTTAACAATTTAGATCAAATATTTTAGTAAACACTGTAGCCCGAATAATCGAAAAGTAAACATGGAATTCAGAAATTAAAGGTGCTGTAGGCAGGATTCGGCATCTCCGCCATCTTGCTTAGGCTTACCTAAGCAAGATGGCGATTTGAAACCCAGCACAGCCAATCCTGTCCTGTTTTCTCTGACATCACGCCCTCACGCAAGTTAAGCCCCTCCCACAAGAACATGCGAAGGACGCCCCTCGACCAATCACGGTTAGAGCCTCAGGGGCTCTTCTGATTGGTCAAAGATACCTGGAGCTGTCGAGATTCATTTTCAGCTCAGAACAGAGACAGATGGAAACGCTGCGTCCTCGCGGTAGTGCAATTATACTACACTCCTAAAGGATTATCAATGGGTACTCTAACATTTAATCCAAATAAAACACAGAAAAATTAGCATTGACTAGCAAAATCCTGCCTACAGCACCTTTAAACAAATTTAAAATGCACACAAAATTAGTAATGAAACTCCAAATCAAACATTTAGTAATGGCAAACCAAAAAGAAATCCAAAACCCATATCTTCTTCGATTTTAAAGTGCTGTAGTGCTTAAAGTGCTTGTGGTGTTAAAGTGCTTTGAGTCTAAAGTGCAACTGCTGTGCAAATGGGTAAAGTGCTTTTAGTTTTGAGGTAGTTGTTGAGATACTAAACACTAAACCACTGAACCCAAAAGCAATCCCTTTATTAACTCAAAGAAAACACTAAACACTACAGAATTGGGACAGGTTAACAGTGTTAAGGGGGAGAAGGGAATTAAGTAAATTATTTATTAGAGGTATCTTTAAAAAAAAAAAAAAAAAAAAAGTAGAGTTACTTTCCAAAATGTATAACGAGAACTAAGGACAGCAACTAGAGTTAAGACAGTACTGGAATTAGAGCGCTTAATAAACTCATACAGCTAATAGAGCTTAAAGGTGCATTAAGGAGTTTGCACGTCTTATGCGAAACAGCGCCCCCTGCAGGCCTTGGGCGTAATGCAGCTTAGTGAAAAACTCGTCCCTGTGGCTCCCGTGCACGGAAGAGGGGGACTCCTTCCTCGCTCTTTTAGTAGCGCTCCAGTAAAATGTAAGTTTCTTTTACCTGGTGGAGTCTGTGTGGAGCTGTGGCAGTGCTAGAAGCCAGTCGTTTCTTACTTTCTGGAAGATCCTGCTCAGTTGTTGCTCACTAAGCATCTGGCGGAGTAATGGCGGACAAAATGAACCTAACCAGCCGGAGCGCGCATTACGTCATTCCTTTCAAATTCTCCCCAAAAAAATTCTGGTGCCGGACCGGCACTGCAACTTTCAAGCGACAATTTAGCGCTGCTAGAGGTACTTGTAATGAATATGTCAGGGCACATTGTACACATCATTAAAAATGTGTAACATATTTATGGTGGAAAATAAGTATTTTTAAAGTTGAAAAACTCCTTAATGCACCTTTAAGGAACAGCAGCGGCCAGATTCAGCACAACACGACCGCACCCCACACCCGAGCTCTCAGATGCTGAACCTAACCCACCTGGGGTCAATCTGCTGATTAAGTAGTGTGAAGCGAGGGAGGGGACCAGGCAGTGCGTACAAGGCCCCTCTGCTCACAGAACACTACAATAACCCTCTCGGTTACAAAGGAAGAAAATTTTAGATAGGCCCTACTCTTGACAGGGCAATCTGAATAAATCTAACGAAAAGTGACAACCATTTCTTGACTTCTATGTCAATATTTAGGCTTAAGTCCCCCATGTGTTTGTTTCCATAGGTTTATTATAGTCGGTTAATTCTAATTTCTGTGGAATTACTTATCATTGTCAGTATGTGATACTGTATCTTATCATTATTGCTATATATGACACTCTGTTAGACAGTTTACATTGCATTTTGTTTTCTTGTATTTTTTAAACATTTGATTCAGTTTTTTCGTTTTACATTTAGAACTTAGAAAAAGGAGTACAAATGTGATTCCATGTAAGTGACAGTATATCTGTGTGCTCATCAATGATAATAATTTAAAAAAAATGGCTGCTGTCCCCAGAAAGGCTCCCTTCACAACATTGCCATCTTTGAATGGCTTCTTGTGTTTAGCAGAGATGCCACTGATGCAATAGGAAGCAATAGTTGCGGCCTTACCCTTGCTCTATGGTTTGGTGAAGATTGACTGTAAGCTACTCTTTCAAATCCCGCACTTATTCTGACGAGTTTGTGGGATTTTAATCATGAATTCATGAGTTTTTATTTAGATTGCAGTCATGTAGTAACCAAGTGCCTGCTGTGTGGAGTTTGCATGTTCTCGTGGTGCATGAGGTTCCTCCAGGTTTCTTCCCACAGTCCAGAAACACGTGTGCTGTGTGAAGTTAACTGCTGTGTGACTGTGACTGTTTGTGGTTCTCTGTCTCTGTGTGTGTTTGGACTGGAGAGCTGGCCCGGTCGATCCTGTATGTGTGCAGTTTCTCCTCCGGTCCGCCCCGTGGCGCTGTGGTCACACCGGAAGTTCTCCACTACACTTCCGGTTGGCTACACGCGGGTTCGTGAAACGTAAAAATTACGATCCACAAGCTTCACTATCTGCGTCTGTTTTTAAAACTCTTTCTACCAAGATGAGCAAGGCGCATCCACCAGAGCTGAAGAAGTGAGTATCTGTGCTTTGTTGGCTGATATTGAGCCGCTGGGTTCGCGTTTGTGGCGAAGCATTTGTTAGCATATGATGCTAATGTAGTGTTTGTCTTTCAGGTTCATGGATAAAAAGCTTTCATGTGAGTATTAAATCCATATTCTCTCAATTGTGATACTAAATTCAACCCTGTTCCAGTTTTGACTGGTTTAAAAGTTTTTTTTTTGTTTTTTGTTTTGTTTTTTCTCAGAAACATGCTGGTTAGACATTTTTCAACAGTAAACATTCTGAAGTGAATCAGAACACATTGTTCGGTTTTTCCAGTAACTTTAGTCTTGTAATGTGAAGTGTGGAAAAAATAGCCTGATCAGTTTTTGGAGAAATTTATCCCATCTTTGAGACACTTAAATGACCCTGGGAGTGTACTAAGTAAAATTCATCTTTATTAATTTATTTAGCGTTTGGTACAACAATCATTTTTTGGCACCGTCTGAGTCTAAAATAGTCTCTTCTACAATGGCACTGAAAGAGCTTACAAATTATGGCTTTTCTATGTAAAAATAATGTCAATCTCAGTCAATGTCTAGCTTTAACAAGAAGTTAATGTCAACAAGTAAGTCAGTTTAGATATATTGTCCCTTTAAAACAGGACAAGATGTGAAGTGTAAACATGGCATGTCCCAGCATACCAGGCTGCTTTATCAAACACTGAGTTTATTCGTCTTCATGTACCTGTGCTCGTGGTCCTGTGCACTGTGAAGAGAAACCATGTACCCTAACGGCGGCCTGCAGGATTCTCTGTTCATCTCTCTGCTCTGTCCTCCAGTGAAGCTGAACGGAGGCCGTCATGTGCAGGGCATCCTGCGAGGGTTCGACCCCTTCATGAACCTGGTGGTGGACGACTGCCTGGAGATGGGCCCGGGAGGCCAGCAGAACACCATCGGCATGGTGGTTAGTACCCCCATCACCATTAAACACCATGACACCAGCTGTCTGACATCCCGCACAGTTACTACTAATCACTCAGCATGTTATTCTATAGTAAATAAGATGTACAACACATAATCATTTAGAAATATATGTAATCATATTATGTAGATGTAATGCTCCCAATTCAAAAGGACAAGGTTGTGCTGCACAAGCATATGTATACTGTGTATATCCTTGTAAGAAGCAGCAGCTGCTTTCTTTTGAGGTGGGTCCTGTTTATCATAGCTTTCTGATTTCAGTGACTGGCACCTCATTTGGTTTGTTAGAGCCAATAGAAAGAAGCTGAATCAGCAGAATGCTGACATGGGGCAAGTGCAGCTTGTTTGTGCAGGCTGCTGAACAGGGAGACTGCAATGCTTCCCATTGGGGTCCGAAAGTTCGTCAGAAATGTCTGGACACATTTTGATGTTACACACTGAGTGTGGATTTAAAACTTTTAACACAAAATAACAAAAATAAGAGAAGTCTTAATAGATTGCACAAAGCCATTTCAGTTTTTTCTCTCAGATGATTCAGTGTAGAATGCTTTGGTGTTTGAATGCAAAAACTGGATATTCTCAGCTTTCGTTTGAGGTGTCTGTCGTGTGTCCTGCCTAAGGCGAGCAGGTTGATGGATTGGTCATCTTATCAAAATGTCATGCATTGAATATCTCAGGGCAGAAGAGGTGTTGCTGGCTGAAATGCTGCAATTTTGCCAAGTTAATGTGTTCATTTGTACTATGTAGAGGTTGTATTTGTTTAACATGTCATGTATTTCTTCTTCTTCTTCACAGGTCATTAGAGGAAACAGCATCATCATGCTGGAGGCATTGGAGCGAGTATGAGTGGACATGACCGCAATCCACTACTCTTTTTTACATTGTCATCTTTTGTAGTTCCTTCTTGGAGTTCTAAACTGATTTAATTTTGCAAAGATATGTTGTTTGGATTTCCGTGACATTGTTAATAAATATGATTTTTCCGAGTTTTTAGTCCCTTGAATGCGTACAGCAAAGTATTGTGGGATTGTTGTTTGCACAGAAACCTTTAAATGTGACTGAGAGCTGCTGCCCTGCTGTGCTTGGAATGAGATGGTAGACATGTCTGATTGTCCTGAGGTGTAGGATCTCGATGTGCGCATGTCGGACAAAACAATTGAGCTAGTTTCTTAAACCAGACAGACTTCAAAAGTAGAAATCGATGAAAAAAGAAAGCCCAACTGTCACTACAGTACAGCGTGAATCCTGCTGAAGACCTCCTGTTGGCGGTGCCGGAAGTCAAAGTATTGAGTTGATCAAATACATGTTTTCTACTATAATTTACAGATCGTACAGTGATTTCCTGGATTGTTTTTCACATTCTGCCTCTCACAGTTGAAGTGCACCTCTTATGAAAATTACAGACATCTCATAAGTGGGAGAACTTGATCAGTTCCTGAATAAACACTTTTCTTCCCCACTTTATGATGCCAATCTGCTCAAAGCTGCTTGTTTCCACAACTTCTCCCATGAAGCTGAGATCATTAATAAAAGTCACAGGCTCACTGCAGATGAGCAGGGTCGTTTTAGATCATTTCAGATGAGTGTAAGCCAAACGGGTGTTTCTCTTAAAGCCATACTTAAACATTTTGGCAAATTGCCCCATTTAGTGCAATTCCTTAGTCATTTCCAACAGCATACTTACTTTTTTTGTGAGGTCGAGCTGTTGTTTATTCAGAGGTGAGTCGGGGAAGGTTTTCGGGACGGACACAATGGAGGTGGATGGTATTTTGGTTCCCCCTCGTCAAACTCATCAAATACACAATCCAACAACCCCCAAACACTTTGGTGGACACGTTATAATCCGCACATTCACGCTGTGGAATATTAATGCAAAATTACGAGATTGAGTTGTTTATGCGAAGATTGCTAAGATGGAACTACTTACTAAACATGGCGTCTGGGCGTAGTGATTTCAGAAGAAAAAGTAGTTCCCAGTATTTGCTTCAGTGTCGTAACGCTACAATATTATTTGTTGGTATTCCACAGCGTAGTGAATGTGCGGATTATAATGTGTCCACTAAAGTGTTTTGGGGTTGTTGGATTGTGTATTTGATGAGTTTGACGAGGGGGAACAAAAATACCATCCACTTCCATTGTGTCCATCCCGAAAACCTTCCCCGACTCACCTCTGGATAAACAGCAGCTCGCCCTCACAAAAACAGTAAGTATGCTGTTCCAAATGACAAAGGAATTGCGCTAAATGGGCCAATTTGCCAAAATGTTGAAGTATCCCTTTAAGATCCTCTATCCATGTTTGTAGTAAGTTTGTCACACCCAGAGCTCTCGGGCCTCCAGTATGAAGGTTAAAGGGGTTCACGTTTTTGTTTACATCATTACACAGATAAACAGTGGCTTAAAAAAAGTCACGCACGGCATCGAACCATGAACACTGATGGAGGACATCAAATCACATTTTATCAATACTAAAGATGTGCATTTTTTTCAGTGGTGTAGCCTCATCATTGTAAACCATTGTCCAGATTTTCACTTCATGATGACAACCTGATACTCAGGTCTGTGCTCATTACAGAAACACAGTTTGGAATGTGGGAATCAGAATGAATTGCTTGATTTTTTATTTATTTTTTTTTTTAATTGTGAAACTGAGATTGCACCCAACTGTCATTGGGTTTGCCGTTTCAAATCAGTCCTTTAAAGGGGGTTTACCTTCAGTTATAATATATTACCTGAGTATCGGAAGGAACGGGAAACATCCCTGAGGTATTTTGATCCACACTGGCCCCAGCATCACATCACACATTCAGTATCCCTGATGTGAATCCCTTCTTCCTCCACATGCCACTGGAATCTGGTGAGTGTGGAGTTAACTTATTCTTTTATTATTCATGTCTGAGTCTGCTTGCATATATCCATGAGTCCACTTTTGTTATGCCCGTCGTTACTTACATTATCTGTACTTTGTATTCACGGTTTAAGTCCACCCTGATATATTTGCACTTGTTTTCGCGCCAGGTGACTGTGATACCACCCCCCGCCTGCAGGGCGCGCTGTCTTGCACTCAGTTTTATTATGGTAGTGGATTGACGTCGAGCGGACGCGTTTTGACGTGTAGTGGCGTCAGAGTCGGTATGTGGAGAGCAGCCATGTCGGAGGAGGTCGGGAAGGCGGTCCAGTCGGTCCTGGAGCGGGTCAACCAGGCGGCGGCACGGCGGCCCAAGGTAACTGCAGCCCGGGAGGCTCCGAGCGGGGAACCGCGGCCCCGCTGCCGGGCCCGGGGGCACGCTGCTGCGGCGGCACGACGCGTTATGTAAGGCAGCCGAACACCTCCACCTCTGGACGGGGGACAACACGAGGAGGGGACGTGCTGTCCGTGAGGAGGAGGGGGGGCAGGAGGAGGGGGGCACTGGGGAAAGGGGATGGCATGCTGTCCGCGCGAGCAGACAGCAGCGGGGAGCTCGTGTCAGCGTTATGTTGTGATCGCAGCTCAGAAAACAGCGTTCTGCTCCTCAGATCAGAGATGATCAGGAGCACACACACACACACACACACACACACACACACACACAAAGAGGTCAGTTTGTTAGTACACCTGACCAGAACAGCTGAGCGGGTTGAAACCCCACAGTCTACCTGGGGATGTCCTCCCTTGATGGCCACAGTGGAGCATCTCCTGATGGAGACTCCCGGCTCACCGAGATCAAACCATCTCAGGCTGGTTCCTGAGTGAGTGAACAGGAGTTCTCTGGATGAGTCCCATTCACTCATTCATTGTAAAATAAGACATTTCTTTAGACTTATTTAGGCCCCTTTGAGGTCAAATGGGGCCATGTGTGGTCCACGAACCAGTGGTTATCCTCACCCTTCAGACTGTATTCCCATTGGACAGACAGACCCACACCATATGTACTAGTGTGACTGTGATGTTGTGTTTTTGTAGATATCCAGGTCCTGTGCAGTCCCACAGGCGTTCTGGATCTGGAACAATCACTTCATCTGTAAAAACTGAGCGCCGTGATGTCTGAGCCCGTGTTCTCCCTCCTCAGGCGCTGCCGTCGGTGCCGCCCCGCCTCGTGGCGGTCAGCAAGACCAAACCCCCGGACATGGTGGTGGAGGCCTACAGGCAAGGACAACGAAACTTTGGAGAAAATTACGTGAGTATGAAACGCTGAAGATGAGAACGTCCTCCGTTCAGTTCAGACTGCGGGACGGTCGAACCTGCTGCGGTGAGATGTGAGAGGAAGGAAAGACGCTCAGGACAGTACCAGTCTTCCAGCAGTCTGAACCTAAAGCAGCTTCTAGGATCCTGAAGCAGACCCAACTGGAAGCTTCATTAAATAGAAAATTGTTAAAGTGGAGACTGTGACAGCCTCACTACCTGAAACTGGTTCCACATGAGAGGAACCTGATAGCTGAAAGCTCTGCCTCCTATTCTACTTTTAGAAAAGCTCCGGTTCAGAATCCACTCACTGCAGATTCCTCCACTTTCTAAAAGTAGAGAGAAGTGATATGTTTGACGGCGGCATAGAAGAAAAGTTCAGCAGATGTCTTGTCAGAAATGTGACTGATGTTTTGTTTTCTGCTCCTCGTGCTCCACTCCTCTTCATCTGATGTCCAGGTGAATGAACTTGTGGACAAAGCTTCAGATCCTCTGGTAGGTTCTCATGTTTCTCAGGACAGATGCAGCAGGTTCATGTTCTTTTCCCAACAGAGCATCTTTCTCACCATTTTTTTCATCTGTCATCCAGATTTTGGAATCATGTCCAGAGATAAAGTGGCATTTTATCGGCCATCTGCAGAAGAATAATGTGAACAAGCTCCTGGGTGAGACAGTCGCCCGCCCTGCGCTCTGTCGCTCTCTCTGTCCCCCTCCCTGCTGAAACAACCCCGTTCTCCTCCTTCGCCCCCCCCCCTCCAGGCGTACCCAACCTGTTTCTGGTGGAGACGGTGGACTCGGCCAAGCTGGCCGACAAGGTCAACAGCTCATGGCAGCGCCTCCGAGGAGCCAGCACCCAGAGGTTAAAGGTCATGGTGCAGATCAACACCAGCGGGGAACAGAGTGAGTGGCGGCCGTGAAACACGAGTCGTACAAAGTCCCTGTCCGGAGGGTGTGTGTTCTGTACTGAACCAGCTTCAGGCGGTTTGTTCCTCCTGTCAGCACAAACCGTCCGGCTGTGAAACGGACAAAGGAAATGTAGCTTGTTGTCTTTTAATAAAGTTGTTTTGAAAGGATCCGAAGCAGAAGGTGAACCGCTCGTCGCGTGTGTGTTGCAGGTAAACACGGGCTGCCGCCGGAGGACACGGTCAACACGGTCAAGCACATCGTGTCTCAGTGTCCGGCTCTGCACTTCTCAGGACTCATGACCATCGGTCGCTACGGCTACGACCTGGCGCTCGGTCCCAACCCCGACTTCCAGGTACATGACAGGCCGCAGCGACCCCCGCTGCTTTCCTGGACTAGAAGTTGCATTTCTTGAGACGCTTGACTGGTCACCAGACTTACTACCTGTGACCACTAGATGTCACTGTTTAACAAGAGAAACACCTCCTGCTCTACTTCACTGACAGCGGAAGTGGCGTTCAGAACATTTTAGAATTAAATTCGAGGAAACATTTTGTCTGCTGCAGGTGATCAGAATGTAATGCTTGTACGGTCCGTCTGTGCTGCAGATGCTGCTGAGTCGGCGGCAGGAGGTGTGCGACTCTCTGAAGCTCCCCCCGGAGGAGGTGGAGCTCAGCATGGGCATGTCCACAGACTTCGAGCATGCGGTGAGTAAACGCTGAGCACATCTCCCGGTTGGAGTTCAGGAACGTCGCTGGTTCGACGCCTCCTCCAGCCCCGTGGCTGTAACTTTGTCGTTCCCCTGTCGGAATGTGCAGATCGAGGTGGGCTCCACCAACGTGCGAGTGGGCAGCATCATATTTGGAAACAGGGAGTATCCCAACAGCGCGGCCAACACTCCCATCCCCAGCCCGGCCCCCAGCCCGGCCCCCAGCCCCGAGAAGACCTCCAAGACGGTGTCGGAGGAGGCAGCCAAGAAGATGCACCACCTGACGGTGTCTGAACACTGAGAGCGGGCCGGAGGACGGCCGCCGTCGGTGTCATTGCCTCACCCTCCTCACTTTTTGTGCGCCCCGTTGCTCTTTTAAACATTAAGAAGTGGCATTCACTACAGAAGTAGTTTAGCCTTGTTCCAGCAGCGACTGGCAGGTGTAGAGGAGCAGAGCCGTGGCTACACAGACACCTCGGCTTCACCGCCGCTCAAGCATTACGTCTTAACAGATCTATACTACCTTCTACAGGTGACTCCTCCGCATGTTCTGAAGGCGTCAGACAGGACATCTTATGCCTTATTTCAAGCTCGTATCAGTTTAAATTGGCCTCATTACTGATTATTTCGAAGTGGGACTATCAAAGGCGCTCATGTTGATCAGAATTAAACTATTAATATAGTTAGAATTTGGCTGTCAAAATGATTTTCAGCCTCTAAAGACCTGCTTGATGGTTTGAAGCTTTGAGGCTCTGCCACCTAATAATAAAGTTAAATTGGTACATTTGAAAGGTAATTTGGCTAAAATTGGGAAAATTATGGAAAAATGTAGACGAAAAATTGCTTAGTTTGTAATAGTCAATCAGTAGAAATTGTCAAAAGCTAAAAATAGCAAAATATATAATAAAACTAGTTCTGAGGAGTCTTAACTGGGAGATTTGTTAGTTTTTGTATGTCTGTGTGATCTGTTCTTATTTTTTAATCCCATTGAGAGGTGAGTTTTCCGTGGCAGTCGTGACTCAGTTGGTCGTGAAAGTTTCAGACTTCTGCTCCTGATATCTGAAGAATATCTGTGAACACTGATATTTTGTACAGTGTACTCATTCAATAGAAATCAGCAGCAGGTAACATTTCCTGCTCTTCAGAGCTGATTTTCTGTTTTCCCAGCGAACAGGGTTTGTTTTGAAGCCGTCTGTTTCCACCGATGCATTTGAGGAGTCCAGCTGTAACCGATGACGGCGCTGCGGTTTGTGCAGCCCGGCTCTGCAGAGGAGAACACAGATAACCAGACTCTGTGACGCTGCTGTGATATTTTTTAACTTTCCAATCTAACGTGTGTCGGTAATGGAAACTTCTGCAGGTGCAATGTACCGTTTTTTGTTGTACAGATGAGACAAAGACTTGATTTAATAAAATGTGTATCCCTTTATAATGACACACAGTATTGTGGCTTTGGTATTGTTTCGTACGGTTTTGTCGCCAAAATGTGTCAAATCTCTATTCTTGTTAAGAAAAGAAGCAGAGACGAGTGTGTGACTGTGTGTGTGTGTGTGTGTGTCTCGTGTTGTGATGAGGGAGTGAACCTATGCAAGGAGCTTCAGTGTGTGGTTCACAGTGGAGGAACAAACATGTTTTTCTGTGCTGTCTGTCTTAAGCAGGTCTCTCTGCGTCTCCGGTTTGGGATCCGGCTCCGAAACGAGCCGAAGCCAAGCAATAAATTTTCCTGTTGAAAACTTTCTGGCTTTCAGTTCCGTCTTTAAAAAGTGACCAGATGATTCCGGCAATCTATCAAAGGGACTCAGATTGTTTAGTTTGCAGAGACAAGTGTTGCACTTAGCACACAAACGATTATTCCCACAGGGAAATCCTTTTAAAGGCTGAATACATGATTCCAAAAAATGCACCTAAGACTGATGTCAAAATCTTTTACAGTGTAATTACGGAGATGCAGGGAGAATAATCCTCCAATCACTGACGTTTAATGAGCTCCTTCAGCTACTGATGCGCAGAAATCTAAACTGTTCACAGGGTGTTTCTCTACGGTTTAGAAATGCTGCCTGTCACGTTTTTCCAGACGGACACGTTTGGGAAAACGGAGGGAATAGTATTTGTATAGGTGCAAAGTGAAAAAAATCTGCAAAGCAAAACGTGCCAAAGCAAACAGACACAACGGGTTAGTGTGTTTTTACTGTCTTTACATTTCATTCTTCAGGATAGGCACAAAAAAACTGCTTCTTCTTGCACTTCAAAGATAGAAAAAGGGAAAAAGTCCAGTGTTGAAAAAAGTTAAAACCAAACACAAAAACACAACAAAGAGACACGACTGGAATCTCGAGCGCTGCTCTGGATAGAAAACTAAAAAAAGAAAAAGAAAAAAAAAAACCCAAGCATGTCCCACAGGATGGATGATGCGTCCGAGTCTGCCGGGAACATTTCACACCAGCTTCTTGGCCTCGAAGAAGCTCTTCAGGTGCTTCATCTGCCAGATGCCGGTGACGATGAGGATGAGGGTCTGAGCGATGGACCACCACAGGACGCGCTGGTTGGTGCTCTCGCTGGTCATGCGGAAACGCTCCTCCCGGTACTGCGGGGAGAGGACAGGGAGTTCAACCCTTCACGCCCGAGCCCAATGGCGTCACATCGCGCCGTGCGGCAGCGTCACCCACCCTCTGGTAGTTCTGCTCCTTCTGGATCTGCTCCACCTGGTCCAGCAGCTGCCGCACTCGCAGCTGCAGCTCGCTCAGCTTGTCCTTCGCTGCGATCTCGGGGTAGTTGTTGGTGTGTTCTCCGACCTGGACGTCCAGGTGCACTCTCTGCAACACACACAGGGAAACACACACTCAGGACGCTGTACTCCAGAGAGGCTCGTCGGCTCCTGCGGCGCGTTCCGTCGCTCGTACCAGCTTTCCTCCAGCAAACAGAGCCATCTTGGTGGAGTTGGAGTGTAAACAGATCTGATGCTCTCCGGGAGTGTGTGAGGTGAAGGTGAAGCGTCCGTCTGAGCCGTACTGACGAGACAGGATGATCTGAAACAAGACCTGGGATTACGTTTCTGTTTAACCTGAGGGTGTGTCCGGGCGCAGCGGCTCCTC
The DNA here is from genome assembly GCF_902148845.1 of Salarias fasciatus. Classification (NCBI taxonomy): domain Eukaryota; kingdom Metazoa; phylum Chordata; class Actinopteri; order Blenniiformes; family Blenniidae; genus Salarias; species Salarias fasciatus. The sequence continues at coordinate 29,701,032 of NC_043764.1, forward strand.
CGAGTTTACCTTGGTCTCTGGATCCTTGATCTCCACGTGCATCCCGAGACCCGGGGTGGACGGAAGGAAGGAGCCGCTCTGTTTGTCCCACAGCTGAGTGCGGTACTTCCCTGTCACATGTCAGCACCACGCAGACACAGAGACACAAAGAGACAGAGAGACACACAAATAGTAAAAAATCTTTTGAGTGGACTGACCTGAGCCTAATGGGGGCGTGAGCTGAGTAATAGAGGTAATCTGAATCATTTAGATGAGTAATATGAGCCTTAAACGGTGGTAATCTAAGCATTTGGGAGGGTAATCTGAATTTTTGGAGTAAATAATCTGAGCGTTTGAGGGCAATAATCTGAGTCTTTGAGGTAAGTAACTTGAGTCTTTGAGGTCAGTAATCTGAGTCTTTCAGGGCAGTAATCTGATATTTAGGTGTAATCTAAGTCTTTGAGGGCAGTAATCTGATCTTTAGGGGTAATCTGAGTCTTTCAGGGAAGTAATCTGATTATTTGGAGCCGGTGCTGTCGCGGTCTGTGGAGCAGCTGGGAGCTCGCTGCTCGATAGCCGCTGGAAGCTAGCAGTGCTCACCGATCACCATGGTCTCATCCGGGATCTCCTCGATGAAGCACTTCTTCTCCGTCTCCCCGATGTGAAAATACAGGGCGCCGCTCGGATAGATCCAAGCCAGGAAGAGAAGCACTCCGGCGGCGGGGACTGAGGGCATCGTGGGGCCTCCGACTGGTGCTCACATCAGCAGAGGTGGAGGTGGAGGTGGAGGAGGAGGAGGCGCTGGTAGAGAAGCCGGTTGACGCGGTGTAGAGAGGCGGTGGAGGCGGTGGAGGCGGCGGAGACGCTGCGGCCGCTGACGCGCACTCTCCACTGCGGAACCCGGAAGGGGATTTCCTGAAAGGTGAGCTCAATCAGCCCTGATTTACGACTCACAGGCTGATGTTCATGTACTCTACAGAGGAGAGTGAGGCCACCAAAAAAAGTCTTCAAAAAATCAACTCGGGCTTTTTAAAATCAGAATTATGACATCAATATCAGAATCTCGGCTTAAGTTAAAATATTTTGAAAAATAAAGTGGTAGTAAATGAGCGGTGTCTGCCTGGCAGACTGAACTCAGGGAATCCAGAACCGTTATTTCCTGGGCTAACAACAGCCGCCTCGGCTCTGACACTCAAGCTTATCCTTCTCTAAGTCGCTCGCTGTTGGGACTAACATCTCGAAAAGGGGCAGCATGTCTTTCCGAAGAGGCTGCGCTTCGTCCGTGTAGAGGACTGTCCATGTCAAGCAGCGAGTGGCGGGTGGTTTCTCTGAGTCAGCCTCACGGTAGCTCGTTAGCACGCCGCTAGCAGTTAGCATTAGCCTCCTGTGAGGCTGGATAAACACGGCCAGCGGGGTGAGTGACAGCTAGCTGCCCGGAAAGGACTACAGCCGAGACAGAGACACAAAGACAGCTGGTAAGACCACTTTCACTCACTAACGTCAGCTGTTTTTAACGTTTACCGAAGAACTGGGGGATACGGCGTGTTTTTCTGTTGTGTGGGTGAAGTGAGGGCTGGAGCAGGCTGAGGATGTGATTCGGGTCCGTCCGGACCCTTTCCAGCTGTGGTCACGTGACACAGCGCACCTGTGGACAGGTCCTGTGTGAACCTGTGTCCATCCCTACACCTGGACCGCGACCTGGAACCAAAGTGAAAGTGAAAGTGAGCCCCCCAGCCGCTTCCAGGCCCTGGCATCATGTGCCAGTCTGTGATGGTCCATCACTGTCACTGTCAGTCTGTGATGACAGTCCATTTTTGTTCTGCGTGCTTCAGATGTTCGCTTTATTAACCCTGAGTCAGTATTTTAGCACACACGATTACTGTCTCCTCTGAGTTGGAAGTATACATTTGCAATTACCCTGTCAGAAACCACCTCTAAAGTAGGCCAAGGTCACTGGAGAAACCATGAGCGGAGCATCAGTGAAATAAGAATTCAAACAGGAGATGTTCCACCATCACAAACATGAATATATGTTTCATCTTCTTCAGCCTTTGTTCTCTAAATAATGTCCTGCTACATATTGTGACTATAATTATCACAAAGTCTTGAATACGGTGCTTGCTTCAGAAGATGTGCCTCTTGAGTTCTCCAGTATGTCGTGTTGGCAGCTTGTATGTTATGGACTTAGAAAAGCTCTTGCAATGGCTTTGAACCTTCATCGTTGTTTGGTGACCTGCTGGGATTTTCACTCGACCATCTCGGGGTTTTCCCGAGAATGATGAGTAACAGAAGATTTTCTGTCAGCTTCAGTTCTCTGGGACAAACAAAGGTTGGGGGAGAATGGACAGACTGGATCGAGCTGGTAGAGAGACCGCAGGAACCGGAAGTACCTCTGGTTCCAACCTGCAGTGTGCAGAAGAGCATCTGGGGGCTTTTTCCCCCGGATGAAGCCTGAAGCTGATGAAGAACACACTGGGTGTGCCAGCTGTTGGCTAAGAACAGGAAACTGAGGCCACACTTCACACAGGACCGTCAGAACCGGACCAGAGAAGACTGGAAACGTCATGACGGCACGCCTGTTCCCACTCAACGTAGACGTTTCTTAGCTCATATGAAAGATCGCAGACTGTGATACTTGAATGAGACAGGTGGTTTCCCTGTTGGTGGTTGAGTTGAAAGTTACAGCTCAGTCTGCTGTGAATGAGCTGTTCAGAGAAATATAAAGGACAGTAGAAGCTTGTAAAAATATCAAAGGGTCTGATGAGTTTCCTTTTTGCCACAACATTCACATGTTCTATGAAGCAGTTTCATCTCCTTCAGATATTGTTTCTGCCTTTTTAAATGAAGCATTTTGCTTCTAAAACACAGGGATTTCAGTAATTTTAAATGATCATCTGCTGTGTAAATATAATCAAAATGTTTGAGTGAGTTTCTACTGCAGAGGAGCTGAAGAGCCACATGTGGCTCCAGGCGTGCAGGTCAGACTCAGAGATGATTTGAGATGTTTGTCCAACGTTTGAAGAGACAAACTGAAGCTCCTTTTTTTCCAGCATTTTCATCAAAGCTTTTCTTTTGACCATCTTATGGCCACACAGCATTTCTTCTATTGAGGACATATTTCAACGCTCAGACCCGATCCCAGCCGTCTTGCTGTGTGTTTCTGCAGGGATGGTGCAGCCGCAGCCCGACGGCCCCATGCGGTGGGGCGAGGACATGTCCGGAGACGAGAGTGGATGGGCCCTCCGGGTCCCGCCGGAGCTGGCTTCCAACGAAGTGGTGACCAAACTGCTGGGGGACAACCAGCAGCTTCGAGGTAGGAGTGCCACAACGTGTTTTTAAGCCAGCAGCGTCAAACTCCTGGCCCGTGGGCCTCTTGCAGGCCGCTCCATGATTTCAAACATTTGGTGACTTTGTAATTTTTCCCGACCGTCTGTGATTTGCGATCCTGCAGAGGCTTTGCGGCGCAGTAATCTGGCCCTGCGTCAGCGCTGCGAGGAGATGGAGGGATGGCAGCGGAGGACGCGAGAGGAGCGCGAGTTTCTCAGCTGTCGCTTCCAGGAGGCCAGGGCGCTAGTGGAGAGGCTGGCCCAGGAGAACCACTCTTTACAAGGCCTGGTGAACGGGCCGGCCTCCTCCTCCTCCACCTCCTCCAACCACTGCTGCAGCTCCAGCCAGACCGAAGACCCGCAGGCACGGCCGGCCAGGAACGGCCCGGTGGACAGGTCTAAGGTCAGCTCGCTGAGAAAACACACACACACACACCATGCACAGCACCAAGTCAGCTTCACTCAGGGTTTTTAATGACATCCTGCTCATAAATGACTCTGGTGACTTTGCGGTTCTGGTTCTGCTGGACCTCGCTGCTGCATTTGACACCGTGGACCACAACACCTTACTATCCGGACTGCAGCACCTGGTCGGCATCAGTGGTCCTGTACTGCAGTGGTTCAGGTCCTACCTGACAGACAGAGCTATGTGTGTTTGTCTGGCCAGCTCTGAATCCTCCTCTGCTCCTCTGTCTTATGGGGTTCCACAGGGCTCAATCTTGGGACCACTGCTGTTCTCTCTGTATTTATTACCACTGGGGTCCATCCTGAGAAATCACGGCATCTCCTTTCATTGCTATGCGGAAGACAGACAGATCTACGTCCCATTAAAAAAAGAAGGAAGCCTTTTCGTTATCGCCTCTACTACGGTGCCTTGAAGACATTAAAGTCTGGATGGCCCTGAACTTTCTGAAGTTTAATGATATAAAGACAGAGGTGCTTGTGTTTGGTCCCAGTGACTCCTGTGAACCTCCACCTGCTGACCTGGGCCCCTTGACTCCGCATGTGAAGCCGACTGTTTTAAATCTGGGTTTTAAGATGGACAGTGATTTTAAACTAGATTCACAGATAAGCGCAGTGGTTCAGTCCAGCTTCTTCCATCTCAGGAAGTTGGCCAGAGTGAAATCCATTCTTGCACATCAGCACTTTGAAACAGTAATCCATGCTTTTATTACATCTCGGCTGGATGATTGTAATGCACTTCATGTTGGATTCAGCCAGTCGTCCATCGCACGTCTCCAGTTGGTCCAAAATGCTGCAGCGCGGCTGCTGACTGGAGGACGTAAGAGGGACACATCACTCCCATCCTGGCCTCCCCCCACTGGCTACCTGTGACCTTTAGAGTCCATTTTAAGGTTCTTTTATTTGTTTGTAAATCCCTGAATGGTCTCGCCCCACCTTACCTCTCTGAGCTGCTTCACCTCTACACTCCTGCTCGGTGCCTCAGGTCAGCTGATCAGCTGATCCTGGAGGTGCCGAGGTCCAAGCATAAGCTCAGAGGGGACGGAGCTTTTTCCATTGTGGCCCCCAAGCTGTGGAATGAGCTGCCACTGCCATCAGGCAGGCCCCCTCACTGTCCATTTGTAGGAAAGATCTTAAAACACATTTTTATCCACTGGCTTTTAACCCAGCCTGAGACTCTGCCCTTGGTTTTAAATGTTTATTTAAATGTCTCTTTTTTTGTTGTTGTTTTTGTTTTCTTTGTTTTTACTGTATTTTACTTTTGCACTTATTTATTTTCTGGCTTTGTACAGCACTTTGTGTCACCTGTAGTTGTTTTGAAGTGCTATAGAAATAAAGTTGAGTTGAGTTGAGACACACACACACACACACACACCAGAAACTGTGCACTGAAGGGACATCCACTATAACCTTACAGACTGCTTTCAATCACAGTTGCACATGTCAGATGTCGATGTGTTGCACCATGAAGAACGTGCTGACTCCTGTTCCCGTTGTGTCTCTCAGACCCTGGATCAGTGGAAGAGTCCTGAAGGGGCAGAGCAGCACACACAAACCACTCCACCACGCAGCCTGGTGAGACCCGTGTGCGTCTTTGCTGCCCGCGTTGTGCTGTTGTTGTTCTAACAGGAACGCCGGTGTGTGTCCAGGGCGATTCCTTGCAGAGCTCCCTGAGCTTCAACAGTCCCTCCTTACCCAAGTCATTTTCAGAGGGAACAAGAGATGAAATGGGCCGGGACGGCGGCCAGGTGAGCACGCTCACGGCCGACTCCACCAATCAAATCTCCGACACTTCGACATCTGATCATACTGATTAGACAAGCTCACCATTTCATGAGGGCGCCGCCGTCCAGCGCCAACGATTCTACCACTTTCACTGTCTCGTTCTGCCTCCTGGGGCAGAACCCTCACTCCTTCCTTCGGTGTAGAATCCTCACTCGGCTGGTGTTTCTGCTTCACACCGGGTGTTGCTCCCCCTCTCCAAATCGAGCTCCATCTGGCTCCACCCTCCCCGTCACTCCCCCCGCCGCCCCTCCTTCACTCCTCCTCCATGTCTTTCTCCACAGCCCGTCGAAGGTGCAAACGAGTTCCTGCAGCTGCTGAAGAGCCACAAGGAGAAGCTGGAGGAAGGGATGAAGGAGCTGAGGAAGAAGAATGAAGAACTGGAGAAAGAGAAGGAACAGGGCGAGAAGGAGCGGGAAAGAATTCGGCAGTTCTGCAACAAACTGGTGCAGGCTCAGGTGAGAGAGCCGGAGGAGAACCCCAGATGGTCCAAACTCTGTTTAAGACAAAAAGAACGTCGATTCCAGCTACCCTGATGCAAATGTCAGCAGGCCATCAGAGGAATAATGAATGATTAAATGAAGGAAGAATCACAGTAAGATTAATATTAATATTAGGGCCGTCCAGAAGAGAGATTCAAGTGTTGAGGCTTTTTTCTCAGGAATCTAGAAACTTGTATTTATTGATCTGTTGAGTTATTTTGTGGAGGTCCTCTGCAGAGACGTCTCTTGTTTCTTGGTAACGTACTGCTGGATTACAGTGCTGTGGTCTGAAGGTGTGAATGTTCTCCAGGCGAGTGGCGGTCCCGACGAGGCGGTCCTGCATCGCTCGGAGGCGCAGCACTCCTCCGACTGGTACGGAGCTCGTTCCTCTCGGCGTCCGCTTCCGTAGATGCATCGTTTGAGAGTAGACTAACTGCACCGATGTGACTAAAGCTTGGAGTGCCTCCTGTTCACTTCTGCCTCCCTGCTTCTCTGTTCCCCGTCTGCAGCTCGAGTTTGGCTAAGCTCACCGAGCAGCTTCAGGCCACACAGGGCAGGTGAGCCCACAGCTCTGTGTGGCTTTCTCTCCGTCTGCATGCCTCTCTCTCTCTCTCTCCCTTCCTCTCTTCCTGTTCTCTGCATGCTCTCTCAACCTGTAGACGACTAATTGATTTTAAAGAAATGAAGGATGACTACTTTTGAAAGAACATGATTCACAAAGTTTTTTTTCCTTCAATCTGATTGATTTTATATTTCAAATAATCTAGTGCCAACCACAACTCAAGGCACTTTTACAGAGAAGAACCTAATTGTTATAGATGTGAAGAAAATGTGAGATGAAGTGCTGCCAGGTGACCGAGAATCAGTCAGCGAGTTTAGTTTTATTTCATTGAACATTTTCGATTTAACTATGATCTATTTTTAGCGTGAGGGTAAAAATATACACCTGCAGTTTGTTTTTCCACCATTATGCTATTATTTATTTGATGCAAAAGATCATATTTTGGGAGCCAAATGTGCAGATGTGCCCCACATGGCAGGTTTTGAAGACCCCCGAACTGTTGACCCGTCACAGCCTGAGGGAGACGGCTTCAACATGTTTGATGGAGAAAAGATCCAGGCTGTCAAATCACCCACACTTCGCTCTCTCTTTGGATGATCACTTGGCAAATAGATGATTTTAATTGAAATGGTGACACAGAAATGTCGATTTCATCTTAATCACACAGCTCAGCTGGATCCTGAGTGGCCCAGACCAGTAAAACAGATTTAATTATCCTTTAATGAGAATAAGAGCTGTCAGAACATCGTGACTTGGTGCATAATACAGCGAAATGTGAAAAAAAACCTGTGTGGTCCGCTTGCAGCTTTCATGATGTTGCAAACTGTGATGCTAGCTTCTTGAGCAGCACGCCGGCGAGCTTCACTGCTGCGCCGCTGGTCTCTCAGCTCGCAGTTTGGCGGACCGCCTGCTACTCTGACTGAAATGCTGCGAGTTCACAGAACAGTTCTCTGTAAGTTTTACATCTTGCATGCCGTCCTGGGCCGGCTCGGACCCGCTGTCAGGCCAGTTCTGTCCAGCGCCGGATGTTTGGCACCCCTGCTCCACTGAGCTTTTCTCATAAACACAGAGAAGCAATCAGCAGTTAAATATTTCAAACGCATGACATGAATGATGGCATGTTGTGTTTTGCTTCTGATTCAGCTGCTTCAGTGGACAGTCTGCTCCGGCCTGATAAACCTGGACAGTTAGAAACGAGTGTTTCTGTTTAGGTACCGAGAGCTGGAGGAGAAACTGGACCACCTGCAGAAGAGTTCCGCTCAGCGCGACCGAACTGAAGCTCTGCTCAAACAGAAAGACAAGGAGTGTGCTCAGGTGACGCTTCATCCGCACGTCAGCGCTCCTCACGGCGGCGCCCGGCCGAATCGCTTCATGCTCTTTGTGTTCTTGCAGCTGGCCAAGGACTGCGAGGCGCTGAAGGCCCAGGCCACCTCCCTGCTGCTGGAGCTGAAGGAGCGGCAGAGCTGCTTGGACAAAAGCGAGCACGAGCGCAAAAGCCTGGAGGAGGAGTGAGTGGACGGCGGCGCAGCCGACGCGGAGCCAGCCGTTCGGAGCCTCTGTGTTCACCGTGCGTGTGTCTCCTCTTTGCTGTGCAGGCGCTGCAATAACCTGAAGGCCCTGCAGGTGGCCAAGCGGGAGCAGGAGCAGCAGAGGAAGCAGCATCAGGTGGCCATGGACAAACTGATGCTGCAGACCCAGAGCCTGGAGCAGGCGCTGAAGACCGAGAGGCACGTGGTCACAGAGGAGAAGTGGGTTCAACACTGGGGACACACACACACACACACACACACACACACACACACACACACACACACACACACACACACACACACACACACACACACAGCCTGCTGCAGGCCCTGAGGACCGAGAGGCACGTGGAAACAAACAGGCTCAGTTCTTCCTGTTGGTGTTTGAGGATCTGCTCCCTGCTTTGTTTTCACAGAAAGAAACTGACGCAGCTGCAGCACGCTTACACATGTCTGTTCAGAGACTACGACTCCAAGCTGAAGAGCGAGGTAAAGCGCTCGCAAGCCGTCACGCTCCCCAGTGGCGTCGCTCCACTTCTGCTTTCACATGTTAGCGTGTGCGTGTGCGTGCGTCAGGGAGGAGATCTGTCCAGTCGCCTGGAGGATGCGGAGCGGGCGCTGGCTCTGAAGCAGGACCTGATCGATAAGCTGAAGGAGGAGGTGGAGCAGCAGAAGGGCTCGCTGGAGACCATCCCCGTGCTCACCGCACAGGTACCGTCACTGACGTTACACACAGTTCCACTTAAACCCCTAGAAAGGGTTTAGGTGTACGCGATGGATGAGTGTTGGGATGTTAGGTTACACAGAAGCAACAGATGGGCTGTGTGATGTTTTGATAGGGCAGATCTCTCTCCATGTGCAGTGTGTAGCTGCTCTTTACACACACACACACACACACTGGTGTCAGATGTCACGGTGTGTGTTTGCAGGCTGAGATCTACAAGGCAGATTTCCTGGCTGAGCGAGAAGCTCGAGAGAAGCTGAACCAGAAGAAGGAGGAACTGCAGGACCAGCTGAACCAGGCTCTGTCCGACATCGACAGGCTCAAACAGGAGGCCACGTCACGGTAACCTCCTCAGGACGCGCCAGCGGCGTTTTCACGGCTCGCTAACGATCAGCAGGATCGAGCCAAATAGTCACATTCAACATTAATTCAAACAGCACAAAGACATAGTGTGTGTCTGCAGAACACTGTCATCCAGTTTGGTCTTTGGAATGAACAGTCATTTGTGTGTGTGTGTGGAGTGGACTTTTTAGGTTTGAATATGAAGGTTTTAATGTTGTTTTTTTTCCTGTCAGTGCCCGGATGGAGCAGATGAAGCTGAGACATCTGGAGGATTTCCCTCCACGGCCCTCGCACATTTCCCACAACCAAGGTACGTACGTTTAAACAGAGACTCACCGTCCACAGTGTGTGTCCTAAAAGCTCCACTTCTACACATGTGCATGCAGTGAAGTACAAAAGATTTAGGAAATCTGATTTAATCCAGATTTCCCACACTTTTCCATTAACTGGTAAAGAGCAACTATCTACACTAGACTGTCAGACTCTGTAGAGCTCCATGAAAAAGTCGTCAGTATCGGCATCGATGTGAAGGGAAAACATGAAACGTTCACATTCAAATGGTCCTGAAACCTACAAGAATATGAAAGTGAAATGTTGAGGTCTCAAACAGTCAACAGTGACGTCAGAATGGATCCACGGTGTTAGGATCAAACTCAGAAAGGAGGAAAACATTTATCAAAATCAGTCAAACCCGAGAATACATCTTGGAAACGTACTAACGTGGAGAAAACAGCAGGAATATCATCAAGCTAAATCTGAGAAATTGGAAATTATTGAAAAGAAAGTCAAAATGTTGAGAATTAAGTTAAAAAAATAAATAGTCACGTGAGTAAAAACTGTTTCAAAATGTGAAGAATAAGGGTAGTGGTAAAATCTGTCACACTGTTGAACATTAAGACAAAATATTAAAGGTGCATTAAGGAGTTTGGACGTTTTATGTGAAAAAGCGCCCCCTGCAGGCCTTGGGCGTAATGCAGCTTAGTGAAAAACTCGTGCCTGTGGCTCTCGTGCACAGAAGAGGGGAACTCCTTCCTCGCTCTTTTAGTAGCGCTCGAGTAAGATTTCAGTGTCTTTTACCTGGTGGAGTCTGTGTGGAGCTGTGGCAGTGCTAGAAGCCAGTCTGTTCTTACTTTCTGCAAGATCCTGCTCAGTTGTTGCTCACTAAGCATCTGGCGGAGTGATGGCGGACAAATCGAAACTGAACTAAATCAGGTCAGCGGGAGCGTGCATTACGTCATTCCTTTCAAATTCTCCCCAAAAAACTTGTGGTGCCGCACCGGCACTGCAACTTTCAAGTGACAATTTAACGCTGTTAGAGGTACTTGCAATGAATATGTCAGGGCACATTGTACACATCATTAAAAATGTGTAACATATTTATGGTGGAAAATAAGTATTTTTAAAGTTGAAAAACTCCTTAATGCACCTTTAAGACTGAAGTGGGAGAGAAGACAAAGTGTCCAGGATGAAGTAATAATATTAACCATAAACATCTAAATATTTAGCAACAGTCAAGTCAAAATACCAGACATAAAGTTTCAAAATAAAGTAGAAAGTAGTCTGGATGTCAAATGATGAAGAGTCCTGTTGATTCAAGATTCAGCAAAATAAAGTGAAGAAAAGAAGCAGACAAAGTGGAAACGTGAAACAAAGAAGTGAGATTAAAGTTCTGATTCAGTCAAAATGTCGTCGACAGTGAATTTAATCCTGAGGACTTTAATCTCAGATGAGACTTGAATAAACTGCTCCTGTTTTTTTTTTTTTTTTTTATTTCCTCCTGAGAATGTCTTTGCGGCCGTCAGCAGCTGTCTCTCTCTCTCTCTCTGTGCCGTTTGCAGGCGCTGCCTTCAACACGGTGCCTGCTGCTCAGTCATTCCGTAATCAGGGTCTGGTTCCGGTCGGGGATCAGGGACCGGACCTCTGCTGTCCCAAGTGCCAGTACCTGGCTCCAGACATGGACACGCTGCAGATCCACGTCATGGACTGCATACAGTAACACACACACACACACACACCTTGATCTGAAAACATGTACGTTATGCTCTGTGCGAAGGCTGGAAACACGTCTGCTCGTAGCACCTTCTTCTTCTTCCTTCATGCAAACTAAAGTGTAACGTGGAGCTCAGAACTTTTCGTGTTGGAATCAAGAGAAGATGGAAAAAAAAAAAAACTTGTATAGAGGGATGTAGCCGAGCTTCACCCATTCACCGTCTCATTCCACCTGCTCCTGGACCCTGAGGCCACCCCCCCCCCCCCCCCCCCTCCTCCTCCACTGCCACCTGAACGCCTTCACTGCATCCATCATCCGACACATCAACAATAAACGGACCTAACGCTGGATGTCTCCGACCCCTCTGACAACACGTCTCCTGTCCATGTGAATATCTTAGTGAGCTTTAAGTACTCAAACTCAGTATGTTTTGGTTGTGAATGTAGATGTCTGCATTACCTCAAAACATGGATTATTATGATGATGATGATGATGCTGTATTAGAGATGGGTTTACTGTTATTGAAAAAAAAGTAGCCATTCTCTGTGTTATGTGCCTGTGTACATGTTTGATTTAGCTCCTGAGCGATTAGCCTCACCTGGACTGTTCCTGTTCCTCCCCCTCCTCCTGTCAACCTGCTCCTCCTCCTCCTCTTCCTCCTGCCTCCTCCCTCCTCCTCCTTCCTGTAGCCTTCAGCTATTTATCTATCTGAATGTAAGCGCCCTGAGCGACCTGTGTATCCAGTCTGTTATTAAAGCCCATTTGTTGCAAACGATATCAAACTGTTGGAGATTTACTAAATAAACCAGTTATATAATTATCTTTTGTGTTGTTGTTTTTCTTTTTAAAGGTACTGTAGGCAGGATTCCACATCTCCCCCTAAGCAAGATGGCGATTTGACCCATCTAAGATGGCGTTTTGAAACCCAGCACAGCCAATGCTGTCCTGTTTTCTCTGACATCACGCCCTCACGCAAGTTAAGCCCCTCCCACAAGAACGTGCGACGAACGCCCCTCGACCAATCACTGTTAGAGCCTCAGGGGCTCTTCTGATTGGTCAAAGATACCTGGAGCTGTCGAGATTCCTTTTCAGCTCAGAACAGAGACAGATGGAAACGCTGCGCCATCGCGATAGTGCTATTATGCTACACTCCTAAAGGATTATCAATGGATACTCTAACATTTAATCCAAAGAAAACACAGAAAAATTTGCACTGACTAGCAAAATCCTGCCTACAGCACCTTTAATACAATAATTTGAGCTCGTAAAAAAAAAAAAAAGTTCAGGTTCTTTGAAGCTGCTTCATCCAGATGACTGGATCTGATCAGACAGGAGAGTGATCCATCATAGAACACACACAGTCATCCATGCGGCTTCTGTACAGCTGTATCCTGTTCTCTCTCACACACACACACACACACACACACACACACACACACACACACACACACACACACACACTGGACGGACTTGCACCTGTGACATTCGTCATATGAGAAGAGCGTTGTAGTGTGTTGATGTTTGGCTCCTCGGTGTGGGGTCTGCATGTTCTCCAGGTCGTTTGCAGATTACAGCAAAATGCTTCCAGAAACTTCAAATTAGCATCAAACTCATTCAGTGAGGAGAGTTTCAGAAAGAAGCATGCTGAACTTTTGCAAACTAAACACTCTTGTTGTAATTCTAAGAAGAATCAGTGTGGCATAGTATTTAGGTCACATGTATCATTAGTTTTGATCAAGTTTATAACAAGTCTGTTCAATGTGAACTTTTTTTTTTTTGCATTTTTTCCTTTTTTTTTTTTTTTTACATTTTTGCATTAACAGATTTACACAATGTTCCAACCAAACTCCTTTTAAAACGCAGGAGTTTGATATGAGCTGGAGCAATAGTTGAACAAAATGTTGGCTGATTTAAAAGAACAACCTTGGTTACATATTTTGAAAGATGAATTACATGTGCTGATCAGCTTTTTTCTGTTTTACTGTCACTTCTGTCACCTAAAGTTTAATCTGTTTCAGGATAGTCTCAGAAATGAAACCCCCTCTGTGACATTTGAGCACTGTCCAAGCACTGATTAAATGTAGAAGTTCTTTTCTGATTTTTTTTCATACATTTTGTATTAAGCTACAAGTCTTAACCTCAATGAAGAAACACTAAGAAAAATATGTTAAGAAGGAAAAGAAACAACCAGGTTTATCTGAAAACATGAAAGCACCATCAAGCAGGATTACTATTGCAACAACTCATCGTCAGTAGGATAAAACTAACCTGATTGAACTCGGTCGATTCCAGCTCACGTTCCCTATTAGGTGTTCATTGGGTGAACAAACCAAGGCTTGGTGAATTCTGCTTCACAATGATAGGAAGAGCCAACATCGAAGGATCTAAGGTTGATATTTTACCGTGTGAGTGGAACTTTAATACGAGTACACATCACTGTTGTCTGCTTGTTAGGCCTTTAAAGAACGCAAATGGTGAAAAATGTCCAGCGTTTTCAAGAATTTGCTTCCCTGCCAATGTTAACCTGAAAATTTTCATTTTTATTGTTTCATTTTATCTTATTTTTTGTTTTTCAAATGATTCTCCATTTAATTTTAAATTGTGACTTTTCCCCTCACAGAATTAAATTATTTTTAGAAGATTCTGATTTTAATTCCAGAAATCCATCATTTTTCCCTCAGAACTTCGACTTTAAGAACCTTTTTGTTGAGAATTTAGACTTTATTTTCAGACAGCTTTATTTGAAGTTTGAAGTATTTGGCTTCTTGTTTGCAACAGACTCTGTAAACTCATGTAAACAATCAACTTTTTATTCTATTTTATGTATTTACTTTAAAAAAAAAAGTGTGGGCTCCAAAAATGACTTCTAACGATACACTTTTCCCTTTTTGGACACTTTTTTTTTCATCCATTTCCTGTTTTTTTTTAAACCCATCAGTTAACAGGACAACCAGTCATTGTGAAACACTAGAGAGGTGTGTCATCAGTTGACACGGGAACCAGTGAGACCGCAACACCGGCGTGAGCTCCGCATCCCCCTCATTGTGCGGGAGAAGACGTGCGTTGGAAGTGCGCTCCTCCAGCAGGCATGTCGGGCTCGACTTCCCCACCTCCCGCGGTGGAGGCTACGGGGACGGAGGGCTGCTCTCCCCCGGGATACAAGCCTTTTAAACCCGAGGAGCACGGCTTGGAGCGCGCGTTCCGTCTCACAGCCTACTCCGACCTGAAGGGATGAGGCTGCAAGGTCCCGCAGGAGGCTCTGCTCAAACTCCTGGCGGGACTGGAGACGGACCGGGCCGACGGGACGGGGAAGCCGGGGGACCAGCCTCCGGAGTTCGGCCAGCAGCAGCTGGCTGGCCCGCGGCTCGGTGAGGATCCGTGAAAGTTAGCCATTAGCACCTAGCATTAGCAGTTAGCTTCCGCACGCTGTCAAACAGCCGGCGTTTCACGTCAGTTAGCTGTTAGCATTAGCTAGCTTCAGTCCACTTAACAGGTTTAAACTGTTCAGTAAGTGAAAACGATTTTATTTAAATCCATTGAGGAGGTGATGTTGTTTTAGTCTTTATGTGTGTACTTTTCCCGAAGAGAGAAGAAATAACATCCGTGTGTCAGTGAAGAGAAGTTGAGTGTTATTATCAGGGATGATTCAGCAGGTTTTCTGTGAAGGTGAAGTTCAGTCAATCATTTCTCAATAAAACGTCTCTGTTTGAGCTCAGCTACTGGTTAAACTGAACTTTGAGCTGTTGCAGCAGGTATTATAGTGGTTCTCAAAGTGTGGGACGGGGTCCCCGCAGGGCGCCGGAGAGCAACAGGGAGGTCCCACTGAATGGGTGAAGTTCCAACACCCGCCCCGCCCCGCAGAGCTCAACATTCCTCCTGAGTTTATGCTGCCAGAGGCTTGCTGATGCTCTGATTCAGTAAAGTGGAATATCAGCTGATTCCATATTGGTCTGAGACCAAGGCGGATGTTTCAGTCCGTTTATGAAAAATCAAAGTGCAATGAAGTAATTCAGTTAACGATCTAATGTAGTAATGACATGCTGACTTTCACAGCTCCGGGAAAAAAAAAACAAAACATAAATGATGTGTATGTGTGCATGCAGGTGTGGGGATGGACTGCTGTGTGATCCCTCTGAGACATGGAGGACTGTCCCTGGTCCAGACCACAGACTTCTTCTACCCTCTGGTGGAAGATCCCTACATGATGGTGAGTGATGATCAGGCGTCCGCCTCCTAACGGGGGTCTCCTCACTGTCCTCGGTCTTAGCGGACGTCAGACTCGCCTGGCATCGACCCGTCAGTCTTGGGATTGGAAGGCCAGCAGATCTTATCAAAAGTGTGTGTCCTGTCTGAATGCGTTTTTTGTGTGTGTTTGACTCAGGGCAGGATAGCGTGTGCGAACGTCCTCAGTGATCTCTACGCCATGGGCATCACAGAGTGCGACAACATGCTGATGCTGCTCAGCGTCAGCCAGAAGATGAATGAGAAGGTTGGACATGTGCATTTCTGTGAGTGAACCTCCAGCTGATCCAATATTGTGTCTTAAAGAGTGTGTGTGGGTGTGTGTGTCTGGAGCAGGACCGCGAGCTGGTGATGCCTCTGATGATTCGAGGCTTTCGCGACGCAGCCGAGGAGGGCGGGACGTCTGTGACGGGCGGCCAGACTGTCATCAACCCCTGGATCATTGTAGGAGGGGTCGCATCGGTGGTCTGTCAGCCCAGCGAATTCATCATGTGAGTCAAAGTGGAGGAAATCCACATCACACCCAATTTAACACTGACTGCTGAGATTAAAGAGCCAAAACACACTGCTGAAGCAACAGCAGGTCAAGCTGAAGGCATCACTTTGATCCAGGTCTCGGTACAAATCAGGACTAGACACAGAAAATAAAGAAAAGATGTTACTGTTTCACTCTGCACCTTCTAAACGTTGCTCTGTTAATGAAGACTTTGTGCTGGTTTCGCTCTCAGGCCCGACGGCGCCGTGCCGGGAGACGTCCTGGTTCTCACCAAACCTCTGGGGACTCAGGTGGCCGTCAACGCTCACCAGTGGCTCGAGCAGGTGAGACAGCAGCGTCACTGACCTGCAGTCTGGAGCTCTGTGGGGTTTCAGCTCACTGCTCATACGGAAAAGCTTTAGTGCATCCTGCATTCGGTTTCTGAAACTAAAGTCAGATGACATCTGACATGGACGTAATCGATTGATTTGATGGGCATCAGTTCAGATCAGGAAGACGGAGTTCCACCACATTTTCTCCAGAACAACAGGGTGACACAGAGTCTTTGTGTTGAACTGTAACTCTTACAACCATTTTCTCCGCTACAGAACAGTTTTTGAATACCCGGTAATAAGTTACTCTTAGTTTTAAACTCCACAAGAGCCCTTTTGACTGAGGAGAGTGGATTGGTTTGTTCTTGAAAGCCAACCTTGAGTACAAGGGTTGGGCTTAACCTCCTTTTTGCTCTTTTGCGTTTATGTATGTTATTGTAAATTGTGTTAGATATGTATGTGTTTATGGACCCCCTCGAAAACGAGATGCTACATCTCAAGGGGCATTCCATTAATAAAACTTCAAAACTTCAAACTTCTTTGTTGCAGAATAACGAGTCTTTTTAGGGAACTTGCATAAGTATTTCCTCATACTTCCACACGGTAACTTAGATAAGGTATCATCAGTGAGTTGTTCAGATTACAGGGAGATTTCTGGTCTAGCAAGTACTTGGCTTTGGCAAGGACTGAGATGATATTTTGTTTTGAGAAGCAACAGGATCATCAGGTTTATTTAATAACTTGCTTCACTCTAACTTCACACAATGAAAGACGGTTAATTCATCTGTCCTCTGAATTTGAAGTGTTAATGTTCTCCTTCAAATGTAACACAGGCTGGTTTTTGATGCATTCAAAAAGCCTTTTAATTCATGAGTTTTTTCTAAAACACCTCCTTTGTCTCATCAGCCTGAAAGGTGGAACAAGATCAAGCTCGTCGTCACCAAAGAGGAAGTGAAAGAGGCCTATCAGGAAGCCATGTTCTCCATGGCAACACTAAACCGCACAGGTACGCCGTCTTCACGCCCGTCACTCTGACCGATCCGAGATCAGCGACTTCACTTCCCGTCCGTCTTCCGTCCCCAGCGGCGGGCCTCATGCACAAGTTCCAGGCCCACGCCGCCACCGACGTGACGGGTTTCGGCTTGTTGGGACACGCCAATAATCTGGCAGCGCAGCAACGCAACGAGGTGGCCTTCGTCATTCACAACCTGCCAATCATCGCCAAGATGACGGCGATCAGCAAAGCCTGCGGGAACATGTTCAACCTGGTTCAGGGCACCTCGGCAGAGACCTCTGGTACGAAAACCTCCTCAGCCTCGTTCCCCTGTCGGTTAAAAAGTAGCCGGCGTTTAGTGATCACACTCCTCCGCCTCCTCACACACACCCTCTGCCCTCCCCCTGCAGGCGGGCTGCTGGTGTGTCTGCCCCGAGAGCAGGCCGCCAAGTTCTGCTCCGAGATGAAGAGCCAGAGCTCGGCCGCGGGAGGCCAGGGCGCGGTGGGCGGGGCCTGGATCATCGGCATCGTGGAGAAGGGAGACCGCCGCGCCCGCATCATCGACAAGCCGCGCATCATCGAGGTCCCGCCCCGAGGCAGCCAGGCAGCCAATCAGGACAACAGCGCCACCAGCCTCGACCCCAACTCCCATCCGTCATAGAGCGTGTGCGTGCACGTGTGTGTGTGTGTGTGTGTGTGTGTGTGTGTGTGTCTCAGATCTCTGTGAGAGAAACAGACTTAATTTTCTGTGTGTTAAAAATCATGTCTTGAGCTGAGATTTATTCACACACTCGGTTTTCTTTCCTCACACACACACACACACACACCTCGCTCTGCGGCGCCTGTCTGAATAGAAAGACATTTGGGGGAAGCCCGGTGAGGTTTCTTGGTGAAGATGAAACATTCAGAATCATTCCTGTTTTAAGTGTGTGTGACTGGTTTGATTTGCTATTCTGTGTTTTGTGCGTTGCTTTTGTCAGGGTTTTTTTTTTTTTGTTTTGTTTTTTCATGGATGGTGTTGCTGTCATGTTGGTGAATGTAAGTGCTTCCTGGCTCCGCCCACAGCGCTCAGAGGGAAGGCTTGAGCAGCTTCCCTTTGGGCCGGGCTGGCCGGTGCTCAGGATGTAACCCCACCCCCCCCCGCCTCCTGTTACAGCTTGATTGGCCCTCTGATGCTAAGTCCCGCCCACCTTTCCTAACTCATGAAGCGCTGCCCATTAAACCCCAAACCCAGCGGGCCGGGCCGTGTGGATGTACGCCTTCGGATCGGGGGCGTCGGACTCCGAGCATCGGAGGTCCCAAGCTGTCTGTGTTTGTAGAGTTCTTGCTTTTCACAATCAATAAAATCATGAATAACTTGGAGTGTCGGTCTGTTTGTCTGTTATGGCAGAGCAGTGTGAGCAAAGGTTACTTTAGAGCTTCACACATCATGATCAGTGTGGCCCTCCGACCTCATTCCATCCACTTCAGTCTGCATACACATACTCCCAGGCAGACTTCACACTTCCCTCCTCCACCTGCTCCTGGATCAGAGACTTCCTGTTGAACATGAACTAAGCTTTAATGATATTACATTAAAATGTCATGTGGAAACAAAAATATGGAAGTTCCTCTGATAGTTGCTACATTGCAACAAGAAGTAGGGGAATCCCCAACAGTGTGTTTGAGTCAAGAATTTCATACATGCGGTCCACGGACCAAAATATGGTTCTATGATAGCTCTCACTTGACTCTGCTTCCTGCTTGGGTTCCTGGGAAATGACTTATTCTATCATCTCTATTCATACATGTGTATAAAATATTTTGTTTGTCTCACAAAATTGTGCTTTATCTTAGAAGCTATTAGTTTGCATTTATAAATTTCACGAAAGCCAAAAGAGTAAAATAGGGTGTTTTTTTTATTATTATTATTGATCTGTGACGATATTTCTGATTCTGATCTGGTGGTTTGTAATTCACGGCAGTTACCGCTGGTCACCACAGCGGGCAGCAGAGAGCAGCAGAGCGCCGCGCAGGAGGAAACCGCCACACGCGAAGAAGAGCTGCGGAAGTGTGCAGGGTGTAAACAATCCGAACATCATAAGGGGAAGAAGTCGTCTTTAAATCTTTATGTTACCTGCTGAAAGGTAAATACTTCTCTGAATGAACGCTTTGTATATTGATCTGAGGTTTTATTGTGCAATTGGAGAATTAAAGCAGCCACGTTCAGTCTCTTCTGTTGAACTTTGTCGTTTTTAAATTGGGTTACATTGTCTGACAGACACCGGTGAGATCATGGATGCGAATGAATTAATGAGCGGGTTTTTTCTCTTTCTGCCAAAACATAACTGTCTAAAAATGAACCAAATGCAATGTTGAGGCTGCCATTGTCAACATCGACATCTTACACCCACTGACTTTATCTGAACTCAGGACTAAGCTGAAGAAGATGAATGAGAATTCAGATGAAAACTGTGTTTTTCAGTCTGGTTCCTCATGGATCAGAGTGAGACCTCCAAATGATTTCTGGATCAGTTTTGGTCTGGAACTGATAAGAAGATAGATGGATGGTGGACGGATGGTCCTCCTTCTCCATTGACCTGGTTTCTTTGAGGTTAGATAGATATACAGTCAGCTGGATGATCCACGGTTCACATTCATCCAGATGTTGACAGTCCAGACTTCAGGCTCCATTCTACCTCCATGTGTTTGTAGTTCAGTGTGACACTGTGATGCAGCGTTGTGTTTCTCTCTGTCTGTCCATACAGTCAGCATGCCTTACCTTGGCAACGAGGAGACGGTGAAAGAGCTGCGCAGAGCTCTGAGCAACCCCAACATCCAGTGTGACCAGCTGCGCTACAGGAACACCGTCCTCAGAGTCATCAGGTAGCTCACACTGACCCACCGTTCATCTGTCAGAGGATCAGTGGCCAGAAAGAGGAGCGACACGGGTCAACACATTGCTTTAGACATGGGAGGAACATTGATCACTGTGAGGGCCACAGAAATACGCTTCCCACCACCTGAGGGCCATGCTGTGTAAGAGCCACATGACTTTAACTGAATATCAACAGCAAATTTAACAAAAAATACTAATTTTATATCCTTTATTTTAAACAACTTGCATGTGTTTGTCAGCTCAAGACAAACCTGAATATTTTTCAAATGCCAAGTCGTTCAAATGTACTTAAAATAAACCTAATGCTAATATTTGTGGAATCAATAATTTGTGATTATCTGGAAAGTGGAAAACAGGCTTAAAAGTGGGAGGAGAGGTGTCACTACTAATGACTCCTTGAGGGCATGGTTATTTTTTTTTGTTTAAGGAAAACCAACATTTATTTACTTACTCATGAAACAGAAATATCTGATGCTTCACACAACTGAAAACATTGTATCACAGAATCACAGACCAGACTTTGGCTAACATTTCACATATCCAAAGCATTTTTTTTAATAATGGAAAACCAATTTCCCCATCTATCTGAAATTTCTTCTAAGGAAAACATCTGTATCACATCATGCAGCAAAACTTATCGATGATTGATGCAGAAAACAGTAAATTTTGTGTAGACTTTTTATTAATGTGCACATTTGTCCCTCATGGCTGAAGAGACTGGTGAATTAAACTCTGGATTAATTTGTCTATTGTACTTCCCTCAAAATTCAGAATGGTTTTTTATGGCATTTAATGGTTTCTAGTGTTATTTTCTAAACAAATAATAATAATAATAATAATAATAATGATATACTAAAGAACAGAATTATTAAACTCTTGCTTAAAGGCAGCAAGGTGCTGACTGGATGAGATTCTTACTGCACACTGTAAATCTGCACATCGAGCTGCTTACTTAAAGCATCCCATCCCTCAGTCAGAGAGAAAAAGTGACTTTTTAAATACAGCTGATGTTCACTTTTAATTCAACTGCCTGAAATCTCTTCCACCATGTTTATACGGAAGTTGCACATTGAACAGATCGTGATGGTCTTTAGGCCTTCAGTCTTAAAACTGCCTTACTGGATTCGACCACCAGGTGTCACTGTCTGCCTCCTAAAGGAAATATTGAAGCTTCAGTTTAGGCACCAAACCCTCAGATGTCATTCACCTGCTGTAACTCAGCAAAAGCACAACTTTCAAATAAATGTGTGCTCAGCCTTGAGAGAAAAAGGAGAGAGAGAGAGAGCTGCAGCCTCCAATAGAAGGCTGGTAAAAGCGGTCGGTTTCAGTACAAGCTCAAAATCTGTTTAAAGTTTTTCATGAATTGAGGAAAACCAGACGCCCCAGACTGGATGTGAAGCTTGGACACGTCTGAGGGAAAGAAGACGTTTGGTTACCCTGCTTTAAAACCTTGCTTTAGTATGAATGTCCTTCAAAATATCAGTATTTACACTATGGTTTCCAACTGCAATAAAAAGAGTTTTCATGCTTTAAAGACCGTTGCGGCGAATTTATTCTGTATTTAAAATCTGCAGTCCAAGTTCCACCATCCAGCTGTAAAACAGAGAATTTAACAGGTACAGGGTGGTACATTATTACTCCACATTATAGTGAAACAAGAACAAAAACAGTGATTTTTTTTTCTTTTTCTTTTCTTTATATACTAGAACTCAGTGAAAAATGTGTCCCTGCAAGGAGGTCAAGTAGTGATGTTTGCGTAGATAATGCCTCAGTCGTAGATGTTTAGAAAAATCTTTGGCTAGAAGATTCTATTTTTGTTGGAGTTGCTGGAAGCTCATTAGATTCCCACCGTTTGACCGAACAACGTAAGGAATTGAATTTTCATGACTTTCTACAAAAACTGAACTTGTTGAAAGTGCGGTTTGTCTCCCGGTGTTTTGGCCCAGTTTGCATTCTCCCATGGTTTTGTTTTGGACCCAGAAGGCCTGATTCAGTGCGAATGGCCGATCCGCTCTGGAGAAACAGCTGTCAGTGTTCTTCCTGTTCAGTCCTCATGGGGTTCATGGGGCAATATGGAGGTTAAAAAAAAAAAACCCAGAGATAACTATCCATTCCACTTCCTCCAGCTTCTCCTTGGAGACCCTCAGGGATTTAACCTTTGCCCCTGTTGGTCATTTGCTGAAGCAAGGAAATAAATAGATTCTGTCTTTTAAACAGTTAATTGTGTATCTTTGTGTGAATCAGTTACAGATTTATTGCGCTTTATCTTCATATTTAACATGATAAAACATGGCTGTTGGTCCGGTCCGTTGCCATATGTGTGTTTAGTGTCGACATGATAGTAACAATAATTTTGCATTGTCCTTCTGCTTTGTGTGTGAGATCTCTTCCTTTCAGATTCGTCTGGAAGCTGACGACCGATATAAACTGAAATGTTTTTATGACTCCATATCAGATGAATCGTTTAATAAGCAGCACTTAGTGCAGCTTCTCCGGTTTAGCTGCAGTTTTCCCCTTCATGAAGCAGCTTCATATGTAAACAGCTCATCTTTCACATCCACATGTTGAAAGCTGGACTGTGGGCTGAACAGTGGAGTCTGGCTTCCTTCTGTCTGACTCCTTTAACCCACTTCTTGGTGTTCAGAAAGTGGATCCTGAGACAGAAGACTGTCCCCTCCGTTTGGTCCAGGCTGCGTTCACGATATGAGCTTTCCTTTTTCCATTGTTCTAGCTTATCTTTTGCCCTCTTGTTTCTTTCTTTCTCCAGCTTTCCCTCTCTTTTCTCTTTCTCTCCGGGCCCCTGTGACTTTTTAATTGCCTTCCCCTGAGCTTTCCTCTGCTCCCGCGTCCCTCGCTGACACCTTCCTGGTGCCTCTTCCTGCCGATTCACTGGCTGCAACAGACACAGTTTGGGATATCTCGCCTGTGCGTGACCTGCTGAAGACTCCGCTATTAAAGCCACTAAGCTCCACGGCCACGCAGACAGACCCCTCCGTTCTGGGTCACATTAGCCACAACAACAAATCCTTCTTCTGTCTGTTTCACAGCACAGCAGAGAAACTTGAGGTGGGCTGACCTTTGACCTCTCAGAATCGCTCGCATTCTGCAGGATTTTTTTCTACCTCGGTGAAAAACAGTCGGCCCATGCAGCCAGATTTCCTGGCAGCTGTGGCTGTTTTCAAAGTACTTTATAAATAAATAAAAGTTGAGTTTTCAGAGAATTTGTGGAATAGTTTGAGATTCCACCCGGGGATGGTGGCTCCGACATGGGAACGGTTCAGCTGGGCAGAATTTGATCTTTTTTTCATGAAAAATAAACGCAAACCTCGCTCTGTTCGTTTCTACGACAGACCAGAATGCACTGCTGGACGAGGATGAGGATGCAGTAGCTCACCCTTCATTTAACTGGCTCCTGTAGCCTTTTCGCCTCATGATGCTCGTGGCCCCCTAGTGGCCAAGTGAAGTCATGGCGTGCAGAGATGAGCAGTGTGCCGGCAGCTCCCTGCCCACGGGGTCTCCTCTCTGAAGCGAGAGCAGCGGTGACTCACCCACGCCCAGAGGGCGGCAGCATGCCCACCTACTGAAAGATCCATTTTATTCACAAAGGGCCTGTCTTTAAAGTGATGGCAACAATTCAGAGCGCACGGGCCTCGTCCACTGGAGGCCTGTATGTGGGGGGGGCACCTTCTACCTGTATGTGTTGTACCTGGTTCCTCTCCTGCAGGGACCAGAAGTTAAAGCCGTGGCGTGTCCTCCTCAGGTCCATGTCCCAAGGCGTGGACGTGTCGGGCCTGTTCAGTGAGATGGTGAAGGCCTGCGCCACCGTGGACATCGTCCAGAAGAAGCTGGTGTACGTCTTCCTGTGCTCCTACGCCGCCGTGAACCCGGAGCTGTCTCTGCTCGTGATCAACACGCTGAGGAAAGACTGTCAGGACCCCAACCCCATGGTCCGCAGCCTGGCCCTGAGGAACATGACCAACCTGAGGTGGGCCGCCGCCGCCGCCGCCGCCGCCGGGCAGCGCCTCCAGCCGGTGAGTGGCGGTGTTGTGACGGTGTTGTGACGGTGTTGTGCCTGCAGGTTGCCCAGCCTGGTGGAGTACGTGGAGCAGCCTCTGACGGCAGGACTTCGGGACCGAGCGGCGTGTGTGCGGCGGGTGGCCGTCCTGGGCTGGGCCAAACTGCACCACCTG
This sequence comes from Salarias fasciatus, assembly GCF_902148845.1. Taxonomy (NCBI): domain Eukaryota; kingdom Metazoa; phylum Chordata; class Actinopteri; order Blenniiformes; family Blenniidae; genus Salarias; species Salarias fasciatus. The sequence goes on from NC_043764.1 coordinate 29,725,321, forward strand.
CAGCCCGACTCCGAGATCGGTGCCGTGCCACGACTCTGACCCCTCCTCTCCAGCCGGAGCGCCTGGATGTGTTTTTAACTGCTTTACACCTGGGCTGTGTTCTCCCCCGCCAGACGCCGTGGTGGTGAACGAGCTGTACAGCCTGCTGAGGGATCCGGACCCCGTGGTGATGGTGAACTGCCTCCGAGCCCTGGAGGAGATCCTGAAGGAGGAGGGGGGCGTCGCCATCAACAAACCCATCACCCATCACCTCCTCAACAGGTGGGACGAACCACTCACCTCACTGATTTACAGTCATCCGTTAACTTCAGACATGTTTTAGGAGAAAAAACCCGCACATGAACAAAGAACATGCAAACTCCACACAGGAAGGCCTCCAGCTCCAGCAGCGCAGCGTGCGAGACGCAGCCGTTCATATCAGCATCAGCAGAGTGTTGGAGTTGTGTGTATTTCCAGGTCCAGACTGTTGGTCTGGCCTGTTTGTGGCTGTTGACTGAGATGAGTTTACAGCCTCTGCACGCCGAGGCTTAATGTGCAGAACTGATCCGGTCCCTCCGCGCCGCCGCCGCTCGCCATCCATCCACTCGCAGATAATCACATAAGCAGAGGCTGATCGCTTCCTGCCAGCCTCCTCCTGCTGGGAGTGCATCAGAGGTCACAAAACACCGGCTTTGAATGTTTGCTTTGGTTATTCAACCTAAACTGTAGCTTTTTCCTCAAGAATTCAGTGTGTTGTTTTCTGAGGCTGAATTAAAGTGTGTGTGTCCTCAGGCTGAAGGAGTGTGACCTCTGGGGTCAGTGCGAGGTGCTGAGGTTCCTCCAGCGCTACAGGCCCAAATCTGAAGACGAGCTCTTCGACATCCTGTCTCTGCTGGACGCCTCGCTGGTCAGCCCCCACCCTCCCGTCATGGCCGCCACCCTCAGCCTCTTCCTGAGCCTGTGCTCCGGCGTGCCCTCCGTCAGCCTGGCGGCTCTGGAGCGGGTGCGTGGGCCTCTGCTGGCGGCCTGCGGGAGCGGCTCCAGAGAAATGAAGTTCGCGGCTCTGTGCCACATACAGGTCCGTGAGACCCAGTCGGATACCTTCATCTCTGGGTCTGAAGTTGAGTTATTTTCCATCCTGGATGTGGCTCTTACCGTAAATCAGCAACATGTTGTGACAGGTTGCCTGTAACGCTGTTGCCTTCAGCTTTTAGGAGCGAGGCATGTGTGCACAAAACACAAACTGCCATTCAGATCACGGTTGGCAAATGATTACGTCTGCCCAGTAAATGAGTCTGTTGGCGTGAAGCGTTAGAAGCTCGGTGTGAGGAGAAGAGGTGTGTTTGGTGTCAGCGTTTACAGTCTGATGTGTGACAGTGGAATGATGGCCACACCGTTTGAGAGAACGCTCGTGGTTCGTTTGTGCTCTTGCAGCTGCTGCTGCGCTCCATCCCGGGCCTGCTGGGAGCTCACTACAAGCGTTTCTTCTGCGGCTACGCCGAGCCGGCCTACATCAAGCAGAGGAAGATGCAGGTACGGCCGTTTACCGCCGTGTGTCGGCCACCTGACCTGGCGCTGTGGGATGTGGCTCCCGTCCCCCCGGCCAGCGGTTCATCCACACTGCAAACATTCTTCCCCCCCCTTTGACTTGTGGGTGATTCAGAGCCACGCCTTCTCGGCTGCATTAAAGCGGGCCTCCTTTGGTTTGCAGGTGCTGGTGGAGCTGGTGAACGACGACAACGTGGGAATGTTGCTGGACGAGCTGAAAGGTTACTGCACGGATGTCAACCCCGACACGGCCCAGACGGCCATCTCTGCCATCGGTAAATCCACCGTCTGATCCGAAGCGGGTGGTGCGGTCCTGCCCGGGTCAGGAAAACACATCAAGCATTGAGTTCTCATTTAGAATAGGTTTACAGGGGAGCTTCAGAGCTTCTTCAGTTCCAGACTTTAGCAAACTCATGGATCTGTCCAGATCGCTGTGTTTTCACTCCACATGTGGATCTATCCAGCTGCTCACGTCTTGTCTTGTCTTTTTATCGTATTTTGAACCTTTGTTTCTTAGACTGAATAAATCCGTGCGTGGTTTCAGATCATGTGTTTTATTTATTGAGCCGTTGACATGTTTTTCCTCAGGCCTCCCTGTGGTGAGATTAGGCTCCGGATCAGCTGAACTAATTCAACACGTCTGTGTTTAATCAGCGTCTCTGTTTACATCCTGATCGCATCGTTTCAGGTCGCATCGGACGAAGCTACAGCGACAAATGTCTGGAGATCCTCACCGGACTGCTGGGCCTGAAGCAGGATCACATCACCTCTGGTAAGGATTTCTTCCTGAGCTCCCACAATCAGATGTAAACAGGCCGGAGAGCAGCTGTCAACACACAGCTGCCTGAGCGGCGCTGTGTTCTCCCCTCAGTAAGTGGATTTCTCTGCGTCTGTCTCTCCTCAGCGGTGGTGCAGACCATGCGTGACCTTATCTGGGTGTGTCCTCAGTGCAGCGACACTGTTTGCTCCTCACTGGAAGGCTGCGAGGAGACGCTGCAGGACAGCCAGGTCAGACTCCTGTTGATGCACACACACGCCTCCCCGGCTCTTACTCGTGAGGTCAAGGGGAGAGAGCTGATGTATTTGTGAGCAGCACGGTCTGAAAACTGGACCGAAAATCATGGATGAGTCGGCGTTTGCGAGCAGGACTGAATCACGCATTATCGCATTATGACTGGATTCCTGCTCGGCCGTAGCAAACAAAGAAATGAATGTCCTCTTCCCTGTCGATGGTTGAACAGATGACCTGAGCACCGGTGGTGGCTGGAGACAAAGAACCACTCAGCTTAACAGGAAAAAAAAAAACAAAACATTTGCTTCTTATGTTAAAACCGCCTCAGTTTGCATATGAAAATCCGACTCTGCACTGCCTGCGTTCTTCATTTCCAGTGGACTAGAAGAGAAACCAGGGTGGTTTGTTGTTCTTTTTGCATGAAATCAGCCGCCAGTTTGTCTGAGACAGTATCAGATTAAATTTATTTCCATAACACCATCCAGAGAAGGCAAGGCAAAGAACAAACAAGAAAAACATTTGAAAGGAGAACATCTCAGCAAGACAGTAAATAGTAAACACAAAAGATAATTTGAATTATAAAAGCAAACATAATGCAGAAGTCACAGCAGGTAAATATAAAGACTGACTACTGATAATCCCAGCAGTAAGGTCGATATCCACTTTAGTAATCGCTAAATTTAAATCAGTCCATGATTTTAATACGATGAGCTGATTTCAAACACTCTGGAAGTTTGTTCCAAGGTGGGAACATTTTCCCTGTGGTGACTGAATGAACCTGATCCAGATTACCTGAAGGGTCTGGACCCTTTATGACAGGAGGAAATACAGATTCACTTCTATCTGAGACCTTATTTTCATTAGTGGGAGGGAGATGCTCTATGATGTGGATGTTGTACCTGTCTGAAAGAATCAGATTTCTGACGTGAAGACGGATGAAAAGCAGCAGGCTGTCTCTTCTTCCGAGCTAATGTTTGACTGAGGAGGTGATGGACGTTCGAGGCGAAGGGGAAACACGTTGTTCCTCAGAGTTCATCGTGGCTCATGTTGGATTGGGTCAGCTTGGGGTTAATGAGGCCTTCTTCCTTCAGTAAACAGAAGTTTAGTAAAACAGTAACCAGTGAGACAACAGCTCTAGGGAAGGATAGTAGTCGTCGTTTGAGCAGTACAGAAAGAAACGGTGTGATTGAGTGATCAACTGGGCTGTTTGGGGGAGGATCATGTGATCAGGATGCCCCCCGCTAATTCTGTTATTGATTTCTTATTGTTAAGAAAAGAATCACAGAAACGCCAGTTTAAAAACCCGAAGCTGTCCTCCAGTGTTGAGTTGACTGTTGTAGACGGCGAGCTCTGAGGCGTCCGGCTCCGCTCGGAGCCGCAGACACGTCGGGGCCTGCTTTGCATACGATGGACTCATCAGCATATTTACACAGCTGCTCAGACGGGCGCTCACGTCCCGGCAGCTTCTTGGGGATTTCAGAGGTGGGGGGAACGGTTAGAGTCAAGCGTTCAGTCACAGGTACGAGACAAAACGCAGGATCAGTGTTTGATGTGAGAAGCCGTTTAAAACATGTGGATCAGTGGCAGCTGGCCAACAGAGGGCGCTAGGGCCGCCCCCAAAACAGAATAAAAAACCCAACAAAATAAACTAATAAACTGTCATAATGTGCAATATGTTGATGCCACCAAACTTCCAACGTGCTTTGAACTGCGTGAGCTTCATATTCTATAAACAATCTGGAATAAAAGAGCAGATTTTTGGATCTTCAGCCTTGATTATTGCATTGCAGACTCTGAGGATGAGCCTCTGACTGCTGTTTCCTGTCAGCTAACTGTGGAGCCAATCAGACGCTCTCCCGGTGGCTCTGATGATGGATGAGTGTCCTTTGTGGTGTTGAAGACTCCATTAGTCCTGAAGGAAGTTCTGTTTATGCAGCACCAGACTACTGGGAATCCATTTCTGGCCTGACTGGTCTGGACACAATCCTCAGCTGGTATGTACAACCTCGGTGCCAGTCGGCTGTCTGGAGGCTGAGCAGCTTCGCAGCTCCTTCATCTCCAGGAAGAAAGTGAAGGAGAGGTGCCAAAACTAGGTAAAGGGAGAACGGGCAAGTCTGGCTTGTTCTCCTCTCCAGAACTGAAGAGGCATTGAGGACCGCATTAACTCCAGCACCTGAATGATTTGCGTAAAAAGCCTCCCAGTTTTGGTGGGTTGATAGGCTGCCACAGAAGAGAAGTGTCATGGTGTCACTGGACCTGAGACATCTACGAATATCTGGAGATAAAGAGGAGCTGAAAAGACACCCGAACGTTTCAGAGGAGTTCAGACAGCACAGACTCTGCTGGAGGCGCCAAGGGACTCGTCTCTACAGAGTCCTGACAGGAAGCAGCAGACAGCAGCTGTGTGAGAATAAAGATGGAAGCAGAAGAAAGCTCTGTACACATCGTTACATACATTATTATGTCCATTAATAGACATGAAAACATTAAAGGGATACTTCAACATTTTGGCAAATTGACCCATTTAGCACAATTCGTTAGTCATTTGGAACAGCATACTTACTTTTTTTGTGAGGGCGAGCTGTTGTTTATTCAGAGGTGAGTCGGGGAAGGTTTTCGGGACGGACACAATGGAAGTGGATGGTATTTTTGTTCCCCCTCGTCAAACTCATCCAATACAAAATCCAACAACCCCAAAACACTTTGGTGGACACGTTATAATCCGCACATTCACTACGCTGTGAAATATTAATGCAAAATTACCAGATTGAGTTGTTTATGCGAAGATTGCTGAGACGGAACTACTTACTAAACATGGCGTCTGGGCGTAGTGATTTCAAAAGAAAAAGTAGTTCCCAGTATTTGCTTCAGTGTCGTAACGCTACAATATTATTTGCTGGTGTTCCACAGCGTAGTGAATGTGTGGATTATAACGTGTCCACCAAAGTGTTTTGGGGTTGTTGGATTGTGTATTTGATGAGTTTGACGAGGGGGAACAAAAATACCATTCACTTTCATTGTGTCCGTCCCGAAAACCTTCCCCGACTCACCTCTGAATAAACAACAGCTCGCCCTCACAAAAAAAGTAAGTATGCTGTTCGAAATGACTGAGGAATTGTGCTAAATGGGCCAATTTGCCAAAATGTTGAAGTATCGCTTTAAGGCATGAGGTGGAAGCAGTGAAACAACGAAAACACCATAAAACAATAAGAACAATAAAAATGAAAGCAGAGTATCAAACTGGATTTACAGCCAAGGAGTGAAGAAAGAATTCAGTCTGGTTGAGTAGTTATGAATCCACCTGTTGGATTTAATGTATTGTAATCCCTCTCATGGAAAAAAAAAAAAACTTTTTAGCTTATTTTTGTCAACATGTTGATATTGGAACCAGGTGTCTTCTATATGCAGTTAACTATAACGTTCTTATGCTTTTCTCCACATGGTTCAGTAGTTAGCAGTTAATCATCAACCAGAAACTAATATGTTTCATCCAGTTTTTCATCCACGTGTATGGAAACACTCCCTCCCCACCTTTGTTTCTCCTGTTTATATCCTCAGCTCAAAGTCCGTTTCTTTTCCAGCATTGATCCAGGTTTCAGGTATTATAGTCTCATTAAATAGATCTGAGAATATCTGTAAATGTCCCTTGATCTTATTGAAGTTGGCATAGAGACTTCTGCTCTTGAAATGAATAAGTGACGGTGTGTTCAGGTGGTATTGTTCCCCACTGTAGGAAGAACGATTGTCATTAAAGCCATAGAAAATCTATTATCTATTATCTGGGTCTACAGTCTGTTCCAAACCCAGTGTATATTATATTCATTATTTTCGCCACTTTTTTGAGCTTTTCCATCATTGTATGTAGTTAGACGTTCATTCAGAAACACGTGTTCAGCTGAGTTTCTGCCTCTGGTTCAGGAAGGCCGTCTTATGTCATGTTTACGTCTTCGACCAGCTCCAGTCTTCCTTTCTGCTTCACCCTGACGGCTGACGTTTCCTCTCCAAGACAGCCGAGCGAATCTTTAATGCCGCCGACTTCCTCGGCCGTGGCAGCCCAGCCGTGGAGACGTTTCTTTGACCCGTTGGCCGATTCTGAGCCGATGAGAGTAAAACGAGACGGCGGTCTCAAGTCTTAAACCGGAAAGTTTAAGACAGAGAAAGAAACGAGGAATTGACGTAACCATGAAGCTTGAAGTGCAATGTTTCATTCAACACAAGACCCTAACCCTCCGGTTCAAACTCTTGATCGCCACGGGCCTGGAAACGCTTTCTTTTGCTTGAACTGGCCGTCGCTGCCTCCTGAAGGACTGATGATCACAATCACCTCCTCCTCTCACACCGCTGAGGGCCGGATGTCCACTAACTCTGCTCGTCCTCCACCGGCAGGGCAGGCAGGCTCTGCTGTGGCTGCTGGGAGTGTACGGAGAGCGGATCTCCAGCGCCCCCTACACTCTGGAGGGCTTCATCGACGAGGTGAAGAGCGAGATCTCTCCGGGAGTCAAGATGGAGCTGCTGACGGCCGCCGTGAGGCTGTTCCTGTGTCGCCCCGCCGAGACGCAAGACATGCTGGGAAGGTTGCTGCACTACTGCATAGGTGTGTGTGTGTGTGTGTGTGTGTGTGTGTCTCCGCTTGTCTTCACACACTCATCCAGTCCAGACGCTCCGGGCATCAGAACTGTGTGGCCTAAAGAGACGTCTGATGCTTGTGTTCCAGAGGAGGAGGCGGACATGTGCGTGCGGGATCAGGCGCTGCTCTACTACCGCCTGCTGCTCTGCGGCCTGGACCAGACGCGCCGGGTCCTCCAGGCGCGCCGGTCGGACCCCTCGCTGGGCGTGTTCATCGGCCGGCCGGCGGAGCCCGTCGGCCAGTGGGCTCGCAGCTTCAACACCCTGGAGCCCCTGAAGGACGGCGCCGTGGAGACGGAGCCCGCCAGCAGGGGGAGTCCAGAACACGTGACCTTCGACCCCAAGCCACGCTCGGACCTGCCAGAGACGCTGAGCTGCAGCTACAGCGAGACGGGCCGGTCGGGTCAGTGAACTCTGTTTTATTCCCATCAAACTTCTGAAGACCAGCTGCTGGTTTAGTTTTCCTGATCCTCCTTCGTCTGATGCCTCCTTGGTCTCGTCTTCTCTTGGGGTGCAGAAGATGGCGACGGCGACGGCGGCGATGGCGCCCAGCCTCCAGACTCTCGCTCTGCTGTCATGGCTTCCAGCACTGCGGCCCCCCTCAGCCTGTCCCTGTCCCCTCCGCTCAGCCCAGAGGAGTTTGAACGGCTGTGGCTGCAGCGGCAGGCCCTGCAGGACGAGCCAGGTAAAGACAGGAACGACGGCGGAATTGATCCGACTGTGATTGATCGACAAAAGCGTTGGATGTTTCTCGGTACATTCACTCAGTCCAGATTTTAAGTTCCTAAGAAAACGTCTCTACGGGGTGAAGTATCCTTTAAGTCAGCGTCAGCATTTGGAATCGACTGAAGCCTCCAGCAGTTACTGGTCCTCTGATAACAGGGAGAGAAGAAAACCTCCACACCAGCTAACACATCGCTCTGTGTGTTTTTCCTTCAAGGTTGTGAAGGAGCCAGAGAGGAGGAGGACTGTGTGTGGGTAGAAGAGTGTATCGAGTGCCCGACCGTCCCTCACTGCTCCCCGCAAAGCCTGCAGGCCGCCATGCAGCTGGTCAACATCCAGGCGCTGGCCTTCACGCCGCCGCAGGCGCTGCCCTGGAGGGTCTACCTGTACACGCACGCCCGGCGCGGCACGGCGCGGCGCTCGCTCGTCCTGGGCGAGCTGCTGTACACGGGGGCGGCGTGCCGGCTCGGAGACGGGCGGGCGGAGGACGAGCAAACAGAGGCGACAGCTGCCGGGCGGGCCGAGGGAGAGGACGGAGAGAGGAGGGGAATCAAAGTCACTCTGAGGCTGCAGCCGAGAGACGAAACCTGTCTGAGAGGATTTCTGTCCGTTCTGACCACGGTGCTGAACACTCTGACTGAACACAGTGATTAAATACCGGATAGCGGGTCGGCAGAGATGGACACATGAAAAAAATCCTCTACAGCCTTGTTTGGAAATTAAATGTTGTTAATAAAGTATTTAAACCAACGTAAAGGTGTGGTGCTGTTAGCATGTGTGACGCCTGGGAGAAGGAATAACAGTTCAACGCCTGTTGGAGCCATTTCTACCAGCAGTCAGCGGTGCTGTTATCTGCCTCCCAGCTGATTTACGGGCCCACTAACTGGCACAGGCGTGGTGCATTCTGGAGCTCTATTGTCTTTGAGCGCGGCATGATGTGGAGGCCACGCTCTCCGAGGGTGTTCCTCCTTATTAAATCAGAAGCAGTCTGAGTGGAACGGGTAGTGATGCAGCTCCTGCAGCTCTCCCGCTCACGAAAAGACGCAAAACTTACCACAAAAGCAAAATTTCACAGCTCAAGTCCTCCTACGGGAGCTTTTTGGTAATGAGACTAACGCTTTTGGGAATGGATCAACAGCCACAGTCTGCACTGAATCTTTAAAGTGAAAACTGAACCTGACCGGAAAGAAAACAAGGATGAGTTTAACCATGAGCCCAAAGACGACAGCATCAACACACATTGTAAACCAGCTCCGCGTCAATCTTTTATCTGGGATCCATCTGTCAGGACTTGATGTGCAACAGAGGAACCAATCAGGAGAATGTCCGATATCCAACTCTTTATTCTCCACTGCTGTCCTCCTCCTCCTCCTCCTCCTCCTCCTCCTTTCCAGTGTCAACCAGAATTATCTAGAAAACCAGAAAAATCTGCGTTCTGTGGTGTGAAGTCATCAGACATGTACAATTGTTCTATGTTCAAAATGTACGTTTTTAATTTGTCTCATATCTTCTCTCTAAGTTTTGCTGCATTCATTAAATATGCCCAGTTCTGCTTTATTTAATCCTCCAGATCTGCAGAAGCGTCTGGATCCTGTGCGACTCCAGCAGCGACTTGAGCATCCTTCAGCATGTCCTCAGAAAATTCATCCTCAGAGCTGAGGGCGGCTGCAGCGAGGAGGCGACCAGCCGTGCTCGGGGCTCACATTTCACCGCTATGAGCTTTAAAACAAGAGTTTTATTTGAAACTATCTGGATGGGCCCTGATGGGAGAAGCCAGGTTTCTCTGTTTCATGGTCGAAATATTGAATGTTCCGTGAGGATCCCAAGGCGTTCCCAGGACAAGCTGGAGAGACATAGTCTCTCCAGCTTGTCCTGGGTCTTCCCCGGGGTCTCCTCCCGGTGGGACATGCCCTGAACACCTCCCCAGGGAGGCGTCCAGGAGGTTCCATCCTAACCAGATGCCCGAACCACCTCAGCTGGTTCCTCTCGATGTGGAGGAGTAGCGGCTCTACTCCGAGCTCCTCCCTGGTGACTGAGCTCCTCCCCCTATCTCTAAGGGAGCGCCCAGCCAGCCTACGGAGGAAGCTCATTCCAGCCGCTTGTATCCGGGATCTTGTCCTTTTGGTCATGACCCAAAGCTCATGACCATAGGTGAGGGTAGGAACATAGATTGACCGGTAAATTGAGAGTTTCACCTTTCGGCTCAGCTCCTTCTTCACCACAACGGACCGAAACAACGACCGCATCACTGCAGACGCTGCACCGATCCGCCTGACCATCTCTCTCCACTCGTCCCCCACTGTGAACAAGACCCCAAGATACTTAAACTCCTCCACTTGGGCCAGAGTCTCTCCACTAACCTGGAGAGGACAGACCAGCTTCTTCCGGTCGAGGACCATGGCTTCGGATTTGGAGGGGCTGATCCTCATCCTCATCACTTCACACTCAGCTGCAAACTGCCCCAGTGCATGATGGTCTAGGTTCAATGAAGCCAACAGGACAACATCGTCTGCAAAAGGCAAAGATGAAATCCTGTGGCTAAACAGGCTACCGAACTACCAAACAGCCACAGAAGTAATTCAATACGGACGCTAAACTCTTCTATTGTCTGTTTATGTGCCAACTGCTCTTTTATTGAAAGACTTAACATCTTCCTTTACCTGCTGCAAAAGAGAACTGAATCATATATTGATGTTGTATTTTCAGCTGCATACAGACTGAGTGTGAGCACAAACTCTTCTGAACTGAAGTATTTTCAGAAAGAAAGACAGCAGAAGTAAACCATGTTAATAAGTCGGTTCCTGTGAAGTGTGGAGCTGGTGACGGCGTCTGGTGACTGTTTCTCTTCTAATCAGTGGTTTCACCTCCGTGCCGCTGCAGGCTTTGGGTCTTTGTGAAGGCAGTTTGCATGTTCTCTCTGTGTGTCCTCGGTGCTACCTGCAGGTACGTCTGTCCTCTCACCTGCTTCGGATCGGTCTCTGCTGGTGGTGTGACGAAGGGCTCACCTGTCCAGGTGGAACCAGCCTTCACTCTCTGATCACTGGAACAGTGAAGAGGTGAACCCAGATCACCTGCTTCTGAGCGGCCCTTACACAGATTAAATAGCATTAGAAGTGATGTCTATCAGGCCCATTCGTCAGGGTCTGTGGCCCGAGAGTGAAAGAGAAGCTGTTTACCAACAAACAGCTGCCCCGGCAGGGCAGACAGCGGCTTTATTTACCCCTGGCCTCACAGCCGGCGTGTCGCGTTACGCCTCAGTGTGATGGAAACATTTCAGTGAAGGACATCAGCAGGAACCACCATGTCTGTCTGAAGGACCCAGTGCTGAAGCCAGAGGTCAAACATGCGGCCTGCGGGTCAAAATCCGGCCGCAGGATCCATTCTGGAGGAGTTTATAAAGCGTTAAAAGAAGGAAAATATAAAATACTGATTTTTTTTTTTTTTTTCAATAAAAGTATCTCCTCTATGGTGCCAGGGAAACATTTTCTTTTTTGCTGTAATATCTTACACACCTGGAAAGTGGGAACTTTCCCCCTTCCCAGTTGCTCATGGGCACTCGGGATGGCAGTGGAGGATCTTATTTATAAGTGTGAACCCGCTGAGGTCGATGGTGTAATTCTGCTCTTATCGCGCTGTGATCTCCGTCTTCCCGGCAGCTGGTGACAGTTCCCCCCCCCCCCCCCCCGCCCTCCGGGCCGGGCAGCGGGGCTGAGGGCAGCACGTGGCCGGGACGGGCGCCCTGGAGGCGGGATCGAGCCTCCGCGGAGCTCCGCCGGTCCCGGAGCGGCTGGAGGCGCGGCGGGACGCGGAGCGAGCGGACGGAGGTTTGTCTCAAACGAAAACTGAATATTTCACCATTTGCAGGCGCCTCCGGTGTTTTTTTCTGACCCGCGTTGTTTCCATTCAGCCGTTCGGGAGGTTTATGACCGACAGTGAGACAGAAAAGTGACATTTTAACCGGAACGAAGCGACGAGCCTCAACAGGTTGGTCCGCTCAGGATGAAGCGGCTTCCCGGAGGCTTCAGCCTCATTCCGCCTTATTTCTGTGTGAGCGACAAGTTTTTTTTATTTTCTGTTTTACGCGTGTATTTTAAGATAATTCATTCAGGTTATAGGAAGTCAAACACGTGGCCCGCGGACTAAAACTGGCCGCCCGAGGTGAAAATCCAGGCCGTCAAATGATGGGAGAAAATTAATGAGTTTAAAACCTGAGGTGTGTTTTGCTGTAATCTGGGGTTAAAAAGACTTCAGCAAAGGGCTGACATGAAACCTCAAAGGAAGGAAACATTTAATCTGTTTCAGTTTTAGAGGATCAGACGGAGGTACGTCTATTGGTTGAATTTAGATCAGTTTTAATCTTGAGTAAACTTATATCACTGCTTTAACATGAACAGTCTCTTAAGGAAAGATGTTTATTCTTCTGAGGACTTACGAAAAGAAAGAAAGAAATCTTACTGGGCTATTTTGACATTTGCAAGTTTTTAAAATGTAGAAGGGCTAAATCTTTTATTAAAAGTTCATATAAAGTTTGATTTGATTAAATTAATTAACCTTTGTATTGTGTTCACCTTTTGTCCAGGTCAAAATGACCATATTTATCTCAGTACATCGGCAGGCTAAATGACTAATGTAAAATGATAGAGATGTTCTTTTTTCTCCTTTTTTAATGAAATAACTAAACAAATCACCTTCAAACACCTTAAATCAGAACCTTAAATGACTGGGAAATGTCTTGGTATTTATCTGACACTTGTAAAACAGACTTGTTGGTAGTGGGCGGAGCTAGAGGGTGTGGGCGGAGCTGGAGGGTTTGGGTGTTTCCCGGCTCACCGGTTCACCTGAGCAGAAGCTTTGGTGTTTCTGCCGACGGCAGAAGACAATGCAGGAGCTGCAGCAGAACCGGTCGGAGCTGGAGGCAGCGGCCGTTGTGTTCACCTGTCAGCGGGGAGGCGGAGCAGCCTGTGGGAATGGCCGCTTGATCGACTGCTTCACCGGCTGACCTTCCTCAGCTCCTCCGCTTCATTCTGAGGCGAGTGAACACTGACAGGCTCCGGTCGGTTCTTCCTCGCCGCTCCCATCGTGGTCATCTTGCTTCCTCCCATCAGTCCTTCCTGCTGCAGCTATCAGATGTTTGCTCTGATCACCGTGCAGATCTGCTCGCTCCAGCGGTCTGAGAAACAGGTTAACCACGTTAATGCCAGGTTTCTCATTCATGTCCTGCCTGAATCCACACTGATGGAGCTTTGAGCCCATCCTGGATCAGTTTCTGGCGATATGCAGCATCATGATGGCTACCAATGAAGCAGAATTCACCAAGCGTTGGATTGTTCACCCACCAATAGGGAACGTGAGCTGGGTTAGACCGTCATGAGACAGGTTAGTTTTACCCTGCTGATGACGTGTTGTTGCAATAGTCAGTTCCTGAAAGCAGTGAGAGCTGAACCATAGCGTCACGCTGTGCTGCTCGCAGCTCCAGAGACATGAGCAGGAAGTTAAAACTCCATGATCTCAACACTTTCTGTTCTGCCTCAGACTCGTCTCACCTTCTCAGAGTTGTTTTTTTATTATTATCTCGACAGTGACGGGGATCAGGGCTGCTCATTAAAACATGACGCCTCTACTGGTGCAGTGTTTTCGGACTTTGCAATACATTTATTGTCTTTTCGAGTAACTCCTGACTCAATTTTATAAATTATTAGATGAAAAAAAAGGTTTTTTTGAATTGCTGTCTGATTAGTGTTTTTCCTAAAACCCATAAAAACTGAAACATCAAAAGTTTAGTTTATTTTTAATTCAGGATTATGCTTTATTTACTAATCCGTCCACACCTCTATCTTTAATCTTTGAGGGTTTTCAACTGTACAGACAAAATAAAAAAGATGGGATGAGTATCACAGAGGTTTGAGTTTGGCTCCAGTGATCCAGAAACAGAAGTTAATTCTTTCTGCACAGCTTCGGTCATATTTCTCCACAGAGCAAAGCTCCTGTGTTTCCTGAATGTTCAGGTCCAGTGTGTCTTTACGAAGATTAAAAACCAGCAGGAGGCTTCATGTCAAAACCCACATCAGACAACATTATTTATAAAATACATTTCAGTACGGAGAGGATCTTAAAGGATGTTCAAATACAGGAAAGTAACAAGAAAACAATAACAACAAAGAAAAGCCAAAGGCAGAGATAAAAATACAAACCTGTTGAATGAACTCTCAGGTGGAAGTCATGGTGTGAAACCGAGACTCTCTGACTTCCTGTCAAAATGTCAATGAGGTGATAATTCATTGCAAAAACACAAGGGACATGATTTTAAGTAGAATTCTAGAACTCAAGCTGGAAAATAAACTCTTTCAATAATGAAATGATCAGAGTTGTCTTCGCTGACCTTTGACTCTTGAAACTGATGAAAACCAACAGGAATACTGTGTCCTGCTGGTGTGAAAAGATCTGTTCTTGCTGTATGATTTCTGTTTTCATGTTTGATGCTTTGGCCTTTGCACGGAGCTGGAGTGTGTGTGGAAAAGTGTTGGTCAGTTAGAGTTCACGTAAACAGCGGCTGACAGCGCGACACAAAGCAGGTTCAGAGCGTCGGGCTGCAGACCGGCTGCCTCACAGGCCAGCAAGGCTTCGACCTGTTTTTCTTTCTGTTTCTGTTCCAAGAATCACCGCTACTGCTCCTCTCTTTCCTCAGAGCTGTTCCTTCATCACCGATCATCTCCCATGCGGCGCTTTTCTTTTCTTTTTGTTGCGGCAGACAGCGGCACCTCCACCCGGAAACAGGGTTTCTTAGCAAACACAATGTAACACACACCAAACCCTGGTGCTAACGCTCCTGCCTGCATGTAACGTGACTTGAGACATAACTCGAGGCTGATCGCCTTTAAAAGTCAGACGTCGTTATTAGTCTGAGCACCTGAGTTAGAGTCTGGAGAGGAAACAGCTCAGTGGCGCTCAGACCGAACCTCCTGAAACATTGATTCACTCTGAGCTGAATTATTTACTGGAGCACTGACTCTGTGTGTGTGTGTGTGTGTGTGTGTGTGTGTGTGTGTGTGTGTGTGTGTGTGTGTGTGTGTGTGTGTGTGTGTGTGTGTGTGTGTGTGTGTGTGTGTGTGTGTGTGTGTGTGTGGCAGGAAATGCGGTGTCTATTGAAGAAGAAGAACATTTTGGTGGCTGTGCTGCTGCTTATCATCGGGGGAATTTATCTCATGAAGGTACACACACACACACACACACACACACACACACACACACACACACACACACACAGAGTCCCACTTTCAGCTCATGAAACTCAGCACTTTGATGTAAATGTTGATTTGCTTGCAGGAAACTAAGCTGAACCATGGAGTCTTTATGCTCAGACAAACAGACAAACCATAACCAAAGTGTCTCCTCCCTCCTGCAGTGTGTATGACATGTTTGTGACCTACGTACTGACGTGTCCCCGTCCCCGTGTGTGTGTCTTGCAGGGTCCGTTGGGCTCGTCCGAGCCGGCCGTCAGCGAGCTGAGCCGGCGGGCCGACCGGCTGGTCAGCCAGGAGTCGTGGGTGGAGCAGGGAGACTTCCTGCCCCTCAACGTGTCCTACCAGCTGCTGGCCGGGACGCCGGCCACCCGGCAGAGTCAGTGCCACCTCTTTATTCCTAACAATCGCTGGTGTAGAGAAAGGTGGTTTCTGGATGAAAGCGCTTCCAGCTTTCACTGGGAAGCATCTGATCGTCTGCAGGTCATGCAGCAGGGCATCAATATGTTCATCATCCAACAGGATGAAGGTCACGACTGGCGTCCTTTTAGTCCAGGTGCATGTTTTCAGATCAACTAAAGTACTTTGCAAAAATGGAAGTTTAGAAACCGAGCTCTAAAAATATCAACAGGAGTCACACAATGGGAGACTGGAGGGAAGCCGGGTAGGACGGCAGCTTCATGCCATAAAAAGAAATCGGCATTTCATTTTTAACTTGTTTTAAAAAAGCTCTTTTTGAGTGTAACTAATGTTAGGAGGGATCGGTGGAAAAAAACGGAAATACCTTGTATGTGCTCTGGGCTAAATAACCTCAATGCCATGAGGAAAAATGGATCTATGGGTTTTAAAAGTGTGTTGATAAAAAAAAAAAAAAAAGGTGCACTCGAGACGATCAGCAGAACTCGGTGTCCAAGAAAAGTTGCTCTGTGAGTCTTTTGTTCCGGTGACAGATAAGAAGGTGAGTCAGTTTATCGTTGCCGGTGTTCTCAGAGGTCAGGTCGGCGGCGGCGCCCCTCCTACGGACGTTTCTCCACGCGGCCCGTACGATACGACTCGCCGACCTCCTCAGACGCCCCGACGAGGCTCAAACTTCTCGTCCAGGTTATGAGTCACCGGGGTGGCGGGTGTTTCCGTGAGTGGTGTGTGATATCTGACGGGACGGAGCGCACGCTGTGCGCAGACGTTTATATTGCGCCTCTCTCTCTACCCCTGACGCAAGACATTTATGAGTTTTATCGCCATATAAAGCAACCTTTAGGCTTATCTCTCAGTCGTGATTAAATCAGTGAAGGCCGTTAACGCCCACTCCTTCCAGTACGACTCTGTGGAAGGCCGCTCTGTGGACGAGGCGTCCAGAGCGATTTGTGTTGCAAAACGTCTGGAGTCGTCGGGGTTTAATTACATGTTTGTTGTTTTCTTTGGTGTGGTGGGTGTGGGACTGCAGGTTACAGGTTAGCAAAGATTAGCATGGAAAACCCTGTGTTGCGATGAGGCACAGCTGAGATTAGTTTACCGACTGTCTAACCAGTCCGCAGATCATGGCTGGAAGCTCCTCAGTGTGAAGTCCCGACACCAGCCTGATCATCGAGGAGACTTAAAGATTAAAAATCCAGTCGGTCAGGTTTAACTTCAGTTTCGATCACAGAGCCTCAGAGATCAGAGGCCCGCTGCAGTCTTCCGAAACACTGGCAGAAATAGAAAGGCTTGCCAACTTTGGGCACGGTGCATCACGTGTGAAGGGTTTAGAGGAAGGAATGGAGTGTATGGAGAGGCGAGACGCAGCGCTGAGGCTCACAGCAGTTTGTTTTTATTAGAGTATCTTCACAGCGTGGGACGATCACGCAGCAGAAATGGATTCGACATTTACCACTTGATTTCTGATAAAGTCTGATACTGATAAAGTCTGTCTCCAGGCTCATATTGTTTTTAAGTTTTGTTTGGGTTTTTTTTCCTTGATGAGATTGTAAATATTCCTCATACTTCATGCAGTCGTGTTAAATATTTACAAGACAAATGGAACAGGTCACGCCGAGTCCCTGACCCGGATTCCCTAAGGTTCATTCAGTGACATGGAAAACTGTTTTTTTTTTCCTTTTTTGTGCAGAATAACATCATTTTTTGAGAAAAAAGCTGTTTAGTATTTAGCCCAAAAATGTATGGAACAATCGAGAAGATTGGAAACGAGTCAACTTTTGTGAATTTACCTCAGACAGGACTGCTGAGAAGCTGTAATCAGTAACGGCAGCGGCTCACTTTTGAAATGACACTGAAATCATTAACTCAAAAGGTTGAGGATTTACGGCTTTTCGTGTTTCTTTGGGGTTTTTGCTGCACAGAAAGTTCTGCTAGTCTCCTGGTGCTGTAGAGGGAAGCGTGTTCTCACGTAGACGGGTGATAATCTCAGTCCTGAAGGTTTCTTCTCAGCTCCGGAGCTTCAGCTTCCTTCAATCGATACGTGACCCTCTGGTTACAAGCTCCCCTCACTTCTAGGTCAGTGGAGCCACAAAGAGTCTCATTTCAGAACAGAAAATGTCAGTGTATAGCTCTAGAAACACACACACAACTCCACTGTTTCTTTAGTCTGGCTGAAGTATGAGAACTTAAACTTTAAAAAAAGTCCTCTGTTTAGGACGCAACAAATGGCCTCGGTATTTCTTTCATTCTGTTTTTTTTTGTCAGTCCAAATCTACAGAAAGAAGTGAAATCCTGTCTTCTGGAGCATTTCTCTTCAGGTTTGTGTTGGTGAAGATCAGGACGTAGCATTAGCATTAGCATTAGCATTAGGACTCTCTCAGTATGCTAATGCTGCTTTTTGAGCAATAAGAGCGTGAGCGTTTCTCCTTACTGTTGCTGACTTCTATTAAAAATTGAATGCCAAGGTTTCTGTAACATTCTGCAGGTTCATCCTGCGGCCGGCTTGGACAGTGTGGCGTCCTGCTTTTGGCCCGCAGGCCATGTATTTGTCAGCTCTGCTCTTGGCTGCAGCTGCCCCTCAGTAGTGATTTGTTTGCACGTTTCAGAATACCTGGCGATCGGCCTCTCCTCCGTGAAGAGGAAGAAGGGCAGCTACCTCGCCTCCACCCTGCGCTCCATCTTCTCCCAGTCGTCTGCGGAGGAGCGCGCCTCCATGGTGGCGGTCGTGCTGCTCGCGGATTTCGACGTCCGCTGGAGAGTCGAGACGGTGAAGGAACTAAAGACGGAGTTCCAGTCAGAGCTGGAAGAAGGCCAGCTGATAGTCGTGCACGTTTCTGAGGAGTGGTACCCCGCAGTCACAGGTCAGTGCTCCTTCAGGATGTTTCAGGAGGAGAGTTCTGCCACTGATGCCTCTTCGGCGCTTCCTGCAGGTCTCAAGAGGAACTACAACGACCCGCCGGACCGCGTCACGTTCCGTTCCAAACAGAACCTGGATTACTCCTTCCTGATCCATTACAGCTCCGGTCTGGGCCGCTACTACCTGCAGCTGGAGGACGACATCTCCTGCGCCAAAAACTTCTTCACAACTATCAAGAAACGCGTGGAAGAGCAGGAGGCCAAGAAGACCACCTGGGCCACGCTGGAGTTCTCCGCCCTCGGATACATCGGGAAGCTCTACAAGTCCGTCCACCTTCCCCTGCTGTCGCGCTTCCTGTTCCTCTTCTACCAGGAGATGCCCTGCGACTGGCTGCTCACCCATTTCCGAGAGGTGATGACCCAGAGAGAGCAGCTCCTCTTCAAGCCCTCGCTCTTCCAGCACATGGGGATCTACTCCTCCTACCACGGGAACTACAACAAGCTCAAGGACAAAGACTTCGAGGAGGGCTTCTACGCCAATCCTCCAGCCAGAGTCTTCTCCAACATGTCCACCTACCAGGACCACGCGCCGCAGAACGCGTGGGACGCCGGGGAGAAGTTCTTCTGGGGCCGCTCTCCAGCGGGCGGAGACTACCTGACGGCCGTGCTGTCCCGGCCCGCCCTGCTCACCTGGGTCTCCGTGGAGACGGGATCCGGGGGGAAGGACTTCCTGCAGTCGGCCCGGGTGGAGTTAGGGACGGGGGTGGTCAGCAGCGAGACAGAGCAGAGCTGTACGTCGTTCGAGCCACTGGGAGAAATCAAGAACGGGAAATTTGAAATGCAGGAGGTGGACCGGCGGCACAGCTCCGCCTCTTCCTGCGTGAGGATACTGGTCACAGCGGCGCAGAACGACTGGGTGATCATTCGCAAAATCAGGATCACGGAAAAACCCGGCACCCCTCCACACCCGGCATAGCAGTCCCTTTACCCTGCCGGGGGGGAAAACCAGGTCCCGATCAGCTGGAACTGATGCAGGGGGCGGCCTTCTTTAGAAACACCACAAAGCTGCTGTTTGAGCAAAATGAGCACTGATCTGCCTGAAGGGCTGCGCCGTGGCAGCACGGTCATCGGAGGCGGCCATTTCTGACGGGTGGGTGGGGGGTGGATGGTGGGTGGGGGTCTCCTGCATTCATCCTGAAACCAGGAAGAAGCTGCTGGAAGCAGGACGCCTGTTTCTGTTAAACCAAAGAGAAACATTTCTGAAGCTGAAAACCCTCCAGTGGGTCCTCCAGTGCCTTCAGCTCAGCTCAGCGCTGTCCAGAGGTTTACACAGTTCAGCCATCACATTATGACCACCAGAACACACACACACGTGGACATGATGGAGAACCAGATGGTTCGAACCAAACAATAAATCCGTCCACATGAAGGACACAGAGACAGGCAGACGTCTGACGTCTCAAACAGATATTTTGGGATGTAATTTTTTAATTGAATGTTTCTTACTTATTATTTATAATTTATTAATGCCTTCTGGACATGTTCATGGCACTGAAAAAGCTTTAATCATCAATATGTACATTTGTTTTTGTTCATGACTCTCTTCAGTAATTTCAGGCCTTTAACATGAGGACTGTTCAACACTGAATGTAATTTATAGTGATTCCAGGTATTGTGATGATATGAAATGAATTTCTGCCTGAGGATGTTATGGACGGATATTTCAGCACTTTTTATCTTTTCTTTCAAATGTGAAGTCAGTCCAAAACAACTCAAACTGTTATATTGAGTTTTCATGATTTGAAATTGTTAACGATTTCTAGAATATTCTTCAGGTAAAATATGCCAGGGAATTGTTCTTTAAAGGAAAAAAATGAAATAAATGAGCGTACCAATCACTTTGTATCAAATAAACATCCTGTTTTATTAGTTTGACTGCCGAGTGAATAAGATCACATGAAAGAAATTGGATCAGGTGCATTTTTCAGTTTTGGGGAGTTTGATGTTTGACAGAGCTGATCTCTAATCCTGAATCTGGCTCCATGTGATTGATCTCAGCTGTAAAGCGACAGGATCCTCGGCTTCCAGAGCAGGTGGGCCACCGAGGGCGTCTGGACGCTGCCCGGTGTGAAGTCCTGACTCCGCTCAGCGGACTGAACCGTCACCTGCACTGTATTTATTATGTGTGTGTGTGTGTGAATCAGATGGACCCAGTCCGACGTGCTGCTGCTGCTGGAGTGTTTTTATTGTTGTTTGGCTGAATCTAACGCCTGGAGCTCGGTGCTGCCGTGGATCTGCTGCTGCTGCAGCTCCTCCTCCGCCTCGGCGCCCGGACCCGGACCAGCGGCCTGACTCTCAGACGGAGAGCCCGGCTTCCCGCTCAGGACTCCGTCGTTCTCACAGACGCTCCTCTGGGACGGCGGGCCGTCACTGCTCTGAAAGAGCCGGAACAGATCCGTTAGAGTCCAGTCGGTCTGATTTGTGTCATGGTGCTTTCACAGAGAGGGAAACGCTCAAGAAGCCAGAAGCTGAAGTTGTCACAGCATGGAGCTCATTTCATGGCTCGTCCACTGTCGAAGAAAAGCTCCTTTACTACTTTTCTGTTGGTTTCATTCTGCTCCTGAGATCCAGGGCTTAAAGATAATTGTGGTTAAGTTAAGTTTTTTCTATTTATAGCATTAAAAAGATGTTATAAAGTGTAATCAAGATGAAATGTTTTTACATGAGTAAGTGATGTTGTGACAGTTTCTATCGGGCTCTGGTGTGAATGAGTCAACGTTGAGGATTTTAGCATTTAAACCTCAATAAAAAGATGTGCACATTTTTTCCCACTTTTTTCTACAAAGGAAGATTTTCCAGAGTGTCTGTCCTTAAATTAAAAAGGCAGATTCAGACCAGAAGGTGTCGACCTACAATCCTGCCTTCATATGTTTCTGAGAATAAGACTCTCTATCAGCTGACTGGAGGATTCACGCCACCTATGACCGAGATCCCTGTCATTTATTAATCTATTATTATTATTATGACTGATTGGTGAACAAAAAAGGCGTGTCCTTCTCTCTGACAGCTCCAACTGCAGTGTCCACTCCGTCTCTGCAGCTTCCCCTGCCGATAGAATATCTACAGAAACACTCCCCCTACTCTAAAAATAACTCAACCAGTAAAAAAAACCTCCCAAACACCCGCATGGATCACATGTCCGATCCTCTCTCTCCTCTAACCCTCGCCCTCCTCAACACTTCGCCACAAACAGCTTCCCAGCCTGAGCTCTGAGGGAGACAGACTTTACCGTGAGAACATTTTTCACTGGAGAGAAAAAACACCTGAACTTCAGTGACTTTTCAGTGTGAAGCGGAAATAAGACATGACCTGACCTGCAAACACGTTAGTGTGTGGTACTGCGTTAAACACACCGTGCTCATCAACACCTGCGGCTGATTGGACCGTGTTCAGGCTAATCACACTGCACTTCCGCTTTCAGGGGGAAACCTCAGACCTTTGCATTAGATTTTAATTTTTTTTTCTCCCCACCAAACCCTTCAGGATCACCTGGCTGGATTTCAGGTTATTTGGAACAACCCAAAAGGATGAGTTCGCTCTGTAAAATGAGTCAGTTTGGACCTAAATTGATGTGTATTTCACCCTTTGGGCTTAATGTTAATATTCAATATATTCTAACTGGACCTTTTACTGAAACATTATGCAAAATGAAGTGAAAAGTATTAAAATCACTCCAGGTGTGGCTCATTCTCTCAAGCTGACAGTTTTCTCACATCCAAAAACATAAAAAATGGGTAAAATTGTGCTTTTTTTGTGAAATAAAATCTGCAGAAAGACATTAAATGGAGTCTGTCACGGTGTTCGTCTTCAGGGTAATGTGAACTGAAGCCAGTTTGTTTTCATGCTCAGTCAGTTTTGACGCTAAAAGCCAACGAATCAAATTGTGGTCGACAGTCATAGTGAGACAGTTCATGAATCAGAAGCACCAGTTTCAGTCAGTTTCGTGTCTGTGAATAAAAGTCTTCCTTGTACTTGTTCCACTTGGCCGGTTTTGTTCATATGTTTGACCTTCAGTGTATCTCAGGGTCATTTGAGGGTTTTGCTGTTCCTCACCTGCTCAGCCGCTTCCTGCAGACACTCTGTGCCTTTGCTGCCCCCGTGTGGCTGGAAGCTGCCACTGCGCTGCGGCTGCAGGCCCCAGGACCGGAGCCTGTGGAGGCCCTCCTGGGACCGGGCGGTGGGGTTGATGTGTTGGGCCGGGATCCGGGCAGGGAGGTCCCAGGTGCCCCTGAAGTCCGGCCACGCGCTGCCCCGCTGTTTCAGAACCAGTCAGGAAGTTTTCATCTTATATTTGAAATATCTCCTGCAGCTTGTATTGGTTTGTCTCCAGAGAGTTATATACAAAAGGTTTGGATATAATCTTTCTAACACATTCATATTCCACAGTCCAGCACATTGTTCATCACTTTAATTCCTGAAACATTTTTATTCAGAAAGTTTTGTTCTGACAGACTCTCACCTTCACCACTCCTGGAAGCAAATGTCCTCTGTCATTGGAAATAATGGTGGTGTGACCACGGTGGGCAGCAGGTCTCTACAGCACGCACACGCACACACACACACACACACACACACACACACACACACACACACACACACACACACACACACACACACACACACAAACACAGATGCACACAATTAAAGAAAAACTGAAATTATGTTAAACGTTCAGATTTTGACAGGAAGTGAAAATGATGAGAATGAAAATTTGCAAACAAAATTCTGATTTCAACTAAAACCAGAACTTTGAAAAACTTTAAATGGGATCGAAATGAAAACCTTTTTTACAATATCAATATCACGATCATCAATAAACACAAAATGTTCCCGAATAAAAGTTTAAATATTGACAAGAAAATCAAAATGTTGAAAAAAAAAAATGAAGTTCACATTGTGTGACATGGAATTAAGCTATAATAATAATCCAGTTGAAAAAAGTAAAAATAGTTTGGACAGTGACATGCCAGTATTTAAAGTGAAATGTTAAGAAGAGGAAACTTCAAGGACAGAAAATATGAATGTCTGAGTGTTAATCAATTATATTGGAACTGATGACAAAGGCAAAGTGTTGATATCTAAGATGTTTTTTTAATCAAGTTATTGTTCAAAATAAAAAAAAAATCAGAGGACAAAAAACTGGTGCATTGATCTTTGACCTTGATGAGAAAATGATTGGTTTTGAAGTTTTACTGTTTGATCGTTCGTGCTCAGATTTTCTGTATTGAGGAGAGATGAAGAGGTGATGCACCTTGTACTAATCACTCTGACTGAGTATAATCATATTAGTTTGTAAGGGTCCCAGTTTGATAGTTTTATTTTTCCAAATTACAACAAAAATAAGTCAGACTGGCTTTGAACTCCATTTCTTGGCTCTTTTTCAAGCACAATTGGGAGTCTCAACATGTCTTCCTATAACCTTCAAATAAATACATAGGCTCAAAACTTTGTGCTCTATTTATTGATCTATTTAAGTAATTAAATCACATGACACACGTTTTTGTTCAAACATGCATCTAAAGTCAGACATGATTTGTAATATTGTGGGAAAGATACACTCATAAGTCTTTTCTATAAACAGTTCAAATGCATTTTAGACTTAAGTGAAGCCTGATGATGGGACCGGTGTACCTGTTTGGAGGGTTTGGCCTGACACCAGTTCTGCAGCCTGTGGGACCGGAAGGCACCTTCATACTGAGGAGAAATCAGAGGATTTCTACTCATTATTCTGTGATTAAAAATCTCATTAATCCACTCAGGAGGTTCAGGACGCACTAAGACTCACCTGGTTGGCTGAGTACCTGGACGACATAGTGCTGCAGGTCACAAACAGGGTCTGTTTATGTTGTTGTCTGGTTACATAGCAACACGATGAAAAAAAAATTACACTAGCGTAAAAATACGGAAGACAATGAGGGCCAATCGATCATTTTTTTATTTTAAATTTTTAAATTTTGATATTTTTCTTAAACTTCGCATTTTATGCAACATTCTCTCTTCGTTTAGTGATTATGAATTTAATCTAAAAATAAATAAATAAATAAATAAAAATCTTTAATAGACACCACCTCCAACCGGAAGTTTGCGTGTTTATCTTCCGGGTCACAGGTGACTACATGGTGGCGATAAAGACAGGTGTTTGTAGGTGTCTCGTTCTCTCAAACTCTGAGCGTCGTTCATGTGATTTCTTCATTTATAACACTTTATATCGCATCACGTCGGAGCGAAGCAGCGACTTTAAACGCAGCTCAATATTAGCTTCTTTCTTTGTCTCCTCGTTAGCACGCTAAGCTAGCAGCAGCCGTCCCGTGTCTCACTGTGTCCCTCACGGAGGGCTAGAAGACTCCACGGCCGCATGTCCTCCACCTCAGTGTGACACAGACACCATGGAGGGTCCGTCCTCCCGCCCAGCCGCCACCGCGGGAAGGAGAGACTCCAGCGGGGAAGGAGAGGATCCGGCCCGGGACACGAAGACGCACTTCAGAGTGTGTCGCTTCATCATGGAGACAGGTGAGTGACAGACAGAGGTTCAGTTTGCCTTTTGAGGAAGAGTGGCAGAGAACGAACAGCAGCAGCAACTTGTCTCATTCTTGGCATAGAAATAAGTGTGTTCACCTGTGTTTGTTTTCCTTTGTCTTGTTTGTACAGCCGAATAGTTTTGACTTTTCGTCTGTAATTTGCTTCCCTCCGCTCACACTGATCAGGTGTGTGTTAGTTTTTAATGGGCACTCTTTTATTAATTTCAAAGTAAGTGATGTCAACAGAAATATCTTATTTCATATAATGATTATGTGCAAAGACATTATGACAGTGAAATCCTTCACTACTATACCAAAAAGTGTTAAAAATGAATTAAATGTATACTGTGAGAGTACAGAAAGTGTTAGAGTGTGACTGAAATATTGTGAATAAATGAAAATATGTTAGAGCAGAATGCAAAATAAAATAAATACAGGTCAGTTAAACGTTCTGGCTCTCAGTTCACAATCATTCAGATGGATTATAAAGACAAGAAGCAGCAGATCAGTGGTACCTGCTGGTGTGTGTGTGTGTGTGTGTGTATAAATGGATCCTTTTGAGAGCTGACTGTTGAAATAACGAGCTGATGTCTTTCTGTTGGAGGGATGAAGCTGGGCATGCGCTCGGTGCCCATGGCCACGGCGTGCGTGTTGTATTACCGCTTCTTCGATCGAGTCAGCATGAGGGCGTACGAGCCGTACCTGGTGGCCATGAGCGCCATCTACCTGGCGGGTAAAGTGGAGGAGCAGCACATCAGGACGAGAGACATCATCAACGTGAGCCACAGGTATCCGGTCGACCCTGAAACTCTTCATCTGCTGGAGCATTGTGACCACTGACTGCTCAAGTCAAGAACACTGATGATCTCTTCACTACATGGTTATGAGTTTGTCCTCAAAGTTGTTGTTTTAGAAGTAGAAAACTTTTGAATTTAACATGGATGAAGGCGTCTGCTGGACAATCGTGAGGAAGGATGAAGCGCCGCCCCTTGACCAATCAGGATAGAGCCTCAGGGGCTCTTCTGATTGGTCAAAAATACCTGGAGCGGTCGAGAATCCTTTTCAGCGCAGAACAGAGACAGATGGAAACGCTGCGCCCTCGC
Source organism: Salarias fasciatus (assembly GCF_902148845.1). Taxonomy (NCBI): domain Eukaryota; kingdom Metazoa; phylum Chordata; class Actinopteri; order Blenniiformes; family Blenniidae; genus Salarias; species Salarias fasciatus. Next base: position 29,751,398 of record NC_043764.1, read on the forward strand.
GGTAGTGCAATTATGCTACACTCCAAAAGGATTATCAATGGATACTTTAACATTTAATCCAAAGAAAACGCGGAAAAATTAGCATTGACTAGTAAAATCCTGCCTACAGCACCTTTAATGTCTGTTGAACTCCCATCTGGGCATCGAGCTGGTTAAAGGAGGAAAGTGCAACTCTTTTTTTAATTGCAAGTGACAAATAGTGGAATTAAAGTTTATCTGTTGAATTTTTTATCAGCAATTTCGTCTTGTCAGGTTCCATGCGATAAACGTTTAAGCTGAAGTGAGTGTTGATCTGCAGCTGCCTTTTCTCTCTGACATGTGCTGGAGTGAGGCATCTCTGCAGCTCTTTTTGGATGAGATTAAAAGCTAATAATCATGCAGTATTTGATCATATTGTTGAGTAATGCAACCACAGTATATCTCAGATTTATTAAAGCACATATAGGGGTTTTGTGGAATGCAGATGAGGCCCTTTAAACTTCCATCTATGCTGCTGAAAAGTTTCAAAAACAGAACAAATGTCTCCCTAAAAAGTCTTACTCTTCAAAACATGTGGTACCAGAAGAATGAAAGCAGCCTTGGAGCATGATGATACCTCCACCGTGTAAAGACATTTCCAGTTTCCCAGTGTCCTGCTATTGGCATCACTCAGGTGGAGGAGCAGTGAACCAACGCAGAAACAAAAACTGGATTTCCAGTCTGCTTACAGTTCGCTTAATATTTATTTAGTATAATGAATCTAGAATAGAAAAACTTGATCTGAGAGGAAAATTCTTTGCTGCGTTGCTCCACACTCAGTACATGGGTGAGAGATTAGTTCATCAGTTCATCCTTCCTGTCTGCATCAGACGCTGTGCTTTCACTCTGAACTCGCTGAGTTGTAAACTTTTATTTATCTGGAGAGTGACATTAATTGTCAGCTGATTTCTGGTACGTGAAAGCTTTGAGCTCTGGTGTGGAAGAATTTTCTCCTTTTCTGTGTTATTTCTCTGTAAATGGAACATGTCTGTGTTGAAGATGTGGATTTTATATGTAAGCTGAGGCCAGTCTGTAGAATATCTGCAGCATTAACAGGAAGCGGTGTGAGTCCTGAGTTTTCTTTTCCCTCCTGATAAAGTTTCTCGTGCTGTGGCCTGGTCGTCTGGAACGCTCTCCTCCCTCCCTCGCAGGTACTTCAACAGCGGCAGCTCTCCTCTGGAGTGCAACAAGGAGTTCTGGGAGCTGCGGGACAGCGTGGTGCAGTGTGAGCTGCTCATCCTGAGGCAGCTCAACTTCCACGTCTCCTTCGAACACCCGCACAAGGTTGGTGTGAACGGTGACGTTTCTCTTTATTGTATGCTGGAGCTGCTTTTTCCCGCTGGTGTTAAACGTGACATGTTTTAATCACATGTTTCTCGGCTTCAGATGGTGAGTGTAAAAACTCAAGATGTGATGCACAGATCGATGTTTTCTTCTTCTCATAATACGCTTGTGTTCTCTGTATGTTTGGATCCGTGCTCGTGTGAATATTTCCGGCCTGACGGACTGAAGTGTGTCCCTGCAGTACCTCCTGCACTACCTGCTCTCCGTGCGGTCCCTGGTGAACCGCCACGCCTGGTCTCGGACCCCGGTGGCGGAGACTTCCTGGGCGCTGCTCCAGGACTGTTACCACGGCGCCATGTGCATCCGCCACGCCCCCCAGCACATCGCCATAGCGACGCTGTACCTGGCTCTGAACAGCTACGGACTGGAGCCGCCGGACGGGGAGAGGGCCTGGTGGCAGGTGGGTCTGGAGTCCATGATATGCTGAGTTTACCACGGTTCGGTCTGGTTTTTTTCATCATTTAAACTTCATATATTGATATTGCGATGACAGATTTGCGATATTTTAGTGACAAAATATAGAATTCAAATTATTCTGTTTGGCTGCACGATCTTATTTAAACGTAGATTCTTGGTAGATGAAAACACTTTATCACTTTGTGGTTTAAGAGTCAGTGCTCTTTGTCTCAACTCTAATTTGCTCCTGCTCTGATGGGACAGTATCTTTGTTCCTGCGTCTGCAGTTCTTCTGCAGTCCAGCCGGTATGAAACAGCACTGAAGTCATGAATCTGCTTTTAACACAGACTGATCCTGTGAATCATGTCGACATGGGGATGGTTTTACCGTAGATCTGTGCAGCTGATCGTCGGTCTGTTCAGAAACGGCAGCGATTCGTATGAATCTGGAGCAAACCAAACTGTTTCACAAACCAGCTTCTGCCCCTTCCCTGACTACCGGCGCACCTCCCGGCGTCCGGCTTCTCTCCTGCAGGCGCTCGAATGTAGGTCGACCTTTGATGTCCATGTTTATCCAGGCCGTGTGTGTGTGTGTGTGTGTGTGTGTGTGTGTGTGTGTGTGTGTGTGTGTGTGCGCGTGTGTGTGTGTTCGCCTGTGCGTTAGGTGCTGTGTGACAACGTGACCCAAGAGGACATCGATGCTGTGATCTCCGACCTTCTTCATCTCTACGACATGGAGGCCAAGTGTATCTGAAGGATCGAAGGACGCAGCCAGCAGGACGTGTGTGTGCGCACATCTGTGTGTGTGTGTGTGTGTGTGTGTGTGCGCGCGTCACAAACAGCTCATGATTTGGAGCGATGCTGCGTTGCGGTTCAGGTGTGTGTCGTGCAGGAGCTCTCTGGTGCCCCAGTTAGTCTGTGAACTGTGACAAAAACACGGCTGCTGCAGTTCCGCCTGCCGCCACCGTGGGGAGGCAGTTCCCGCCCCCCCTGTCCCTCCTGCCTCTCCTGCCCCAGCCCCCCTGTGGGGGCAGGATACTGATGGGACATGAAGCACAGCAGTGTTCCACTCTGGAACACACACGCCACATGTTTGATCCACCGACGGCTCAGAAGCAGAAAACAGATCCAGAAGATTCCGCTGATCCATAAACATGACGCTGACTTCCATTACATTAGTTTTTCTTTTCTAAATATATGTATATTTTTATAGTTGAATGCGAGCTGAACCTTTCCGTTTTGCTGCATGAGTCTGCGTCTGGAGGCGGAGGACGGGTCTTTACTCATTTTTCATCCTCTTCTATAAAAACTTGTGAAGACAGTTGGCTGGCTGATTGTTGGACGTATTCTGAAATGCTAATATACTGTGATTAAAATGGGATGTTTGGCAGCAGAATTGCATTTTCCGTGTTTGTTTTTTTTCCCCCCCCTGAGTATTTGCAGCATCCAAATCAGAATGGTTTGAGTCCACTTCTTACCCAGCAGGGGAAAAATCTGTGAGATTTTCTGTATATTTTGATTTTGTCCTGTTCTGTAAGCGATCAGTTTCTGCATATTTGGAAACTAATACATGAATTATTAAAAAAAAGAAACGCCTTGGCACTTTGAGACCTGTCACTGAGGAAATGGATCTTCTTTTAAGGCAGTTGAGACAAGACTCTAGGAAAATGCACTCTTCTTAGGAGTGAGGCCGACTGAATGAGGCTCCCCTCCTCTGAGGCTGGGTCTGCAGGCTTTTTCTTGGTAAAAGAGAATTTTATTTTTTCTTTTCACCGTTTACTCCTGTTATGTTGAATTGTTGGTTTTTCTCTTTAAACATGAATTGACTGACATGTTGACGCTGAGCAAACTGCTGAACCAGCGTTTCAGGGTCTCTTTAGGCGGAGGTGGATGAAGCATTCAAACGTTGAAACAGAGCGTGACTCCAGTGGAAGTAGAAGGCTGGTATCCGGTGAAAGAGGACTGGGATCAGAAGTTCCTCCTGTAATGAGCGTTTCTCTTACAGCATTACATTTTCTGATTACTGGTGACTTTAGTCGTGTCACTGTGGTTACAGAGATGTTTTCCTGTTGGCCTCGGGACTTTGCGCAGAGGAACATCGGTTTTATCCACGTCAATGTTTTCACTAGAGTTGAATTTCAAGAGAATTATGTGTGAACAACCAGCTGTTAAGTTTTCCCCGTCATTTCTCCTTTGTGTCCCTTTCTGGGTCACAGTCCAGCCGTAACCTCCAATGAGTTTATGCTTTTGAGTTCAACTCAATCCCACAAAAACAGGTACTTAATTTTTTTCTGCTAAGAAATATTCTGTATTAATAATTCATGCACCACATACTGAAAATTGGCACATTCATTCTTTCATCTGTACATTTTCTGCGGCTTATCTTGGTTCATATTTATGATTGTCATGAAGAAATGTATATTTGGGCCTCGGTAACAGTGAAACACATCTTTTTGTATTTTCAGTGCTAGATTCTTAACAAAATACTAAATACGTTTAAATCCTGACAAAAAGATTTCAGTAGATCTAGTGCTTTTGTTTGTGTTGGTGTTCCTCTGAACATTTCATCATGAAACATATTAAATTATATATATTTTTAAGGAACTAGAGACAGATCATAACTTTCTTTAATTGAAATCTTGTAGAAATTAGAAGATAATATTTCATTATGAGCTGTGTGTGTTCCGTATTACTGTGTACATTTTCATGTTTTTTTCCCTTCATGCGACACAGTTTTACTTTCAATAAATTTCAATCAACTCTTTAAAGGTGTTATTGTCTGAAAAGCAGCAGAATCTAAAATAACTCCTCTTTGCATGTGAGCTGTGAAACATCAGCCGTCACTGCTGTTTGTCTTTGTAGGTCCGCCTGTGAGTCCTATTAAAGTCAGCTTTAATTTCCCTCTGCTCGCTGTATCAAGCTTCCCTGAATCGATATTTTTAGGGGATGAGTGTTTGGCTTACTTTCCTTTGTGTGTGTGTGAACCTGGGTTTGTATCTCTGTGAGGACCGGAGGTGGGCTGGCTGCTGGAAGCTCTTTAAAGAAGCTGAACCGTGCTGAGAATTAGATTTAGGTTAAAGTTATATTAAGAGACAAGCGCGAGCGTCGTCGTCCTCTCAGGGACAGACGTGTCTCTGAGCACTTTCCTCATGTTCAGGACCGGTGTGTTTTCTCCCAGGGTGTGTGTGAAGAGAGGCCCGGTCGCTCCGATCGCGTGTTTCCAGGTCAGAAGTGAAGATCTGAACCTCGTGGAAAACCCTCTGCTGCCTCCGTCTCTGGGAGGAACCTGTGGCCACCTCCAGTCCGAGACGCCAGGGACGGGTTCAGCCAGCTCTGGTCTTTCTGGATCTTTACGCCTCCCTTCAGACAAAGTTTGGGAAGGAGAAGTAGGTCTGAAAGTCATGAAAGATTCATTTTACCTCTGTGTCTTCAGATGGAGGAAAGTCTTTACTAACAACACTGAGACCAACAGCACGTCATTGTCTCACCTTTCAGCACAAACAATGAAAGAGAATCAGCAACTGGAATTATAGCCGACACTCCAACGTCCAGTAAAATGTTGGAAAACAAAGCCGATTCAGTTTAGCTTTATTTTGTGGCTACATCTCTTCACACACTGCTCATAGAGAAACGTTCATGAAGCTCTCTAAGTGTTTGGCGTCATCTGGAGAGCGTCCCTGATAATCCACCATCATCAGGGAAAATGTGTAATCACATTTAGATCTTTAACATAGCTTTCCAGGCGCTTCTGTCTCAAAACTCCAGCAGCAGGTTGTCAGTTAAAGCAAAAGATCGATTTCCCTCAGAGACTTTTCATTTGGATGTAATCCTGGTGACCAAGAGGAGCCTTTGGAAACTCGGCTGAAGTGAACGGAGAAGTGCAGGAGACTCAGACTGGGTCGACTATTTAACCTTTCTCTACTTTGAATGGACCATTGAGCTGCAGCTGGGAGATCAGAGTCACCTTGAAAGACTGAAAATGAAATATTTGCTTTATTTTACTACTTTTTCTTCAGGGAGCCACCAGCAGCAGGCTACACACTCTCTGTTTGATGGATACATTAAACCACAGAGCTATGAAGGAGTGTGTGATGGTGTTTCTGTCCAGGACCATGTCTCTGGTCACACGAGGATGTTGCTCCGCCCCCTCGCCTCTGTCACCCCGTCCAACCCCGGCGACCCCCGCCCTTCCCTCCCCGGCCCTCTCCTCCTCCAGCCTCCTCTCTCAGCCACTGTCATTCCCTCCCCTCCATCTCTTCTCCGGGCCCGTCCTCTTCTTTACCCCGTCTCTTCGCGTCTCCTCCTCCTCCTCCTCCTCCTCTCTGTCTCCCTAATGTTGTATTAATAATGGAGAGGGTGCGTGTTCAGCCAGGCTCCATGAATTAACCATCAGCCGGGAAGGAGTCGGAGGAGTAAGGAAGAAGGAGCACCACACTGATGGAAGAGAGAGGTGGAGGGGAGGGTGGAGAAGCAGCGGCGCTCACGGTTGTATCATGCTTCCACGCTCTCCATCCCGCTCCGGTCACCTCTCCTCTCCGCTCTGTGCTTCTGATCTGCTTACACAACACTTCTGCCTTTACACTGGGCTTCAGGGGAAGTCAGAAGGTCACACACACACACACACAGACACACACACTCATGACCAGCTGTGTGCGCTCATGTCAGAATGACAGTTTGGGATGTTAATGTTAGATCAGGCTTGCAGTCAGTGTCCTTGAACGGATAGAAGCAGTGTGGCTTTAAGCCTCAGACCGATTACACATCATCCAAGTGCTGCTCAAACGCCTAGTGCATGGACAATAGACCCGGGAGAGTGAGGGTGTGTGTGTCTGTGCATGCTCTCGTGTCAAGGGGTGGAGCAGACAGAGCAGCCTGCATGATTCACTGTGCATGTGAGAAGACTAAAAGAGCGATGGGTCAGCAGGAAGAAAAGAAAAAGAATGAGAAAAACCCCATCCGGCCTTCAGTCAGAGGCCAATCAGTCACTCAACAAGTTCCGTCCAAGCAGGAAGATCAGCACAACCCGAACCCGCCAGGCTGCAGGCATCAACAAGCACGTCTCTGTGAAGACGGGTTTCAGGAGGATTGAAGAAAAAATTATGCTTGGCTGTGATTTATGCAGAGTTTTAAGAGATGAAGCGTGTTCGATTTTTCTAATTTGACCAATTAGATGGAGACCTACTGCAGTGGAGCAGTGTGTGAGGTCAAAAACTGTGAATATGCACACACACACACACACACACACACACACACACACACACACACACACACACACACACACACACACACACACACACACACACACACACACACACACACACACCAGAGAGTTTAGTGAGCATTCTGATTGCTCACTGCAAAAATTTGATGAACAAAAGAAGGGCCCAGGCACAGCTGGTGTAAATAAAGGGCAAGAGAAAGATCACTGCTATTTGGAGAATAAGGGACATTAACATGTTTGTTTTAACTGATGCATTTGCAACAATAATCAACAATATCGTCGTATGTTCGTCTGATTTTGTTCAGCCAAGTGTTGTTCCTCTGTAAATCCATTAATAATATAAAGTTCAAACGGCTTCCTCTCCTGTCGAATGAGTTTCTGTAAGAGTTCTGAAGTGTCGGTGATGCTGATAATAATCGGACCTGAATGTACAATATGGTTTGAGGTACAGTAACTTCAATAAGCCAAGGCAATAAAATTCCCCTTCAGGAAGACTGAACTGGCAAAAAAAAAAACACAGGAAAAAAATATTCTACAACTCATCTAGGGTTTGAACTCAGACTTTTTAACTGTTGTAGTGACGAAAACTCAATTTAACAATTGGTCTACAGTGGAAAAGCAGAAAGTCTCCTCCTGTGAGTTTGGTTCTGCAGAAAGTTGCTGTTTTTCTCAGTAAAAGTAGCTTGAAATTATTGTTGTTCTTCCCATCATGCAAATGAAATGAAACAGGAACTGCTGACAATGTTCACATGAAAACAAAGGACCACCTTAGAAATATAAAACACCTTGCTTTCATCCAGGTCATTCTTCATCTTCCACTATAATTAGTTTATATTTTGACACGACTGTTTATTGTAGATGTAAATGTTTCACAGAGTTCATGACTAAACACACATTTTCATGAAGATTCAGAAAAGCCGTTGCGTTCATCAGGAAGTCGACTGTATTCTTACATTTGGATTCAAAAATTCAAACCTAATTTGTAAAGTTTTTCATGTACGAAGGAGAGTAAAATTGGAAACTCTTTACATATGACTAAAAACATAATTAGACACAAAAGTTTATACCAACAGCTGAAAAGCATGTTTAAATGCAGGAAGAAGGCAAAACGGAAAACACACACTAAAGATTTAAAATAAATAGGATCATGTTTTAAAATGACAAAGAACTGGTTAAACTTCAGTGTTTGCTTTGAACACATGAAGCGTTGCTGTCTGTCCAGCCTGTGGAGACACGGGAGTAGACAGAGAGATGACTCATGTGCAAACTGCTGCTGTGATTTCACACTGCTCTGGTTCTATTAAAGGTTTTATTAAAGTCAAAGTTTGAGCAGAGAGATTGAAACTAGTGAGATAAATAACCTGAATGAGTGGAAAGTCTTAATTAACTATATTAACTAGTCACGTTTGATGTGATTTAGCTTTCAGATCACATGCTGCACCTTCATTCTCAGTATGTGCTGCTTGTTTATGAAATATATTGGAAAATACAAGCTGTTCATTTTCATTTACCTTTTCAGATGTCTTCTGATGAGTTCAGGAAGTACAAATGATTTCCTCTTAACTCCTCTCACTGCTTGTTTGTATAGAGACCCTGTTACCACACATAGGGAGGGAGCTGTAATCCAGTCAGTCTTAAATTACTGCAAACTTCATATCCAGAAATGAGCATGCACTTTAACTTAAATCTGGCTGATAAAGTGAAGAATAGAACCTCCTGAAACCTGAAGCTGCTTGACTGGATTGTAGACGTGTGACTGATGAAGAGGCCCAGCCACGTGGTGTGGAACAGGGAAAGACAAAAAGCAGGAGAAGATCAAATCGGCAGCGCCGCTCTTCGTCAAGCCGCATGTGTGTGCGCACATGTGCAGTCATGGACTGGTGCGCCTATGGTCCATCTCCCTGCAGTGTGGAGCTTTTCTATTAATAAGTTCATCTGATTCATCTATAAATACATTCCTCCTCTTTCTCCTCACACCAGCTCGCTGCATAACAAGCTCTGACAGTAGCCAGTTGGGTATAGCTGTGCATGGGTGGGGGTGGGGGTGGGGTGGGGTGGGGTGTGTGTTGTGTGTGTGTGTTGTGTGGTCTCTGATGGACTGTTGCGTGCGTGTGTGTTGGCGGGAGCCCGCATGAAATGAATGTATGATTCTTTGTTCTTCAGCACTTCGGTGTGTGTTAGCTTTCAGCACAGCGGACAGCGCCTCAGGCCTCGGCTTTGTTTAGTCTGAGAGCAGAGGAGGGAGAGTCCACCGGCACACACACACACACACACACACACAATTTGGTGAAAGTGAGGACCACTCCAGATGAGTGCTTGACAAAGTAGTTTCATCTTGTTGGACTTCACTATACAATCAACACAGTGATGGAAAGTTACAAGAACATTCACTGATACTGTTATTCTGCTCTTGTTTTTACTTCTGTTTGGGCTGCACAATTACTCATTACTGAGAGATCAATGTGTCCAATATGCAAACTGCAAAAGATTGACTGAACTGAGATAAACTGTGTTTTCAAGCGATTTGAATTCATTCTCCTCAAATTCAAAATGACAGCTGTTAAAATATGAAAGAACAGTGTGATTTATGTCAGATAAATCATAGTTAATTACAGTTTTTCATTGACACATGTAATTATTTGTTATCCGGTGACCACAGAGCTGAAATCAGAAGCATAAATAACAAGGAACAAAAAAAAATAAAGGTCCAAAATTACAAAGTCTGATTGATTTTGAAGCTCAACATCTGAGACACTTCTGGTGGGAACTGCAAACACACACAATGGAGAAGTAAAAAGCAAAAAATAAACAAACATGGTTGAATCACAGCCGGTGCAAAATTAGGGGGGAAGAGAAAGCAAATTTGGAAGCAAAAGTCATGGACTTCATCTGTGTTTATTCAAACCCCATCAGATCCCAAAACACCACTGCTCTCGTCAGTATTTTCCTGAATGGTTTAACCAGTGTGAACTGCTTGAGGTTTGAGGTGATGCCAGGTAACGAGAGGCAGACTGAGATCATTCAAGACAGTCATTGATTGACAGCAGCAGGCAGAAAGATCTCTGCCTCGGTCGGTGTCTGCTCGAGGAGCCGCGAGTGATTGATCTGGACAGGATCCTTTTGAAGCTGCTCTCCCCAATCTTTACAGTGAGCCTGTAAGATCTTCAGCTCATGCGAGAGAGCATGATGAGCGTGTCACTGCAGACCTCATCCTGTCTGCACTTCAGAGCCACAAGCAGACTTTTTACAGATTTACAGTGAAGGTTTACAGGATAAGATGGTCGGTAACTCTGCAGCCCAGGACGAAGCTACGGTCCAAGATGACCACGGTCCCGTCCACAGGGCAGCTTAGTCAAAGACCAGCTCCATAATCTGGGAGTGGGGAGGAGAGAAGAACCGACCAGCAGTCCTGATTTCACCCACATTCAACATGGTGTAAAATACATTTTAGACTGTATTTTCTGATAGAGTGCATTATAAAATGCTAAAACCGTGTAAGCTTGTTCCAGAATTGTGGTGGAAATTCATATCAATAGAAGAATATGAGTCTTGCTTTCTGTGTGGAGTCTGCATGTTCTCCCTGTGTGTGTGTGTGTGTGTGTGTGTGTGTGTGTGTGTGTGTGTGTGTGTGTGTGTGTGTATGTGTGTATGGGGGGGGGGGGGGGGGGGGTCCAAAAACACAAATATTAATGAACACATACTGTGTTGGGTATTTGTAATAGGAAAAATGTGCCCCATGTCCTACATAAATTGACATTTTGTCATTTTTTTGTAAAGTAGGTTGAACATACTTTTATATGAGTGACTGTATTGATGAGGAAATCTGTTTCTATGTTTGATATTGTTATTATTAGCATTATTGCTATGACTGAATAGACTGGAAATTGATATCAACATAATTTATCATTCATTATTCAAAGAAGTGTAGTACTAATGAAGTATTTCTATGCTATTTTGTGAAGAGTTTAATTGATTCGCACCCCTGAAAAGTACGCCAAAAGAATGCGTAAGATGTAGCGTGCGTCATGTCGTCATCACGCAGCCAGTAAGGAGGGGGTGACGTAGTAAAGCGACCCCCCCCCATCCTCCCCCCTTCCCCCCAGTGGATGCTGCGACCGAGCTCCTCCTCCTCCTCCTCCTCCTCCTCCAAAGATGTCGCAGGAGCCTCTCCTCCCGCCGCGGCGTCTCTCCTCTCTCTCCCCCTCCTCGCCTTCACACTAGCGGCTGTCGGCGCGGGGAGCAGCCGCTGGTCGGTTCCCCGGTCCTGGCGCACTCAGGCTGCGGTCCCCATCCTCCTCCTCCTCCTCCTCCTCCTCCTCCTCCTGCTGCTGCTCATCATCATCCTCCTCCTCCACACGACGGAGGTGTTTAAACCCTCAACCCGGTGCATCCTCCCTCTCTCTCTCTCTCTCTCTCTCTCTCTCCCTCTCTCCCTCTCTCCTCTCTCTCTCTCTCTCTCTCTCTCTCTCTCTCCCTCTCTCTCTCTCTCCCTCTCTCTCTCTCCCTCTCTCTCTCCTCCGCCGCAGCACTCCGCCGTCCATCGGTCAGGTGACCGCGGAGAGCGGAATATTCATCAGCACTGTCGTCGTCTTTCATCCCTCCACTCCTTCGGACTCCAGGCAACCGGAGCTGCCGCAGCCCCGGTCCACCCTCCCCCCTCCCCGCTGTATCCTCTCATCCGGTGCGGGACTCTCTCCGCTCCACGCACACGCAGATTACCGGGGATTTTGCCTCCCCGCCTGCGCGCTGATGCTGATGTCCTTGAGCTCGGCCTGCACGGTGAGTCGGTGAGTCCGTGCGCGCTCGCGCTCGTGCGTGACTCTTATTTACCCAGGACGCATGTTTTTGCTGTTTGCTGGAACACGCGAGGCGGAGGCGGAGGCGGAGGTGGAGGCGGAGGTGGAGCTGACCGGGAGCCGGTCCGGAGGCTCCGGGCGGCCCGCGGTGGATTCCTCCTCAGAGGCCTCACAGCTGGAATCACAGCCGGACAGTATGGCTGGATCATAAGAACCTGGCAAACACTGCGATGACATTATGAGGAAGTGTGCGTGCGCGCGCGGGCTTCAGTGTGTGCGTGCGTGCGCGCGTGCGTCAGTGTGTGTGTGCGTGTGTGTGTGTGTGTGTGCAATGTGCGCAGAGCCGACGATACATCTCCATCCATCGTCCATTCATCCTCCGTCTCCAGCCCGGCGGCGTGCGCTCTCCTCGCCCCCCCCCCCCCCCCCCCCCCCCCCCCCCCCCGGTTCTCCCGGTTCCCCGGTTCCTTCAGGGATCACTGGTTCTGGTTCGTCTCTGTTCCGGCGCATCGCACCTGCAGCGCTCCGTCTGCGGGGGTGTCCGGTTAATCTGGTGAATCTGTGCCCGGGTGTCGGTGGTGGAGCTGGAGGTGGAGGGGGGGGACCTTCACAAGTCGTCCTCCGGGAGGGAGGGGTGGAGGCGGGCGGGGGGGTGCAGGAGCAGGGAGGGGGGCCGCGGCGGTGGCCGGCCGGTAACCTTGCGGAGGGACGGAGGGTACGGGCGCGCGGCACGCGTGCTGTCTCCTTGGACGGTGGCGCGGGCCCGGCGGAGCTCCCCGCCTCCACCAGCAGCCGCGTGCAGAGGATGGAGCACGTCTGAAGGTGACCAGGAAAGGTCGTTTAGTGTGGGAAACACACTGTTGCACGGGGCAATTCCTGCACAGAGGTGCAGCTGCAGGATGCGTGTGCGCGCGTGTGTGGCCGCTTTGGGTGGAGGTGGACGGTGGCTCCTGTGGGAGGGACATGGGTGCATACAGATGGTTGAGAGTGGACATCCATCCTCCCGAGACTCCCGTCTTTGCTTCATCCGCGCTGCCTTCAGTGGCTCTACAGTAATGCAGATCATATCTAGAACCGGCCTTTAACCCTTTGAAGAGAACTCTTATTTAAATACTCAACCTTTGGCTTTTTCTTCATCAAAATGACTCATAATTTTGTCATATTAGTGCATTCATGCATGATCAATCAGTTATAAGGGTTCGAAACTACTGAAAAGCCTGCATATTTCACTATTTATAGCTACAGAAATACGATTTTTTGTTTTTGATCCCAACTTATTATTTTGTTTTGCATCACATGCTCCATATCATACAGTACAGATAAGAGATACTTATTTATGAAGGGGCAAAACACAACGCTGTTTTTAAGATTATATAAAATTGTCATTAATTTCATGAACTCTCTCTGATGTTCATGCGTGTCACACTCCGAGTTAGTTCATCTTCAGTGATTGGCGTTGAGGGGAAAACGTGACGAAAAGCGGACGTTTCCATACACGCTGATCCGCCTGCTGAAGGGTTAACGGCTCCAGCCACTTGGCTGTGTCGAATTCTAAGTGTGCTGTTCCCACTGGGCATTTACAAGAAGTGCGAGTGGCGCCAAGCCAGTGGTGGCGAGCGACGGCGGTGGCGGCGGCGGCCCAGATAGAGAGGCCACTCTTCAGATGGCTGACAGGGAAATTGCTACTGGACGTGCACAGGTGGAGAACATCCTGACGGGGTGGTCCGAACGAGGCTCCACGCCTGCATGGGACAGGCCACTCTGCACAAAACTGTTCAGTCAGATGTACACACACGCACACACACACACACACACACACACACACACACACACACACACACACACACACACACACACACACACACACACACACGCATGGCCCTGCTTGGCCTAGAATCAGTTCCCGTGAGGACTTTCACTCCTGCGTCTTCCACTCTCCGCGGCCTTCCTGCTGCTGCGATAAAGAGAAAAAACACCTGAGGGAGAAACAGTGTCCACTTTCTCTTTTCAAAAAAAAAGGAAGAAACTAAACAAATTGCTGTAACCCTCTGAGGGATAGCGTGGATAAATGGGCCGGCTGCTGAGGACTGTGCTGACCTTTTGTCTGACTCTTTTCATGTTCAAACACATTTTCAGCCAGGACCACCCTCCCTCCCTCCCTCCCTCCCTCCCTCCTCCTCTCATGCTCTCATTTTGAAAGTGCTGTGGTGTATGACACATTAGTGTGTGTCATTACAGAGATCATATAATTGATGTCTCTGGGCGCGAGTGTCACTGTCTTCTTTGTGTGTTTACTGTCCCGTCCTGTGGCTGAAGGTCTGCATGTGTGCATACAAGAGCTAGGAATGCAAAAAAAATAAGCAACAAAATGTTTTCCCTGGATTTTTTTTTCATTATAACATGCAGACATATCTAATATATCAAAGCTCTGAAAGCTGCAGTCACAGAGTGGATGATCACAACAGCTTATTTCATTCGCACGTGACATATTGCTCAGGACGGACCAACCAAACTTCAGTGGAATCAAGAGGTGCTCTATTTGTGTTTATTCTCACATATATTAAACTGATGTAACATTCCTTACAGATCATGTGAATAATTATTGTTTGACTTTGGTGTCCACTTTTGGGCTGCGTAGGCACTTCACTCAGGATCAAAATATGTGCATTAAATGAGAGATGTCAAAGAGGTTGAACTGAAAGTGGCATAAAAAAATATCCAGCCTGTCCAGCAGGATGACACTGCAGCATGTGGAAATAACAGAGACGATATCAACTGGAGTTTCTCCACAAAAGTAGCTGCTATTCCTGATGAGGGCAACAACACATTACAAATAGCAAAAAATGAACAGCAGGTGAGAACAAAGCCTGCTGTAATGCAGCAGTGAAAGCTAATTATCTCATCTTATCTTATCTTATCTTATCTTATCTTATCTTATCTTTTAAAGCTTTAAAGAAAACTATTACAGATTTTGAATTTCAAACTTGCACTTTGCCCCTAAACTAAGCTGAACTTCACACACAGATGCTACAAAAACCACTCACTCCTGAGTCATAAAACACTACCTGAGCCCCCTGTAGTACGAAAACCTCATAACACCTCAAGAACCAAGGTCATTGCGGCCTGAAAAGCTCACATTTTGGTAATGTTTAGATTTGTATTTAGCCTGAGCCTTGTGTAAGCAGTAATACATCGATTTTCTCTGTTCAACCACACATACAACAGCTATCAGCTACCCATATGATTTTAAAAAACAAAATTAGAGAGTGAAATTAAAGTCTATCATGATAGAATCTACGATGAAAATGCAGGAGAATGCCGAGTATCTCTGGAGGTAAACGAGAGGACATTTAGGCATCCGGGTGGAGGCTGGTCCCTCGAGATCTCCTTGGAGTTGTGCATGAGAATAGACGGCTGCATTTCCACAGAGACATTCTCAAAATCGTGTACGGTGGCAGGAGGCGGTGAGACTCTGGGACCCCAGTGAAACTGGATCGTGTGGCTGAACTCCGTCCCACAGAGGCTCTGCAGCATCGACCCGTCTGAAAACATGGTTTGAGGTTTCATCAGAGACCCAGCTGAAGTCTGGTGCAGGTAGTTGGGTGTGACTCGATGTGCAACGGTGTTGACATTAACGCTGGACTCCCGCTCTGCTTCGGCGCCGTCAGCCCCCCCGGACCCGGAATAACCTGAGCGATTGATACGACATGAAAGGGCAAGACTGGACTCCATCCTTTGGTGGCATTAACCCACCCTGGAGCGGCAGGGTATGGATAGCAGCTGTTGGCTAGCAGGCTGTTGGCTAGCAGGCTGTTGGCTAGCGGCTGTAGGCTAGCAGGCTGTTGGCTAGCAGGCTGTAGGCTAGCAGGCTGTAGGCTAGCAGGCTGTTGGCTAGTGGCTGTAGGCTAGCGGCTGTAGGCTAGCAGGCTGTTGGCTAGCAGGCTTTTGGCTAGCATGCTGTAGGCTAGCAGGCTGTAGGCTAGCAGGCTGTTGGCTAGCATGCTCTTGGCTAGCAGGGTGTTGGCTAGCAGGCTGTAGGCTAGCAGGCTGTAGGCTAGCAGACTGTTGGTTAGCAGCTGTTGGCTAGCAGGCTGTTGACTAGCGGCTGTTGGCTAGCAGGCTGTAGGCGAGCAGGCTGTTGGCTAGTGGCTGTTGGCTAGCAGGCTGTAGGCTAACAGGCTGTTGGCTAGCAGGCTGTAGGCTAGCAGGCTGTTGGCTAGCGGCTGTTGGCTAGCAGGCTGTTGGCTAGCGGCTGTTGGCTAGCAGGCTTTTGGCTGGCAGGCTGTTGGCTAGCGGCTGTTGGCTAGCAGGCTTTTGGCTAGCAGGCTGTAGGCTAGCAGACTGTTGGTTAGCAGCTGTTGGCTAGCAGGCTGTTGACTAGCAGGCTGTTGACTAGCGGCTGTTGGCTAGCAGGCTGTAGGCTAGCAGGCTGTTGGCTAGCGGCTGTTGGCTAGCAGGCTGTAGGCTAGCAGGCTGTTGGCTAGCAGGCTGTAGGCTAGCAGGCTGTTGGCTAGCAGGCTGTAGGCTAGCAGGCTGTTGGCTAGCGGCTGTTGGCTAGCAGGCTGTAGGATAGCAGGCTGTAGTCTAGCAGGCTGTAGGGCTCAGATGCTTGTTGTTTGCTGTCTTGGTGTCAGCTTCAGATGAGGCTTGACATGGCTCACATTAACAGACAGAGAACATGAAACCCAACATGACCTTGACCAAATACAAAACCAAACGAAGAAAACTGAAATGTCCAAAGCAAAATCCAAACCTGAACATGACACCACAGATGTGACGTGAATCACTGCATGAACAGCGATATGGAAAAGAAAATGTCAGCGATCCCAGACATGAACAATTAACAGGATGAGCATCACAATCAGAACAACACGACAAAACCTGAAACACCAGAAACTATGAGGGAAGTACACCAGACAACACCCTCGAAAAATAAGCCATGAAGGCAAAAGAAAGAACAGAATACCCACACAAAACAACATTCCTGTTTGGATGTGCTACAAAGGCCAAACACGTTGCACAACAAAGTATATTTCTTTCATTTTGATTATTCTGCAACGCAGCCTCACATGTGCAGTGCACACATCAAAGCTGAGAAACAAACAGAGAGACAGACTCCCAGTTAGTTGCAGTAGTTGGGAGCACGAGCAGAGGAGCTTTTTCTTGCCTGAGCGTTATAAAATCAGACAGAATCAGTGAGTAAGAGATTGGGCTGGGAAGAAAATGTGCGACTGCCTGAGTAAATAAATGATTGCAGTAGCGGGAAGCAGATAGATGGAGAGAGCGACAAAATGAGGGGAGTCAGGAGAGGGGAAGGTGAAATCATAACTGGCGATGAGACAACAAGACGGGACAGAGAGAAAAGCCCCTCCAACAAAACCTGTAAACTTCTGCAAATAGACGGAAAGAGATTAGTAGATGGGAGCAACACGAGAGAAGATGGAGCGAAGAAGAGGAGGCTTCAGAGGCAGAGCAGGGTGACTCAGTCATAAACTAACACTCAGGATGGAAGCATGGCAGCGCTGGGAGGGAGAGGAGGGAGAAGATGCAAGAGGCAGCGAGAGAAGGGAGGAGGGGGAGGACGGGAATTAATCATGAGCCTCTCTTGTCTCGTCCTTTTTTAAATGTTCATCCGCATGTAAAAAAATCAAAATCAGAATGCGTTGTGTCATGTGCAAGACCTCGAATCGAGTTACATCCGACACTAATTTCCATGCGGGATGAAGCATAATGAGTAATTTCAGAGCACCTGAGAACGTTCCTTCCAGTTCCTGACACGCTGATCATACTACAGAAAGCCTCTAATGCTCATAGTGCTCAGTGTGTTCAGAGTGATATCCTGTTATCAAACGAAATGCTGGATGTGGTCTCCACTGATTTGGTAGAGGGTCTCCAGGGTCTAGAGGATCTGAGGGGCTCGAGGGTCTGGAGGAGGTGTGTTAAAAGGAGCCGGAGTGTTCCGACGAGGACTGAATAGAGTGAGAGATGTGAGGACGAAACAGAGCAAAGTTTCATCTTAAAAACTACAGCATGGAAGAGCACAGCTATGTGCAAAATATGAACAATGAATTTACATGGAGTCAAGCCCTTACATAAGCTCAGTACTAACGCCGTGAGCTAAGGCTAGACGCGTAGCCACCAGCTAACGCTAAAGTTATGACTACTGTTAGATTTTAGCTGCACACATTGGAGATAAACAGAAAATCAAAAGGCATGATTTTACTATCTGAACAAATTTTAGTCAGTTGATTGATTCATTCATCTACCATCAGAGAGTTCATAGACTAGAAGGGAGGTGATGGTTATTGACACCGAGTGAAACGTCCAGTGAGAAAGGAGAGAAGAGAATCTCAGTGCAGCTCCTCTAGCGGTCTTAACCTACAGCAGCTTCACTTTGAGTCAACATGTTCCTAATTTTAGAAATATTACGCAGGTGAAAGAAGGAGGTCCTGCAGACCTGTTTAATGTGGGAGTTAAAGGATGAGTCCTGGTCAAAGGTCACTCCCAGGTTCCTCACTGTTAATGGATGTTAAAGTAAAACCATCCAGGGTCACTAGGTTTAGATACATTTTCTCTCAGGTATTTTGAGCCAAATGTAGCAACTTCTGTTTTCTCTGAGTTTAGGAGGAGAAAATTCAGACTCATCCCAGTTTTTACGTCTTTAAGACAAAGTTCAAGTTTAACAAGTTGATCAGTGTCTCGTGGTTCCATAGATTAGTCGATCCCCACCACTTCTCTTCATGTAAGTTGGAATGAATGATTGATCTAGCATTAATTCAAATTATACAACAATAATGACAACATAGTTGTGTAATAATGTAGATGTATATTTCTTAATACGATTTTTAAGTTTTGGTCTCTGGCAAATCCCAAAGACCAAGACAGGAGGATAAGTTAAAAAAAAAACCAAAACAAATGTTTTTATTGCCAAAGGAGGAAACACAAAGCAGAGGCAGTAAAGCTGCGGTGTTGACTGGCTCAGATTTAAGATCTGCACAGACGCCACAAAAACAGAGAAATTTGTTCTCTTGATTTTCCCCTGAAGTCTGAAATGTCCTGGCCAGACCTCACTCTGTTGTTTTTCTCTCAGGGAAATAAACACATTTCTCAGTTCGCTGCGTTGTTAGCCGGATCTGTGAAGACTCCACAGAGGAAACGCAGACAGAATTAGCCGGCACACAGGTGGAGTGAAGACCAGGTAGCAGTAGACAGGTGAGCTGAGTCAGAACAGGTCTCCCTCAGCAGAAGCCTCAAAGAAATGTGAACACACAATCCAAACACAAAACCCTAACCACAGAGCTCACACAGCTTTATATCAGAGTGCTTCACAGATTCACAGCTCAGAGGAGTAGTTTGCTGTTCAGTGCTTTTGCTTGAGGGACAGAGAACAATGAGGGATTGAACCTAGAACCATATTCTATAAGTCAAAACAATGTACCTGGATTGAGGCTGGTTGGGGGCCCTACTGTGGGGAGTTTGCATCATTTTTGTTGGGTGGTGCTCATCCGAAAACAGTTTAATTGGTCACTTTAAAGGTCTAATACACGATTTTCTCGAAAAGACGAAGCCCCACATCTGTTACTCACTTTTTGAACAACGCGCATGCGCCAGACCATCCGCCCGGCTCTCCTGCTTCTCCCAGGAAACGCGGAAGTGTACGAGCGCGATCTCCTCTTCTCCGGCGTGCACGGCTCTGTTTACAGTTTCTGCGATCCGCCTCGCTCATAAATAAAGCTTTTTTTTCCGAAACAGTTACAGTTTCATTATGTCAGACTCGCCATCGGTAAGTACTAGCTCAGAAGCTCACCGGCTACATAAACACTCTGAATGCGCATGCGCAAAAGGGAGAAGCTGATTGGGCGCAAGCACGGAGAACCGCCTTACGAAAGCAGCTCGTCAGAATGATTGACAAACAGACCCACCAGTTATTTAGGTGATCCACTCGGAAATCAAAATGTTGTATTACACCTTTAAGTTTCAGTCAGTTGTCAGCGTGAGACTGGCCTGCGATGGACTGTCTTTGGCAGGGGTGTCCAGACCTCAAAGATGCCGGACATTGGGCCTTGAGGACTGAGTTTGGGCACCTCTGGTCTGTGGTGTCGCCTGGCCTCACCCACCAACAGCCATATGCGATATGCTTCACTCTCTCAAGACTTTGAGTTGGATGAAATACAGTAAAAGGTAAAGATTGTTGAAGTGATGATTGAAACTTAGCTTCAAAGGAACGCTAATGTTGCTCATTATTAGCTTGATGTGTTGGTGTACAGTTGTTTGTCTTGCATAGTAACTACTCGGGAGTGTGAAAGTCAATTTGATCAAGAGCAGGTTGAAATATGGCATGCTAAATGACCCAATTTTTGTGCTGCTTACGAAGGATGAATTCTAAGGTTTAAATCCACTTAACGTTTGCGTGCGCACACGTGGAAGCTGAACAGGATACGTTCATCATCAAGTCAAATAACATAGTGGGCTCAGCGTGTTTGTCTTCATGAGTATCAGATGAGCGTTCCAGATCACAAGAAATATTCCGAGTTTATGCTGTTAGATTACTGTACAGTGTGAAATGTCCTGTTGTTCACTTGTCTTAATGGCGATTGAAGAGGAGGTGCAAACAGCCTCTGTCTTTAGCAGAGCCCTGCTGTTTTTCTTCAGCTGGCTTCCCTCGACTTTTAGCAGCAGATTTCATGTGTTGTATTCCTGTTTATGTCTTGAAATATTTTCTGAATCCCGCCTGTTGTTCTTCTTATTCCAGTAGTTTTGACTTTGCTTCAGATCATCTTCCATATTATGTGTTTGGCGTAAAGCTTCGATGACTACGTCTTGGTAAACAGGGCCCTAAAGTGTCATGATTATCACGATTCTTGATTATTGAGATTAAGATTTAAAGGGCTGTATTTTCAGGCCGTGTCTGAAAGGCAGCGTTGAATCGAGGCTGGGCCGGCCTCATCTCGCTCTCTGATGCGTTTGATGTGCTGGTGGTGAGTGAGATCAATGGAGCACGGCGCTAACGCTTCTGTCTTTCTCCTGCTTTCTTCCAGGTCCCGCTAGTGCAGCAGTAGTCACGCCTGAACTGGATCTGCTTTCCACGTCTGATTTATCAGCAGCCCTCGCCTCGCTCGCCCCTCTCTCCACCCGCCCGTCATCCCTCCATCTCTGTCAGTCTGTTGGCCTACCTGTCCGTCCGTCCGTCCGTCCGTCCGTCCGTCCGTCGATGGACTGGCTGTGACTCCGGAGGGAGGGGGACAGAAACAAGAAAGGAGTCGCAGGCTGTGGAAAACAAAGGAGAAGAAAGCTGGATTCATTCAGACGTCACGCTTCTGAGGTGCCCCTGCTCGCTGTCCTTCATCCCCCTCATCCTCCTCCACCTCCTTCTGTGATGGAGATTTAAAGGAGCAGTGGGAGATCAGAAAAACACTCACAGCCAACACTCCTTTTGCCCTTGAGCAAAGTATTTAAAAAAAAGGGGGTTTGGGGCAAATTCAGAGGATTACATTTGATTTAAATCTTAAATCAGAAAGAAGATTCTGACTGTTGTACACATGAGCAACTCTCCAGTCACCAAGCGAAGGGGGACCTGAGCAGACCACCGAGGAGAGGAGGACCAACACAGAGCGTTAACCTAACTGACATGTCAACAACAGCCACCATGGGCGAAATGGCAAACAGCGCTGTGGAGTTTTACCCCAAAGGGACTCGAGGCGGGGGCGGAGGAGGAGGGAAGGCGGATGGCAGCCACGCAGGAGGAGACTTTGTGGTGACGGTGAAGGAGCTGAGGGAGCTGATGGAGCTCCGGGGGGCCGATGCCCTACAGAAGGTCCAGGACAGCTACGGCGACTTAGAGGGACTCTGCCAGAGACTACAGTCCAGCACCACTGACGGTGAGTCGACCGCACACACGGCTGAATGAGGGGAAATGCAACGCAAGCTTGGATGGATGGATGGATGAATAATGCAGGAGGAAATGGCTGGTTGGATGAATGGATGAGAGCACAGATGTATGAATAGACTGATGGGGGAAGAGAAAACACACGAAGGGTGAATGGATGGCTGGCTTGGTGGATGGAAGGATCTGTAGAGTGGAAGAGTTAAAGGAAAGGAATCAGTGTGCTGAGGTTTTCTGAATGAGTGAGATTGTTCACCGCTGGGGTCACACCAAACACACAGATGAAGTCACTGTGAACTGTGTGCAAGAGGTGGTGATATCGGTACATTTAAAATCTCTACTCTTCAGCTTTCATAAGACACAAAGTCAAACAGGTTTTTAAATGTTTCAGATAAAATTGAAAACAATACTGCTGGTCCAGTGACATTATGAGTTACCACTGATCTGCCTCATTGCACTGACAGTGTAACATGCATACAGTGTAATTCACTGCGTTCTCCCTCTGGTGTTCTAAATAAGCTGGTTTTTAGTTGTATACTGAGTAGAAGTGAACAATGTAGACATTCACCATCTCTACCAGAAATGAAATTACCTCATAAGTTGGACTTTAAAATCATTGAGCTTCGATAGCCTTGTGATGAATTGGCATCCTGTCCAGGTGTGTCCGTCCTCACCTGTCCAGGTGTACCCTGTCCTCGCCTGTCCAGGTGTGTCCGTCCTCACCTGTCCAGGTGTATCCGTCCTCACCTGTCCAGGTGTATCCGTCCTCACCTGTCCAGGTGTATTCGTCCTCACCTGTCCAGGTGTACCCCGTCCTCGCCCATAGTCGCCTGGGATCAGCCCGAGCACCTCATAACCCTGAGCAGGATGAAGCGGTACAGAAGATGGATGGATCCACTAAATGACCATCATCAGTATCACTTCATTACTGACTGTGCTGTAATTTTGAAATATAAACATTGAAATCATTTTGCACCAATATTATAATGGAAATCCACACACAATTGGAAAAATGATATTTATACACTTGGACTGGATAAAATGATTATATTTTTAAATGACTAATCTAGCCATTATTTTTTCGATTGCCTGAACAATTATTTATTTGATTGATTATTTTCCCTTTATTTGATTAATATAGTGACTGCACGGCTACATGCCACATTGAAGCAACTAGTAACCATTTGATATTGTTACACACTGTCTGAAAATATCAGCGTGTGGCTTTACTGTGGCAGTTGAACTTGCTGATAAACTGCAGTTTACTCCAGTAGGAGCAGGGTAAGCTACGTGATCATTGAAAACAAGTGTACATCTATTTGTGCTGTGCTGTGGTCTGCTGCGATAATGTTCAGGATTTTGTTTCTCCCAGTAGGTCTGCTGTTATGATTTTACATTTACCATGCAAAAATATGATTTTGGCAGCTTCGCAACGCAGACAGAGCCTCACGCAGCCGCGGTGATCTCTGGGAGGAAACCACATCAGGATAAAAACCCTCTCTACGGCAGTGTGTGATACTCCAATATGGAGTATAGTCTTTTCTGATTTTTTGGTTCCTAATCTTGTCCTGCAGCTTTGAGCTAGTGACAGTTCTTAGTAGATTTACTTGCTGTAACGCTGTGATGTGCTTGGTAACGTCCTGGCGTCCCGATCGTGGTTCAGGCAGAGGGAGTGGAGCAAAAGGCTGCAGCGGGTCATCAAGTCACTTCAGCTTTTGTCACTCAGCGGAGAGGAAACGGTCCATCACGTCATCCGTGAGCCGAGCAGTCATGCTGAAGGCTCTGCCGTCGCGTGGGCCAGTCTTTTAGAGAGGGAGGCGTGCGAAGCAGCTTCAGCTCTGATTTTGCTTTTTTTTGAGGAAATGTGTCCACAGCTGCGTCTCTGTGTGTCATGAGGACGAGATGTGAGGTGCGCTGCTCACATGGTATCTGTTCCCTGACGGCGCGATGGCGTCTGACAGGAGGAACACAAACATCCACATTAACTCTCTCTCTGATGGCTGAAATCAGGAAGACACAACATCTTCTTCTCAGGCAAATAACTAAACCCAGCTGATCGGGTTTAGTTGCGTTTATGTGGTTTTTACTTGGACAAAGGAGAACATGCGTAGAGGATGAACTCTTTACAGTCTCTGCTTGGTGATATCATTCTTTTTGTTAAAGTGTGTATTGTCTATACACTTTGACTGCTTGTACACGGATCGTTTTGGTGTCATGGTGTTACGAACTCACCGTTAATCCGTGATAGCAGGGATGTCAAACATCAGGAATGTGGGCCAAAACTGGCCCATAAGAGGCTGCAAACCGGCCCTTCAAACCATCAAGGAATAGTAAAAATTAAAAAAAAATATATATATTTTTTTTTTTTCTTTTTAAACTAATTTCTGGACACAACACAACACTGAGACCCGAGCTGAGATAGTGGCGGTGCTGCCATGAACGATACCTCGATATGAAACGAGCCAGAGCCATGCTGTCAGGGGGAGTTTGTAAAAACATGTATCAGGAAGAGGTTTATTTGGACATTTCTCTGTATTTTGCACCAGAGGGTCTCATTAAAATTGCCTTTATGTTGAGATTGTCGTCATTTTCAGAGGTAATCATCTGGTTTTTATGAAAATATAGATATTTTTGTATGGCATACTCTGCATGACAGCTAAGAAAAACTTAGTTTTAATGTGAAGGTTATTCTGGGACTATTTTCTCAACCATTAAAAATGAAATTGAATTGAATTGAATTGAACTGATTTGAATTGAGCTCTATATAAAAAGTTCTCTAAAAAGGACGAATCTTTTGTTTCTGTAAAAGATTGACTGTACTCTGTTGTTTTAGAAGCTGCATGTTGGTGGAGCTCCGCCTTTAAAGGGTTAAACCGTGATTAAATCGTTGTTTATCAATGTGAACCGTTATGTCAGCAGTCTGAAAATGCAGAAACATCTACACCAGAGTGTACCGTCCAAACATTAGTCATATTTATTTAATCACTGAGCCTGTAGCGCTAATAAAATAATGCCTCACCACATGTAATCACTTTCCGTCATGGCTGAGTCGAACGGCCAGGAAAGATGCAGTCGGTGGTTTTTCAGCTCTACTAGTCAATGTCAATTTAAATTCTATTAGTCTTTCTGAGTTTTTCCATTCCACCTTCATAATGTTGGCCGATCAAAGAGCCTTCTCCTGCTTCGTGAGGAACCGTCACCCTCTGTTGCTGCTGCGCGGTATCAGGCGGACACGCGGCCGTCTTGTCCAGTATTGCGATGACGATATGATTTGTGATGAATAAGAGCGCTTCAGTAAAAGACGGGCTGTCTTTGTGCCTCACAGCGTCCCGGCTGATGGGCCCAATGTGTTCACATGTGTGTGGAAACTTGATTTACTGCAGTCAGTCGTCTCTTCTCATATCGATGTTGTGCAGCTTTGCCGTCTGTTTTCCCCGTCATCGCTAACTTCGGCTGTTGTCATCATTTGTCTTCAGTTGTGTGTTGTGAATATGTCGAAGGAAACCACTGAGCGTGATTGAAACAGTGTATTTCTTTACGTAAGTTACCTTTCTATATAAATGTTAACTGACCAGGACAGCATGCATGGATTTCAGGATGGATCTCCAGTTAATTCTGTTTCACAGTTGTATTTTTGTTGATTTTTTGTTGATTTTGTTATTATTTGACTGATGCTCAGATCATTTACAGACTAGTGTCCTGCCAAACAGACGACAGTATCTCCAGCAGTTCTGCCTCGATGCTGATCAGAACGTTGCCGTCTGCTCGGGTAACGTTTCTGTTTCCATTTGCTCATGCAGCATCCACCCCCCTTGAGAAAAAGCCCTTCTGTAGAATCAGGTCACATTTTCGTTCAGCCATAACTTTCCGTGTGTTTTTCAAGTCTTCTTTTTTTTTTTTTTAAATAAATAAACGGGTACGGTGGCGTACAGCAGATTCAGCCATTTTGCGTTCATGTCTGCACTGTTAGCGTCGCATGTTGTTTCTCATACATCATGGTCATTATCTCTGCCTAATGTAAAGAGCCTCTGATCATTCTGAAAAAAACCCATCACAGTTTGTTGTGATGTACCGGAAACACACTTAAAACAACTAATGACTCATTTCACACTGGTTTTAGATTAGATTTTAGCACATGACAGTCAGACGAATGCACTTCCATTAAAGCGTGATGGACGAGCTGCTGGTGGCGTTTAATCCTGCTGCAGAGAGCAGGCTCCTGCTTGGGGTGAACACACAGAACATGGGGGATGGATGGATTGATTGATGAATGAATGGCGGGATTAAAGTGGGTGAATGAATTGAAAGCTGATAGAGTAAATGAACAAATAGATGAATGAAGCTAAAATGTGCAAGGATTAACCCAAATCCCCTACGCCTCACCTGTGCAGGCATCCGCCGTTTGCTGGTTTCAGTGCGTAACCCGAATGTTTGTTCTATCTCCCTTGAGAGGAGGCAGAAGGAAGAAAGACAATATGCTTTAAAAGTGAAACACTTGCAATTATTGCTGAAACAGTCTGCAAGTTTCAGTTCACTGTTTTGTTTTTTTAAAGAGTATGTGCAGGTATATACAGGTAAAGAAGGCTCCTGTCCTGGAAATCCTCCTTTCATGGAGGCCAGGATGCTACGTCAGGTGTTGATTGGACACGACTTGACTCATTTCAATGTGTTCAAAGGAAAGGGCCAAAAGAATTGCTCTGAAATGTAAATCTCTTGATCAGTAATCATCATTGAAATCATTTACTCAGAGATTATTGAAGAGTTGTTATTTTTGATTATCACTGGAGAAATGCGTTTGACTGAACATGTGTACCATGGACTGTATATGACAGAACAATCCTTTTATCTGGACATGAGGATGATGGTGTTAAAAGATGTAACGATTCTAGTTCAGATAGAACAGTACTCCAACAGAGCCAAAGCTCTGTTCATCATATGGTCAGAATATTGCATGTTTAGGCACCGATCGTTCTGATAAAATTACCCAGAAATATTGGTTAAATACACCCAGCACATCTTTTGAAGGTTTCTCAAATTTTTCAACTGACTCCAGTTCAATTACCAATAAGGATGGTGTGAAATGTGTGACGAATTCTGAACTCCACCAGGGGAGACTCACATCAGATCACATCAGATCAGATCAAATCAAATCAAATCATAACAAATCAAATCAAATCAAATCAAATCAAATCAAACCAGATCAGATCAGATTGAATCGAATCAAATCAGATCAGATCAGATCAGATCAGATCAGATCACGTGTTGGTGGTGGAAGTTCTGAAACATAAACTTGTGAGGGCAAATCAATATGGAACTGGTTAAAAAAATAAAATCTATGTTGAATATAATCAGTGACAAGGTCAAACGCTTCAGGAAAAGAAGAAGTTCAGACTGAAGAAGATGTTAAAAACAGAGAATATCAAACAATGAAGTGCACGAATAAGAGTTATGGGAGGCCAGCTGAGGAAATATCTATGTGAATACATGAAACAAATCCAAACAAATCCTCAGGATTCTATATAAACAGCACTTGTTCCTCGTGTCTTCATGGACCTATAAATTGGTGTTTGTTTGCCAGAAACAGGAAGAAGTTAGAAAGTTAAAAAATGTGGCCACTTACCCGATAAACACTGAACTGGAAAATGTTAGCTAATCACCTTGAAGGTCAAACGATTCCAGAAAACAGTATTAGCAGTTAAATTTTTACACATTTTGAAATGAAGGAACATGTCTTGAAAGAAAAATGTTTTTTGTTTATTTTTTATCTTGTTTACTTTAGTCCTTCACAGTTCATCCTGAAGTAACCTCTGTGATAACTTAATAATAACTTAATGTGATAACTCTAAGATAGATCGATAGATAGATAGATGGATGGATGGGTGGTGTGAATCTGATCACACCGCCCGGGGGCAGAAGTTGTGTTGCTGCGTTCTCAGTGTGTGTCCGTGCCGCGGGGCTCTGAACGGGGTGTGGTACCACACTACGCCCACCTCTCCAACTAGTTAGTAGCCTAGCAACACAACAGCAGAGAGCAGTGGGCTTTGGGAAGTCATACAGCCGGAGAGATGACTGAGAACTGCGAGATGGAGAAGATGGAGATGGTGAGGGGGAGAGGGCAGTGAGTACAGGAGGGTGTGTGTGTGTGTGTGTGTGTGTGTGTGTGTGTGTGAGGAAGAGAGATGATAAAAGGTGAGAGGGGTTGGTGGGTGTAAAGTTACAGTCAGTCTGTGTTGAGTGTTGCTAATTTGATACTGTGGGCTGCTCAGGAATCAGTGCAGCAGGTCCCAACAAAGTAAGTACGTGTACACACACACACACACACACACACACACACACACACACACACACACACACACACGCACACACACACCGTTCTATAAACTTGTTGGTTCTTCTTTGGACTCTGCTGACTTTCACAAATCAGTTATGTCGAACAGTGTAAAGCCACGATCCTGCCACAGTGCAAACACACACACACACAGTGTAAACGCGACGGCGTCGCAGCTGTGCGGCTGACGGCTCGGGAGCGGCGGCTGGAGATGCTCAGATCTGAGGCTTTGTGCGGTGACAATGAGCAGCCAGTGATCAGAGGGCTGGATGTGAATCAGCAGATCAGAGGGGAAATTATGGGTCTGTGCGCCGCTGCACAGGCTCACGGCGCACGGCGC
This sequence comes from Salarias fasciatus, assembly GCF_902148845.1. Lineage (NCBI taxonomy): Eukaryota > Metazoa > Chordata > Actinopteri > Blenniiformes > Blenniidae > Salarias > Salarias fasciatus. The sequence continues at coordinate 29,779,724 of NC_043764.1, forward strand.
ACACTGGGGCGAAGACAGCGTGCACATTATGATGCAGCTGATGCTGAACATCATCTGTAATGCGATCCACAGAGTCAGGGGGGGCGAGGGGTTAAACCAATACAGAATCATCACACAAACAGACATGGATACCACAGCACTGCAGCATGAGACCAAGACGTCCGAGGAGGCGGCGAAAAGAGGGAGTGATGAGGAAGACGGAGCGACAGACGACTGTCTGTCTGTCTGTCTATCTGCCTGTCTGCGTGTGTGTGTGTGTGTGGGAATGAGGGATGGGTGGGTGGTTGAGGGGTGAGGAAGGAAAGCCAGAACGGCTTGCCGCATTGTCAAGGACACATCAAGGGGAGATTGAGAGGGAGAAAAAAAGAGGAGGAGACCTGATGAGAGAGAGTGGGCTGTGGAAGAGGATAAGGAGGAAGGAGAAGACGGGAGAGAAGGATGAGAGAGAGGGAGGGAGAGAGGGAGGGACTAATGAAAAGAGGATACAGCTCACTATGATTACTCAGCATAAGGTCACCTGCTTCCTCTCTCTCGCTGCCTCGCCTCACTCTGAACCCTGTTGACACATTGCCACGCAACTCCCGGGCACACCGCGGGCGACGGACCATCCCTGCAGCAAGCGCACACACACACACACACACACACACACGCAGGAACTGACATGAACATAGCCAACCAACCCCCTCCCCAGCAGCCAATCAAAAAACACAGCTCAGACAAAATGTTGGGCTGTGGAGGCTGAAGCGGCGGCGCCGGACCAGTGACATCACCTGTTGCTGGGCAGAAACCTGTCGGAGACAGGAAGTCCCGGACTTGATATCTGTCGCCATGGAAACTGAATCACTTAGGGGTGAGGTTGAAGGGGAGAGGAAGGTGAGGATGGAGACGCTTCTTTCTCAGCACGTTAGCGAGGCCACATGGAAGGAAGTCAGCGTTGAACCAGCAACCCGAGTGACACACACACACACACACACCTGAACAGCAGAACACAGAAAAACAGCCGCCCCCTCTGACAGACCCCGTAGCACAGAAACACTATGGAGAGTACAGAACTGAAGAATTGTTGTGACTGTAGTTGGTAACTTTCTAAAATGTCTTCTAAACCAACCAGAAAGAACTGAAGACATGAGGAGGAGAGATGAAAGCATCGTGTTGAAACTGTCACTGGTTGCTTCAGAGTTGTTGAATTTCCCTAGAATGAGCGAACGGCACACTCCTCTTTGAAACGTCTCATAGGTCCATGTTCTACCTTTGCATTTTTGTATAATTCCACCTGATGAAATCCGAGAAGAGGCGACTCCACATCCACTCACAGTACAAACACTTTCACTGTTTATCAACCGTTGGTTTAAACCCAGTGAGAAATATTTCATATATTTTTGAGCTATAAATATGTGCATATTTCATAGACAAATGAATGACCCATAATTTTGTGACTTTGTAAAGCCTCAAATAAAAATGGAGTCCTCAGAGTTTTCAGGGTGAAATGCTCACTGAGAAACACACATTTTGAAAACATTAGATTGTGAAACACGTCATTTTTCTGGGTTTCCCACTTTTAGAGGAGAATGAAAAACATACTGGCTGAGTTCGAATACATATTTCTGATGAATTTTGAAGGTGGTTAGAGAGGAAGGTGAGGATGGATCTGTGTTTGTGAGTCATTGTGCCTGGCACTGAGGTCCAGATCATGAGTTTTCACCCTCCGGTCTCTGAGCTGAGAGCAGCAGAGATTCTCTCACGCTGCCGGACGAGGACGCAGGTGTAGTGGAAAGGTTTCCAGAGGTAAAGCTAGTGTTCTCCTCCACTGGGACGCTCCTTTAAACATGGATGAACAACCTTACAATGTACACACACACACACACACACACACACACACACACACACACACACACACACACACACACACACACACACACACACACACCTATAAAGCTCATAAAGCATAAATAAATCATGATGGACCTTTTCCACCTGGTTTGATGCTCACTGATTGCACTGTGTTGTGCAAGTTACTAAAAATTAATATTTAATTTAACTTAATCTAATTTGCTTGCTACTCTTTTAAAAGCAGTGTTATTTTCACAACGAGTTTCAGGACTTTCTTTCTATCTCAGCCTGAATAATGTGAACAAGAGTTAATTCTCATTGTTACACGATTAAATGACTAGTGTCTTGAAACGTAACTGATCATTTTAACCTGTTGTACAGATGTGGGTGAGCTGTTATACTGCAATATACAAAATAAGATTTGTTTATCAATGTTTTGAGAACTTACATATTCACACCATATCTAGTTTTAACTATGCCTCATTTGAAAATGTCTGTACATTATTAAGCTTTTCCTGTATTTTTCTATTCCCGTCAGTTTACTGTTGTTGCTTCAGTAAACACAAGTTTGGTGAAACTGCGACAGTGATGTTGATCCCAGCATTTTTTAATTGCTAAGATCATTTCCTTTTTTAAACATTGTGTAAAACCTCTACAGAGCTGTCGAGGGGAATAAATGTTAAGATTAATGGTTCAATAATATAATAGCAGCACTACCCTTTTTAAATTCAATTACTGTTTCTGACTTTCATTTAATTCAGTCAGCCCACAGCAGCTCTGTTAAGCAGCGGCGTTTATGAAGAATTGACTTTCAATTCTTCACCATTAAAACCCGACTCGGTGATTTTATCAGTTCTTGTTTTCTCTTCAGTCTCCTTCAAACACTTTGTGATTCACTGCTGCGCAGCTGAGGCTGGAAAAGCCACAGTCTGTGGTTTATTTTCTGTTTTATTAAAAATCTTCCTAAAACAAACACTTTCAGGATTCAGGACACACACACACACACACACACACACACACACACACACAGTAGAATACAGCTCAAATGTCAAATCTCACTACCTTGATCCTGATAATTATTATTAACTGTTTAACAGGTGATGTCTTTAAAAAAAAAGGAAAATTGACGAGGGTTGTCGCTCTGCGCTCTGTTTGTTCTTCCTTGCTGACCTCTGACCTCTGACCTCTGTCCTCTCGCCATCCTCTCAGGCCTCACAGGCGATCCAGCAGACCTGGAGCGTCGGCACCAAGCATTCGGCCAAAACTTCATTCCCCCAAAGAAGCCCAAGACCTTCCTGGAGCTGGTGTGGGAAGCTCTGCAGGACGTCACGCTCATCATCCTGGAGGCCGCCGCCATCATCTCTCTGGGCCTCTCCTTTTACCAGCCTCCTGGATCAGAGAGCGAATGTAAGGGAGGAAGGACGTCGCGCCTTCAGTGCCGCTGCGCCGTGTCGTCTTTACTGTTGTCAGTCTAACACATTTTAAATACGGCTTAGTGCGTCACATATTTTTCATGATACGGTTTCATTTGTGCCGCTACATCTCTGATAATAGTAGTACACAGAGGCATGTAGTGAATCACAGAAATGCAGACAAAAGCATGACATTTTGAGACTTTTTAGGGCTGAAATGATGAATGATGATGTGCTGGATTCTGGTCAGTATGATACTTTTCATTATAATTCAACACTGGCTTTAAAGTACTGAAGGACTGAATATTACCTCAGGGTGTGTTATTTCAATGAAAGCCCTATAAATATGGAAGCATATTGGGAATTCTACAAATACAGTGACTTTTAATGACGATTCTTACTGACATGAATGTGAATGCGAGTTTTTAGACGTTATTGTCGAAGTTTAAGGATTAATGCAGTCAATAAAAGTGTGTGAATATTTAAAAAATCAGAGTTTTCTACACTACAACAATGTGCCCAACTCAACACAACACAAACTGTCCAACGAATCATGTCTTTATGTGAAGTTTAAGAGGACCAGAGTTAAAAAAAACCGGTCCATATTTGACAGACTGTTAACTTTATCCCAGGTAACTTTATCTGTTCAGCACAGTTCAGCAACCAGGCAATTCAAAGGTTACACGAACAAACATGAATAGCAGGCAAGAGAAAATAGAACGGTGAATAAATACAATTCAATATGAATACATCAAAGCAATAAAATAAAGGACAATTAATAAAGTTCTGATAAAAAGAAAGTCTTGATTTAGTGAAGGGGAGCAGCAGGATTTCAGGCTTAAACTGAACTTTGTGTGTGACAGAAAGCAGGGTGAAGACCTGAGAACTGGAGAAGACTCACTCTGTGGTTGAGGATGACAGCAGCAGCGTTTTTAATCACATTTCTGAGGAAGACCAGCAAAGACAGCGTTACAGCGGAGACAAGTCTCTTAGCTTCTCTCCATCCTGCTGACGCTGATGAGACTTCACTTTGTTGAGTGTTTATAGTGAATTGTAGCCTTCTGGATGAAGACTGATGTAAATGTGTGTGTCATCTGCATATAGTGATGACAACACATTTTTTTGTTATTCAAAATCTGTGCCAGTGGTAGCATGTTAATCAGAGATGGGCCCAGAATGGAGCCTTGAGGAACTCCACATATACCTTTGCTCATACATTAAATTACCCATTGTGGAGCTGCTCTGTGAAGAATCAGGATCTTCTCATGTGTGCTACCTTGTGAGTTTGGCTGTGAATTCATGTGTGACGGTCCCTTCCCATGCGCAGCGTGCGGGAACGTGTCGGCGGGAGCGGAGGATGAGGGCGAGGCCGACGCGGGCTGGATCGAGGGCGCCGCCATCTTGCTGTCTGTCGTTTGTGTCGTCCTCGTCACGGCGTTCAATGACTGGTCCAAAGAGAAGCAGTTCCGAGGCCTGCAGAGTCGGATCGAGCAGGAGCAGAAGTTCACCGTCGTACGGAAAGGAAACGTGATCCAGATACCGGTGGCGGACATGGTGGTGGGGGACATGGCGCAAGTCAAATACGGTAAGGAGGAAGAATAATATTATTATTTTCAATTACAAATTTGAAGAAGGCCTTAATTTTTTTCTGCATTGTTTTCGGTGACTGTATGATATGTACGTTTGTTACATTTGAGATGACGGATTTGTTGAGGCTGTTCTCGGCGGTACGCACAACATGAATGGATGTAGTGACGTGCTGAGCTCAGAAACAGGTACCAGCTCGGTGAATCAAACACTAATTAGTGCCCGTTTGTGTTCAGGGGACCTGCTGCCAGCTGATGGTATCTTGGTCCAAGGCAACGATCTGAAGATAGATGAGAGCTCGCTCACAGGAGAGTCCGACCACGTACGCAAATCTGTGGATAAGGACCCCATGCTGCTGTCAGGTTTGTTCCCACCACTTTGATTCCTGTTCAGTTCATTTTTACATCATAAATTGCAACAGTCCCATTGCAGCTTTTATTCTGTTTTGTTAATTTTTGATAGATTACCCAGTAAAAAAGTGCAGTAACAGGAATTCATTGAAAAGCGTTTTGACTGTATCAAAGCCTCATTAACCAAAGAAGTCATGGAAATTTCACACTATCACACAAAACCTGTGTCAGCAGCATTGATGCAAAATGTAATAATTATTTAATGGCGTTCACAGAACGTAGCATGAACGTGTCAAAATGCTGAATAAACACTCAAATTGACCAGATTTTAAAATTTGCCTTTAAAAAGGCCCCCAAAAACTCAGGTGTGATTTTATTTCACCTTCAGGTAATTAGTTACAAACCTGTCCATTTCCAGATGATTATTTTTCATCTTTGTTCAAAACTATCAAAGGTTTAATCAAGTTGGAGATTTGAAATGCAGGTTTCAGCACTTAATGTCAGTGCTGTATTGAAAAAAACTAAAAAAAAAAAAAAAAAACTCACTGATGGGCTGATTTTTAACAAGTCTTCATTTTGTCAAAGATTCATGAAAATCTGGCCTTGGCTGCATCTTTAGTTCTTGTGTAGCATCACATTTAGAGTGTATTGCCCCCTGAGGTCCAAAATGTTCCTTTAAAAGCTCTTTTTTAAACTCTTCACTGTTACAGAGAGTCATGCTGTTAATAAAAAACAATGTTTTTTTTTTCTTTTTAATCCATAAAATCATTTTCTCTCTTATTTGTAAATACAGTTTGCACTTTTCCACTGCTATGGTTCTTTAGTGCCACGTTTCTCAGTAAAAATCTAATATTAGTTCCTTATAAATTGTATATCCCTATATCAGCATCGTGTCATCAGACTGCAATAAAAAAATCTTCAAATCCAATTTTTTTTTCCATATTTTATGAGGACTGAACTTAAGCGATAGATTTGATAAACAAAATCTGAAAAATTATTCATATATACAGCCGTTAGAGACGTGCACATGCTTGTCTAAGCAAAAGCTGTGGTCTGTGTCAGGATGTCATTTCCTCCTGTTTATTCTGCTGCAAACTGTTTCAGCCTGAAAGTGCACGAGGCCAGAAAGACCTCGTGCAACCTGCTTGTGTTATTTAATATTTATGAGTGTGTGACCGAGCTCCACAGGGAAAAACTAACACACTATTACATTTTTTAATATTTATGGGTCACAAAGCCAGATCTGCTTTAAATCTTCATTAAACCCTGCTTTACAATCGAGGCACAAATAAAAGATCAGGTTTTTGGTTTATGGGAGGTGAGCAAGTTCTACCTGAGAATAGATCAATAAATCTGAAGATCTGAGTCAGTCAATATCCAGATTGTGTTTTGGGGGTTATATAGCATGTGTGTGATTGTAGCTAAATGCCTGATTTCTATACGTTTTCTAAAAACACATGCTGAAAAAGATCCAGTTTATTTAAATATTTACTTATATATGTAATGAAATGTTACATTAATGTTATTTTGAGGCACAGGGAGATAATCAAAGTGTAACATCTGCAGGATGTTTACAGTGTAAACCCCTCAATCCCACTTTGACAGTTGAACTTTCTGACTCTCTGCGTCTCAAATAATAATAGTTCTGTTCCCTTTTCATGGAAATGAGCAGCTTTGAGAATGGCTGAATCCATTCCAGCGGCAAAACTGTGAAACTGCTTTTATTCTTAGAGTTCATTCAGATCAGCCTCAACATGCTTTACATCAGCCCAGGGATCCGCAGCGTCTGTCATTGTATTATATCACTCTCTCTTCACGGAATACAGAATTTCATACCACATAATAGAGTAGTAACAAAGAGCAGAAAGAATCCTAGAAAGTTTTTTTAGAACAGTGGAAATAGCATAAATTATCAAGTAGTTAAATAGCTTAACACATTAAAAAATGCACAAGCTACAACTGACACTATTAAATCATCTAAAACTAAAACTACGTGATCAAATATCACATTTCTGAATTATAGTCCTTAAAATGAATATATTCAATATAAGCTAAAACATTCATAGATGTTACAAAACTAGAATTACTCTCTTATAAACTATTATTTCTTTTTTGTTGGAGGTCCAACTTGTTTTACAGCTCCAGATGACTTGTATTGTTTTTGCGTGTGTGTGTGTGTGTAGGTACCCATGTGATGGAGGGCTCTGGCAGGATGCTGGTGACGGCTGTGGGGGTGAACTCCCAGACGGGCATCATCTTCACCCTGCTGGGTGCCGGAGACCCGGAAGAGGACGGCGGCGGCAAGGAGAAGAAAGGTGTGTGTGTGTGTGTGTGTGTGTGTGTGTGTGTGTGTGTGTGTGTGTGTGTGTGTGTGTGTGTGTGTGTGTACATTCAATGACCCACGGTCCTTCAGGTCTTTGAATCATCTCAAACACATCAGTGTTATTGTACATATCAAACATGCAGCCACCATCTGACGCTCCGGTTTTCACCGCTGTCCACTGTTCAAAGTTAGTTTATTTTTTTTACTTCTTTCAATGGCGAAAATCTGGAGAAATTGAAAAAAAAAAGTTACTTTTTACATTATGTAAAAACTGAGATGACACCAAAATTTGATGAAAACAAATAACTGATAACAATGTACTATTAATTATGCTATTTTTCTTATTAATATGATACTGATATGACCGAAAATCACAGCATTCCTTCAGTTTCTGTCTCTGCAGAGATAAAAAACCGGTAAAGGTATATGTTATATATGAGTATATTTTGTCACGTGTGTGTCTTTTTGTTTCTGCAAAAGTCACAATGATGAAATGAAGGAAATATTACAATAGAGGAAAATTTTGCCCTGTTATTTTTACGTAAATCGACGTTATTGTTTGTAATATATCTTTAAAACACAAACGGACACAAAACAGCCACAGACAGACACAAACAGCGTCGACGAGGCGAGATGCTTCAAATGATGCAGCTGCATCGTCCTGGTTCTGCGTCGCCCTCTCTTCGGGGGTCCTGTTTCACGTCTGCACTCAGGGGTCCAGCTGTTTCATAATCCTCCACACTCATGCACTGCGGTGTGTGTGTGTGTGTGTGTGTGTGTGTGTGTGTGTGTGTGAAGTTGGGTGCCTAACTGATGTCAGATAAGAGCTTCAACAGGAAACACACCAGTTTAACCTCATAGATAATTTAGCCCACATCCTCTTCATCCCTCTCTCTCTCTCTCTCCCTCTGTCTCTCTCCTTACCTCTCTCTATCCTCTCTTCCCTCTCTCTCTCTATCTCTCTCTTTCTCTCTGTTTATTTTGCTTATTCTCTCGCTCATTCACCCTGAGATTGTGCCCTCTTTTACTGTTCTATCATTGCCATTAGTTTCTCACTTCCCTTTACCCCTCTGTTCACCGGCTGACAGAGAGAGAGAGAGAGAGAGAGAGAGAGAGAGAGAGAGGCTGCAGATTGAATCAATCATTGAAAGAGCTGGGAGAGCGAGGCGAGCCGGGGAGAATGAGGGAAGAGCGTTGGTTGGTCAAGGCATGAGGCATTAGTCTGTGCTGAAATTTGCTGTGGAGGGGCCCTGCAGTCAGAGCAGAGCTGCAGACAACAGAGGCTGCATGTACTTTCCCAAGCACTTAAGGATAATGTCATTACCGGCGCACTCATCCATGCCTGCACCACTGCGCTTCATGCTGCATGGGAATGTGAATGCTCCTGCTGGGAAAACAAAACAAAAAAACAAAAAAACAAAGTGTCATCCTGAAGCGCAAAAATAAGCATCACATTCGCAATTCGGTTGTTTTTTTTGTTTTTTTTTTTTTCAGTAAATAAACACTCCTCTCAGGCTTGAAAATTCTGTCCTCAAAGTGTGGGTCGTCTCCCGGGACGGACTGCTTCCTCGGTGACCTGGATCAGTTCGACCACCATTTACTGGAGCAAATGCAATATTCATGAGCCGTCGACAAATACCAGCATTTGTTAGTTTTTCCTCATGCAATGTGACTTTTGCTTGAGGGTTTACTTTTCTCTCTATTTTGTCCTTTGCCTTCACTTCATGTATTTTTTTTTCTTTGCTCTGTGCACTCATCTGAAACACTCTGCAGGCCATACTATGTGGATCACCCCTGGTGGCCGGCTGCAGTACTGCTGATCAACCACATTAAAAAAAACAAAGGGGGATATTTAGTTTTCCATGTTTCTTTTTTTTTTTGAAACGTTATTTGCATGACTGTAGTGAAATTTGTGTACAGAGATCTGACATAATACATTTTTCATTTGTATTAAATACACATGACAGAGTGAACCATGTCACGTTAGCCGTGGTGCGGTTAGCATCGCTAGCAGCAGCTCTGCTCTCTAAATGCAAGGCTTTGGGTTGGTGTGGTTGCTCTTTCTCACATTTCACAAAGTTTTTCTGATGGAGTAATATGGTAAAAACAGTCTTTTCAAACATGATGGTTCCCGGTTGGCAACGATTTTTATACATTGTGAGAAGAAGTATGATTATTACTAGAAGTTGATGAAAAGAAACGAAATGAGCCTGATCTGATGAGTCCCACCGCGTCCTGTAAGCTATCGGTGCAGCGTTTTGACTGAAAGGCGGAGGGAGGACCTGCAGTGGTGAAAACGCCGCCGTGCACGGCGTTTCCCCGCCCCTGTCAGAGTGACGGCGCTGCGCGACGCCCAAGGACTCACGGGACACGTGGAGGCAGGGATCAAACTGCTGAGCCTGCGCTCGGAGGACGTCACGCTGCCCCACCGAGCCGCGGCTCAGCAGAACTGCCTCACATTTTTCACACACGTTTAATAGTTTACATCGAACTGATTTCCAGCGTCCATTGATCTCATTTTCCCTCGTTTGCTGATACGAGTCGTTGGAAGCTGCAGTCACTGAACGGACTCTGGTCAGTTCACGTCCCAGATGAAGGAAGGGACGAAGGAAACGCACACACACACACACACACACACACACACACACACACACACGCACACACATTAACTTCCTGAGGTTTTTACGTTTCCCTTTTTGCTCTCTTTTGTTCCTCCCTTATTTGCCCCACCCCCCCCAAACAACCTCCCCTCCTCACACATCCCCACCCAACAGAGGACAGTACTCAGTGTCCCATCTCCACAGAGGCCAGTCACAACACAGTCACCAATGGTATGTGAGCACTCAGTTGTCTGCCCCCGAATCCTTCCCTCAGCCAGTCAGTAGCCTCCACCGTGTACCGAGTGGCGTGAAAGTGATGATGATGATGATGATGATGATGGACCTCAGTCTCCTGACCCGCTGTATGAAGCTATGCATACCTTTTCATTCTTCCCTTCAGTATTGTTTCTGTGTGGTCTCTGTTGTTTCTGGAAGTGTGTGGCTGTCCCACCGTGAGACCGGCTGATGGCAGCTAATGTGCTCCACCTTTTCATAAACCCCTCCCTCTGTGTCACCTTCACGTCCGACTGACTCCCCCCGTTCTCTCTCTCAGGGAAACAGCCCGACGGAGCCGTGGAGAACAATCAGAACAAAGGTACTGAGTGTGTGTGAGTGTGTATTTGGGGCTGATGGGGATGTGTCTTTCTTCTGGACACTTCAATGAAACCTGGGTCAGTTCAGTCTTCAAATATATATTTTTTTTCATTTCAAATATTATATAATACAAACTCACAGACAGAAGGCTTAGATACATAACATAATAACAAATACTATTGAATATTATCAATAAACTGTGAGATACACTAACTGGTGCTCTCTCCGGTAAACACATATATACACTAGAAATTGTGATTTTAAATTTATATAAGTTGTAAAGTATCGAAATGCATTGAAAATTTGACGTGAAGTGGTGCTCGATGGGTTACAACAGTAATTTATTTCAAACAACTATAAATTAACATGAAATGGAAAAACAGCTTGGAAAAATGTGAATTCTGTAAAACAGTCCCGGTAATGAACGAAGAAAGAGAAAGAATTTGATTTCAACATTCAACCTCAGAGGTAAATGTGTAGTGTGTGTGTGTGTGTGTGTGTGTGTGTGTGTGTGTGTGTGTGTGTATGTTTGGAATCTTCTGCACTGATCGCAGTGCCACACGAGGCTGGTTGGAGTCTGATACGTCTGTGAAATGGTTTTTAGTCGAGGTTATTCGCAGTCACAGAGCAGAGAAACAAAAGAGGAGGAAACTCGTTTTGACATTTATCCACTGTAGACTTTTCTCCTTCATCGGTGTTAAATTAAAATTCGCAGCCCTCTTTTTTCATGGAAAAACAAGAAAAAAGCAGTTTGAGTGAGTTTAGCACAGACTGATGTTGCAGTCTACTGGAACTCTGAGTTTTGGACGGTTTGATTGGACGTTATGTGTCACTTTATGGGGACACATAGGATCTCATTGTGGAGAAAAGTGGAGAAACTGTAACACCAGAAATAACTAATTTCTCCAGTTTTTAAAAAGACAGTGCTTAAAATGACAATAAAATATACATTGAATATTTACAACAGTGCAAATACAGACATCATATAAAAACAAAATGAGTTTTTATTTTCTATTCTATAAGTGCATTTTCATAATATCATTATACAATGAAAACATTTTAGCTGCAGTGACTTTATGTCCCGGTGTTTGTTCAAGGCTGAATGTATTTCCTTTCTTTCTGTGCTGTTTGCGTGTTTCAGCCAAGAAGAAAGACGGAGGAGTGGCCATGGAGATGCAGCCGTTGAAGAGTGCGGAGGGAGGCGAGGTGGAGGACCGAGAGAAGAAGAAGACCAACGTCCCGAAGAAAGAGAAGAGCGTGCTGCAGGGGAAGCTCACCAAACTTGCCGTTCAGATCGGCAAAGCAGGTGTGCAGAACTTCGAATAGAGTGGGTTTCATGTTTTCAGAGTGATCAGAATTTAGATAAAGCTTTTTATTGAAGAGCTTTTTGTGACAAAGAGGATAGAAAGGATTTACAGCGAACAAGCTGCATCCTCGGCGGAGGGCTGTGTGGATCCTCAGCTCCGCTCTAGTGGCTTCCTGAAGTGGCTTTAGGTGGTTTCTGTCCAGCCAGCAGATCAAATGAAATCCAGCTGTTCAGACCAGTCGTCGTGTCTGACTCTCGTTCTGCTCGCAGGTTTGGTGATGTCCGCCATCACCGTCATCATCCTGGTGCTGTACTTCGTCATCAACACCTTCGTCGTTGAAGGTTCGTGTGGGTTATAAATACTCTCAGCACTCTGAAATTATGCTTTTTTTAAGTACTTCAAGGTTTATGTTTATGTTAATCAAGTGTTTTGCATCAAAAATGTTAAGTCAGTCTCAATCACTATTCAAATAGATCAATGTGTGTGTGTGTGTGTGTGTGTGTGTGTGTGTGTGTGTGTGTGTGTGTGTGTGTGTGTGTGTGTGTGTGTGTGTGTGTGTGTGTGTGTGTGTGTGTGTTGCAGGTCGCACGTGGATGACAGAGTGCACTCCGGTCTACATCCAGTACTTTGTGAAGTTCTTCATCATTGGCGTGACGGTGCTGGTGGTCGCCGTCCCTGAGGGTCTTCCTCTGGCGGTCACCATCTCTCTGGCGTACTCTGTCAAGGTAAACCGCCATTCCTCTCCAGCGAAGGCCTGGATGGAGCACTCAGGCATGAGAGGTGAAAGTGTGTCGTTTTCACCCCGACTGAGGGAGAAGACATATCTTGATCCTCCCTCGCTGTTTCAGTCCAACAAAAACATCCAGCTCCAGCTGGAGTGACATGAATGTCACTCTTATGAAGAGCTTTAAGAACCTCACCATGGTTCTCCAAACATTTTTCATTGATTCTCCACTTACAGAAACATAGACAAGCTTCGTATATTCACGTTTTTCAGTGTAACAGTTCCTGAAGTCTCCCTGCCTCCAATCTGTTCCCTTCACTTCTGTGTTATTCTGCGCTGCTTCCATCCATCATCATTCCTCCGACCTCCTCCCGCCCCTCCCCCGCCCCGCCCTCCTCCCTCTGCTCCCCTTCACTCTGTCATGTGCAGAAAATGATGAAGGATAACAACCTTGTACGGCACCTGGACGCCTGTGAGACGATGGGCAACGCCACGGCCATCTGCTCCGACAAGACCGGCACGCTCACCACCAACCGCATGACGGTCGTGCAGACTTACATCGGTGAGGCAAAAATACTTTTAGAAAACAGAGTCACATCCCAAAATTCCCCTTATTTTTTTTGTGATGATCATTTTACGACCGTCCCAAAGAGGATAATCTGCTGTGGTGGGCAGCGTGTCGAAACTGAGGCACTGTGGGTTTGGGGATAGTCTATGCCTCTTCCGCATCAGTTGTGTCTTTTCTTAAATGAGCGAGTGTGCTCTGTTGCAGACTTTTGTACTACGGATGCTGTATGTGCTCAAATTATATAGAAGAAAAAAACCAATAAAACATTCCTGAGGTACAGGATATGTATTTGTCCTGTTTAAACGTGATGCGTTGTTTCCAGGTGACGTGCACCACCGCGTGATCCCGGACCCCGGGCAGATCAACCCCCAGACACTGGATCTGTTAGTCAACGCCATCGCTATCAACAGTGCCTACACCTCCAAGATTTTAGTGAGTACAGAGAAGCCTCTCTCTGGTAGAAATTCATCCTCTGACCCAGAATCTGTTCTTTGTTTTAATGCCATCGTTTTCTTTCCACCCTCTCTCTTTGACCCCTGCTCTGCCCTCTTATATGAAACTCCTACTTTTATCTCCATACTGTTTCTCCAACCTGCCTCGAACTCTGCCCCTGTCAGCCGCCTGATGTGGAGGGGGGCCTGGCTAAGCAGGTTGGGAACAAGACGGAGTGTGGCCTGCTGGGATTTGTTCTGGACCTGCAGCAGGACTACGCTCCGGTCAGAGAGCAGATCCCGGAGGAGAGGCTGTACAAGGTAGGAAACTGCCGTATGTAACGCTTCAATGGGAAACTAAAAGGCTAAGTTGATGACTTAAACTATGAATGTTTGACTTGTGACTATAACAATAACAGTAAATCAGACCTATCAGCAGGCGGTGAGCTTTAAACCTGCTGTGATCATGACATTGTCTGGAATATGTTTGCACCCCTGCAGTCGTATGTATAAGTTCTTTGTTGACTTTCTGGTTGCTGCTGAGGAATTTTTCCTGTTTTTTGCCAAGAATGTCCAAGTCCCAGCAATGCAATTAAGTGAATAACACTTAATCTTCTTATTGTGATACTGTTAGTGGGTGGGATATATTAGGCAGCAAGAGAACATTTTGTATTCAACGTTGATGTGTGCGAAAACTGACAAGCATAAAAATTTGATTGAATTTGACAAGGACCAAATTAGGATGGCTCGACATCTGGGTCAGAGCAAACTCCTAAAGTGCAGCTGGTGCGGAGAGTTCCCGGTCTGCAGTGGTCAGGATTTATCGAAAGGGTCTCAAGGAGGAAAAGACACTCCAATTTTTTCTCCTGCTGGGACATCTTCAGTCCTACCTCAGTGTCATTGCAGACCATGTGCACCCTTTAATGGAAACAATATTGGCCTTTTTCAGCAGGACACAAAGAAAAAAAAATGGTTCAACAGTCAATTGGGGAACACAACAAACGTTCAAAGTTGACTACGCCTCAGAGACCACCAGGGGAATCAGTGTTACAACTGACAGGTGACAGTCAGCAGAGGGTTGTTGACTTGGTTTGAACCATGAAACGTCAAACTCACCTAGCAACTGTGTTGCACCTGTGAAAATAGTTAATTGTCGTCTGCTCACTTGTTGTAGCTACAGGTCTTGATTGATGAGCCAACATGACAACGGTTTCTTTGTCACCACTCCACTTTGTTCTGAGTTACTTTTGGAAAGAGTCTAGTTTGTGGGACACTGGTACAGGGAAAGGATGGAATAGAACAGTGAACAGCAACCAATACCTGACCCAACCGAACTTTTACTGACCCGACTTGGCCTGCCCCTCACAAAAATCCATTTCAGGACTCTTCACGACAAACTGACGGAATGGTAATGGCGCATCATCCTCACCCTCTTCCAGGTTTATACCTTCAACTCAGTGCGTAAATCCATGAGTACAGTGATCAAGCTTCCTGATGGGTCCTTCCGCCTCTACAGCAAAGGAGCCTCTGAGATTATGCTGAAAAAGTAAGTGACGAGAAAGTCTATTTAAATATCATTTCATGGATTGTGTTGGCTCCTATCTTGATTAAAGGTCTGACAGTAAATGACCACTGAAGACTCTTTATCTGTCCTGTCTGGCTCCAGGTGTAGCTACATTCTAGACTCCAATGGGGAGCCACGCACCTTCCGCCCTCGTGACAGAGATGAGATGGTCAAACAGGTGAGGATCTTCAGTGAACTTATTGATAAATCTGGAAGACCCCAAGGAACCAGTTGTGCATGGAGTTCTGACATATTTACTTACTTTTGAAGGGAACTTGCTGGCTTTGTAGCTAAGAGTTTATTAGCACATTCAAAGTTTTATAGATTTGTGTCCATGATCTGATTCGTAAAACTGCTCACAATAATCTGAATGATGTCTGAAAATCAGTATGCTAACTTGTAGAACCACCATTGTTTTGTTATCTTAAACACTCTTTTTAGCCTCTTGTCAGATTCTTTTCCATTAATACAGGAGAGTCTCTTTAGAGCTGTGGTCGGCAACTGGCGGCCCGCGGGCCAAAACTGGACTGTGGACAATAATATGTGGCTGGATGACTTTGAAAGCACCTGACTCACAGAGGCAGTAGCATCATCTGCATAGCTGCATAAGTTACCTTTTTGAAAGCCTCTGCTTCAGTGAATGAGCTGTTGTGATGGGTGAGCGCCCTGCTGCTTTCAGGGGTGCTCTCCCTAAAAGCAGCACGCTGTTAGACACTGCCAGCATCTCAGTCAGACGTTAGCTTAGCTGTTCGCCACCGGTGAACTAGCTAGTTTTCAACGATTCGTTTATACTCCAACATCACTCAGCGGGAAGCAACCTCATCTTCTGAGATGGTGGAAAGGAGATTTAAACGCTGTGCTCCTCAGACAAAATGGAACAAGTTGTCAGTGACAGACTGAGAGGAAGTGTCCTAGCCACTACGCTGTAGCGGCGGCTTGGAAAGAACGAGCGTAGATGATTGTGGGACCTTGTTCCAGTAGGTTTGATTCCTGGGGATGGTGTGGTTATTCACTGTTCTGCGTTTGTTGTTAATGATTATCTTTTTGATCAGTGATCATTGTGTTGCTCACAGCGGTAGTGTGAAGGACGTTGGGATGTATTCAAGTCCCAAAGTAAAAATCTGGTTCTTTTCAGATCAGAGGTCTCATCAAACATTTGTAAATACGCACAGTCGGCACTTTATATGTTCAGAAGAAGTGATCATTCACAGAATTGAAATGATGCTAAATTATTAACAATACAGAAAGTGGAAATACAGTTTAGCATAATGATATTAGAATGTACCTTCTACATTTCACACACATTCTTACCTAAAAAAAAAAAAAAAACAGTCTGTGTAACAAGTTGGTGATTAAAGACAATAGCCACATTAACACCACAATTTCTTAATTATTACTCATTAATGTGGGTTGTTTTTTTTTTTTTGGTTTTGACTCCACAGAACGGAGCAGTAGGCAAATAAGGTTTTAGTAAGCAGTCTGGGACAAATGCAAGTTACTTTTTTAAACCACTACATTTCTGAAATCCTTCTAATACTTGAGAATGGATAGTTTAGACCAGCATAAAAACATTTGACTTGATGTCACCTGGATACAACTGTAATGACTGCAAAAGGCGACCACCTGTAGCATGAACGGTCTCATGACGTTCTCCATGTGTTCTGTGTGAAAATGTTCAGTTAGATGAGCCTCGTGTAGCTTCATCATCAAGCCCCTAAATGATTGTTCCCCTTGCAGTTTTAGGAGGCGGCGCAGGCTGCCTGACCTCAATGAGACTCGTGACGAGCAGACTGTGCCGAGAGAAAAAGAGCCCGGCTTCTTGCACAACTTTATTTCAGCTCACTTGTTCGGTTTGCGTTGTGGCAGCTTTCTGCCACCTCGGCTTTATGTCACATTGTCTCTCTTCTGCTGACTGCAGAAGGTCTGGAGGTCTTCACCCCGCAGCTACATCGCTGAACAGCCCCGCTCCAGTCTGGCTCTGAAAACACCAGCTTCAAATGTGTGCAGAACGCAGAGATGTGCTTCTTTTTAACCCAGTTTTTCCGTAGAAACATTAATACATTTCATTGTTTTACAAATGTTTCCTGATGTTGAATCAAGTCCTCTTCTGACAAGATCTTGTCATTTTCTGAAGGTTTTACTTGTTTATTGGGTCGGATCTCCTGTTCTTGTTCAAAATGGGACTGAAGTAAACATTTCATTGTTCTTTCCCTGAAATTAAAAAGTAAAAGAATATTCAAAATTATGCAAAATCTGTGTTACCAGAATAGACGTGCAGAAAAATGTTAATCTCAAGAACATAAAATAAAACGAATAGAGTCACTCTGGTTCAACATAAAACACATTACATGAGAAGAAAGACATGTTAGCGCTGAAACTCTTCCACACCTTTTGCCAGACGTCTAAATGGTTCGCTCGCCTTGTGTGATTCTCCTCTTCACAATACCAATAGAAAATTCACTGTTTTATTCAAGAGTGAGTTTGAATTAAGGTTGGATTAACACAGATTGAGCTCATTTATTATATATTTATTATATATCCAGATGTGAGACCACCACACTTTCTCAATCCCGTGTTCAAGAAATAAAAAGCTGGTCCTACACTGGGAACAGTGCAGTCTTGTGATGGTGGTTTTGTCAATTCTTCTGCCTCAACAATCAAAAAATCAGATAAATCCATCAAAAATCAGTGTTGTGGTGAGAGCTAGAGATGTTTAGAGAGACCTTGTATTTAGGTAAAGATTTTGCTTGATTTCTTCACCTGCTAGTATGTGAAGCAGAAACCACAGTTTATTAACAGCAAATTATTCGTTTGTGATTCAGCGGTATTTCACTTTGGTTTTTCTCCTTTAGATGGAAATGTGGACTTGCTGAAATGACTTTGTACAAATAATATTCAGCTGAATAGAATTTAAATTAAGAAGGCACAGTACACCACTTTTTCTGATTGTTGAACTATCTGTGATCGATTGTTGAACTATTTAAAAGTTAAACCTTTTTTTTTACCAGTATACAAACTTTATGAACATGGTTCTCCTAACATTTTCACTAAAGTGGCTGGTATGAAAATGAAAATGTGTGCACATTTTAACAAAATGAATGAGATGCTCATGCATGTAGTCCCCAGTGTGATTCAGTCAGAAACAGTGAAGCGGCTGTGATCGACAGGTGATTGAGCCGATGGCGTGCGAGGGCCTGAGGACCATCTGCATCGCGTACCGCGACCTTTCCAGCAGCCCCGAGCCGGACTGGGAGAACGAGGCTGAGATCGTGACGGAGCTGACCTGCATCACTGTGGTCGGGATCGAGGATCCCGTGCGGCCCGAGGTAGGACGGCGGGCCTGGCGTCCGCGGCGGCCCAGAACACGGAGAACGCTCTGAAAGTCTGTGCTGGTTCCCTCGTCTCTGCCAGGTGCCCGAGGCCATCCGTAAGTGTCAGCGCGCAGGCATCACGGTGCGGATGGTGACTGGTGATAACATTAACACAGCCCGGGCCATCGCTGCTAAATGTGGCATCATCCACCCCGGAGATGACTTTATTTGTCTAGAGGGCAAAGACTTCAACCGACGAATCAGGAACGAGAAAGGAGAGGTACGCTTCGGCCCAAAGTGGGTTAAGCACATCGCCTGCTCACATGGCATTTAAAAAAAGTCACTGCAAGTTTTCTTCCTGCAATGAAGATAAACTGAGATATAGTGGCATTACACGCCTCCATCTAGTTTTGTCAGTCCAATTAGCAGAAGGATTTTATTTGTGTTACACAACAGAGCGCTGCAGGGAGGATGTATTTTTGAAGTTCACCTCTCCCTGGCTTCTTCAATATTTATTCCAGAGGCTCTTAGGATTCTACGTGTGACCAACAACGTTCATAAAACGAGCGTGTTTTCAGTGATAACTGGCATTTTGAGGCTCTGAAGCCGAATAAAAGCTACCTTCAGCTGGTCCTCGATCACGTGACCTCTTCGGGGGTCAGTTGGTGGTCTCCAGGTTAAAAATAAAGGCTTTTCATTCCCCACACTGCTCGGTTGCTTCAGGGAGGGCATCTGCTGTGAAAAAGCTAAATGAAACATGCAGATCAGCAGTCGAAGCGCAAATATATGACGGCTTACCGCTCTATCGGAGCGAGGCATGCTCCTCTCTGTTTGCACTTCAGTACATTTATTCTGAGATTTAGTCAGCTAAACACTTGTTTTCTGGTGTTGGGACATTTTTCTGTTTATTTCTAAGTTAGATCAGAACGTACCACTGTACAATGAGATGTGTTTCTTGCTTTTAATAAAGATTTTAATTCAGGCTTCTAAGTGGACACACGAGAGAGGTTAATGTAGAAACGGTCAGTTTTCACAGCAGCTCTTTGATCCAGTCTGGTGTTTAGCTCCTCTTCCTGTTCCCTCTGGCAGATCGAACAGGAGCGAATTGACAAAATCTGGCCCAAACTGCGCGTGCTGGCTCGATCCTCCCCCACCGACAAACACACGCTGGTCAAAGGTGAGTGTCCAGGTCAGAGACCGTCCAGCCTCTGCTCACTCCGGAGCTCATGAATCCTGGTCCTTCCCGTCGGTGTGCAGGCATCATCGACAGCAGCATTGTGGAGCAGAGGCAGGTCGTGGCTGTGACGGGCGACGGCACCAACGACGGACCGGCTCTGAAGAAGGCCGACGTGGGCTTCGCCATGGTAACCGTTCGTCTTTGAGTCGCTGTTGAAGCCTTCAGACAGGCTCCTGCCGCTGGATGGATTATCCCAGCGGCACTCCGGACCGGTCTGTTGTGAATCAGGTCACCTTCTCCATCTCCTCCTCACTCCTTCTTATCGCCGGTCAGGGCATCGCGGGGACGGACGTGGCTAAAGAGGCGTCCGACATCATCCTGACTGATGACAACTTCAGCAGCATCGTGAAGGCGGTGATGTGGGGGCGAAATGTCTACGATAGCATCTCCAAGTTCCTCCAGTTCCAGCTGACGGTCAATGTCGTGGCTGTCATCGTGGCCTTCACTGGGGCCTGCATCACTCAGGTGGACAGCTGCGAACACACACACACACACACACACACACACACACACACACACACACACACACACACACACACACACACACACACACACACACACACAGATGTCAGTTCCGGAAACATCGCTCACCTCAGATCTGTTTGGACAAAGCAAACGGTGAAATGCTTTTTGTGCATTTTTGCACCAAGTTTATGTAACAAGAGGAAACCTGACGTGTGGAAAGTTTCATGTTGGCAAAGAAGAGAACCGCTGGTTAATAAGACAAACAAGCATATATGAAGTATAAGATGTATTCATGTAGACTTTCTCCCTGTGTTGGATGGATGAATGGATGGAATTAATGGAGGGATGGATGGATGGATAGTTGGATGACTAGACGATGAGTGGATGGATGGATGGATGGAGATGGATGTTGGATTTATGGATGGATTGATGGATAGATTGATGGATGGATGAATGGATGGAAGGAATAATGGATGGATGGATGGATTTATGGGTAGATGAATTTATGGATGGTTTGATGGAAGGATGGATGGATGGATAGATTTGTGGGTAGATGGATTTATGCATCTATTGATGGATGGATGAATGGATGGAAGGATATATGGATGGATGGATGGATGGATGATGTATTTATGCATCTATTGATGGATGGATGAATGGATGGAAGGATATATGGATGGATGGATGAATTTTTGGATGGGTGGGTGGATAAATGAATGGATGGATGATGGTTGGATTTGTGGCTGGATGGATTGATGGATGGATGGATGGATGGATGGATGGATGATGGATCGATTTGTGGGTAGATGGATTTATGGATGGATGAATGGATTAATGGATGGATGGATGGATGGATGGATGGATTAATGGATTTTTGCATGGGTAGGTGGGTGGATAAATGGATGGATGGATGGATGGATGGATGGATGGATTTATGGGTAGATGATTTATCGATGGATGAATGGATTTTTGGATGGATGGGTGGATGGTTGGATTGATGGACGGATGATGGATAAATGGATGGATGGATGATGGATTTATGGGTGGATTGACGGATGGATGAATGGATGGAAGGATATATGGATGGATGGATGGATGGATGGATGATGTATTTATGCATCTATTGATGGATGGATGAATGGATGGAAGGATATATGGATGGATGGATGGATGGATGATGTATTTATGCATCTATTGATGGATGGATGAATGGATGGAAGGATATATGGATGGATGGATGGATGGATGATGTATTTATGCATCTATTGATGGATGGATGAATGGATGGCAGGATTAATGGATGGATGGATGAATTTTTGGATGGGTGGGTGGATAAATGAATGGATGGATGATGGTTGGATTTGTGGCTGGATGGATTGATGGATGGATGGATGGATGGATGGATGGATGGATGGATGGATGGATAAATGGATTTATGGTTAGATGGGTTTATGGATGGATGAATGGATGAATGGATGGATGGATGGATGGATGATGGATGGATGGATTAATGGTTGCATGGATTAATGGATTTTTGGATGGATGGATGGATGGATGGATGGATGATGGATGGATAGATGGATGGATTAATGGTTGCATGGATTAATGGATTTTTGGATGGATGGATGGATGGATGGATGATGGATGATGGTTGGATGTGTGGCTGGATGGATGAACTGACCTGTCCAGGTCTTCTCTGCTCTGATTCATCAGTGAATGTACTTTTCTGTACCTTTGTTTTGGCGGTCGGTGAGGCGGCCGGCGTGGTGTGTAACACGAGCCTCTCCCTGCAGGACTCCCCGCTGAAGGCCGTGCAGATGTTGTGGGTGAACCTGATCATGGACACGTTTGCTTCTCTGGCCCTCGCCACCGAGCCCCCCACCGAGGCCCTGTTGCTACGGAAACCCTACGGCCGCAACAACCCGCTCATCTCGCTGACCATGATGAAGAACATCCTGGGACATGGGGTGTACCAGCTGGTCATCATCTTCACCCTGCTGTTCATAGGTACACACACACACACACACACACACACACAGTGGACTGTACTGTATCATATGCTTATCAGTCTATTATTATATGTTTTTCTGATATATATTCTCCCACTTTTATATTTATATAAAATACAGAATATACATTAAGATGTCTGACTGTTATCACATCCTTTTATAGGTAATTATTCTTCGAACTAAAAGGTACAATTTGTTCAAATTTTGTTCATATTTGACGTGTTTTCAGGTTTAGACTCCTTTTGTTTGATGCACAGTGAAGTGTGGTTATTTTCCTGAGAGGCTGCTGGTTTCTCTTTTTTGGAACCTTTAACTTTGATCCTCCCTCGATGTGTTTAAAGCGGAGGAAGATGTGTTTTTCCTCACCCAGCTGACACACTTTACTCAGGTCCTGGTTCCTCTTCACACCGCCGGCCTCGCGTCGGGAGTCTGCAGCAATCGTAACTGATACAATCTGAGTCTGTTTTTGCTCCGTTTCACCAAATGAAATTGACATGTGGCTACAAAACATGTTTAACCCTCAAAATCAAGGAATCACAATTCAAATAAATTACAAAAACTGTAGTAAATCTTGAATCTGCAGATTTTCATGACAATAATTCAGAACTGTTGATATTTTATTACAGTTTCCAGTCGCTTAACAGTTTCAGAATTTTGTAGTTTGAACCTATTTATTTGTTTCTTGTGGTGATGATTCACTTTAGCTGTTTTATCAGTTTTGTGCATTTTTAGCAGTTTCCGCTGTTTTAGTCCCGTTTTAGCTGTTTGAAGCCATTTTGAATCGTAGCTGTTTTGGCAATTTAGCTCTTTGATGTATTCATGTATGTTAATAATATTCAGCTGTTTTAGCAGTTATTAAACCTTTTTTTCACTTATTTCTCAGGTAAACCTGGATCGTAACAAACAGCACAAAACAAACATGTCCTCTAACTCTAAATCCGTGTCTCCCCCGCCCCCCCCCTGCAGGTGAACGCATGTTTAACATCGACAGTGGTCGGAACGCCCCCCTGCACTCCCCTCCGTCCGAGCACTACACCATCATCTTCAACACCTTCGTCCTCATGCAGCTCTTCAACGAGATCAACGCCCGCAAGATCCACGGGGAGAGGAACGTGTTTGACGGCATCTTCGCCAACCCCATCTTCTGCTCCATCGTGCTGGGAACCTTCGCTGTGCAGGTCAGGAAAACCCCTCAGGGTCGGTTCACTGTGTCACATGACCGCAGAGACGCAGACTGGAGGCTGGAGGGTCAGAAGATTATGGTGATGCTTTCTTTGACAATTCTTCATGTCTTCATGGCGAAGAGATGAAATTAGAATTAAACTAAGACTATTCAGAAACTCACAACACGCAAATAGAAACATGCAAACTCCACCCAGAAAGAGCCGGCTCAGACTGGAACCCATCACAACCCCACCCAGAAGAAGTGCTGAACAGGAGGAACAGTGCAGGTTTCATTCGGTGCCAGTTTGCAGGTGTGTGAAAAGAGAAGTTTAGGGTGTTAAAGTCACCTGTGAACGTTCGCGTAATATCTCATTAAGAATCAAAAGATGTAAAACAGGAATGGAATTTTCTATAAAAGTGTTACTTTGCCTTCGTTTTGTCTTGATAAGAGACATAAAGCGTAGCTGCAGGTTGATAGGAAAGCTGTTCAGTGAGATAAAGTCTCATTTAAAAGCTAAAAAGTTCCATTGTTACGGGAAGATTTCCCTTTCGAAGTCTGAACTCTTCACACTGCATTCTTCTTCAGTTACTTTGATCAGCAAACCATTGATCAGGCCCTGTCTCCTGCTGGTTGTTTAAAGGCACAGTGGAGTAGTGTTTGGCTCTCTGGCCTCACGGTGATATGAACCAGGGTTTGAGTCTGGGCTGTGCAGTGTGGGGTTTGCATGTTCTCCAGGTTCACCAGTTTCCTCCCACACTCCAGACACATGCTTCAAGGTTACTTGGTGATCGTAATCTGCGTCCACACTGGTTCTGATCTGGTTTCTAGAGTCGTCTCAGTCTGTTATGCAACATCGCCGCGTGACTCTTCAGCGTTAAGAGAAAATGTGACATTGTCATCTAAATATCTGAAATATTTAATAAAGAATTTATTACAGGAAGACGACTGAAAATAAAAAACTAAATGTTTTCATGTGTGACTAAAAATACACAGCAGAACAAACAACAAAAAGGCTGTGTGTGTGTGTGTGTGTGTGTGTGTGAGCGCGTCCCCTGCCTCACCCTGTCCTTTGCTGTGCTGTTTCTGCTGCAGATCGTCATCGTGCAGTGGGGAGGGAAGCCCTTCAGCTGCGCCCCTCTCAACGTGGAGCAGTGGCTGTGGTGTCTGTTTGTGGGGGTTGGAGAGCTGCTCTGGGGGCAGGTAAGCAGCTCTTCAGCCTGCTGAGTCAAACCACACTGAGCAAGTGTAGGCTGGCAGGCCTCGTGTCCCCTGAGGTGAGGCCAAGGAAACATTTTCACATCGGCTTAGATAAGACTTCTGATGCGTGCTGTTCTGAATCTGACAGGGGAAACAATCTGGGCTTATCACAATCAAAATGTGAGAATGGCAGTTCAAAAAAACAGCCAGCTGCTCAGTTTAGCCTCCACTGAGCACAACAGTGGTTAAATGATTTCAATGTGCAGGATACAGTGGCTTGCAAAAGCATTCATACCCCGATCTGTCTCTACCAGCTTCACAGACTTCATCCACCCACTTCAGAATTATGCAGCATGTTGTTCTGATCTGTCACGTGAAACATTTATATTTGTGGTTGTGATGTGTAAAAGTTCAAAGGTTATGAATAAATACTTTTGCAAGCCGCTGTATTAATCTTCTTTCCAGTGCTCAACACAAAAGACTGAATCATTCTTGCTTCAACTAGCTCATTTCAGTTTTGTGCAGCTCTTTCACCATCAGCTCTCAGTGGAGAGCTTCTCTCGATGGAATCGATCTGGAGCCTTCAAAGGCCTCCTGTTCTCACGTCAGACTTCCTCCTTTATTCAGTGGTCCACGTTCAGATGGTCCATATGACCGCCACACCTACAGCCTGACGCTATTCAAGCCTTCTCAGCTTCAGGCTCTCATCTCAGACGGTCCTGTTCAGTCTTTTCCTGGGCCTCACCTACAGCGTTCAAACCCTCCGTTCAAGCTCTGCTAATTCATTTTCAGCCATCGATGGCCTCCTGCCGTCATTTCAGAGTTCACTGCTCTCATTCAGTCGGCCACGCCCACCGAGAATTAAAATCTACTGTCCTCGTGGACGGTTTGAATTTCAGATTTCACTGGCCGCCTGGTTTTCTCTTCGACTCCCTGGATAGATAGATAGATAGATAGATAGATAGATAGATAGATGGATGGACGTTGAGATGTGTGATCTTTGTGTTTTCCAGGTGATCGCCACAGTGCCGACGGAGCGGCTGCCATGTCTGAAGGAGGCGGGGCTTGGCCTGGAGCCCGGGGAGGAGGAAGGGGAGGAGCTGGCGGAGGACGAGGAGGAGATCGACTGTGCCGAGAGAGAGCTGCGCCGGGGGCAGATCCTCTGGTTCAGAGGCCTCAACCGTATTCAGACCCAGGTACTGTTGGTCCGGGCCGCCCGGCGCGCCGCAGCCGAACGCTTCTCCCAGGAACACACACCGACACCTCGGCCCCAAGCTCCAGCAGGCCATGACACAAGAGCAGTTTGTTTGAGGGGAATTACAAGCCTTTCTAAAACAGCGGGTCTGTCTGTCTGCACTGCTTGATGCTGAAATTAAGGCGACGCTTGTTAACGCTGCCTGAATAAACTGCCTTTATCATGGCCTCTCCAAACTAACTGAAGACACTTTCGGAAAGAAAGAACTCCTCTTAAGGACCGTTGGGTAGAACTTCAGGCATCTCTCGGCAGAAATGTACTGTAATAATGTTTTTTTTTTTTGTTACCTCTGATGAAGTCCTGCTTCTGCAGCTTCTATGGTAGCTTCCAACAAACTCACTGAGCACTCTCTTTCTGTGACTTTCATGGTCACCAGAGGTTCTCTTACACTCTTCAAATTGGCAAAGAAGCTTTTCCAACTGGAGCCACATGTTTGGATTGCACTGAACTCGACCCAGGGCTCCTCTAAGAGGCTGTCTGTAAACCATCCACTCATCTTTAGAGTAGTTTCAACATTTTATCTGGGTTGTTCTCTCTTAGTTTCTTATCCTGTCTGTGCTGTTTTTTCTCAAATGTGCCAAATGTAATGATTCAAGCTCTCTTCTCTCCCTCTTTCCAACACAGCTCGGTTCTGCTCAAACCCTCAGAAAGTCGCTCTCTTGAGAGTGGTATTTTAAAGACTCTCGAGGTTCATGACAGAAGATAAATACTGGTGTGGGTGTGTGTGTGTGGAGGTGTGTGTGTGTGTGTGTGTCTGTCACAGACTGCGTATAAAGATCAACAACATGTGATTTCTTCCTCCTAACACCCAAAATGAAGCCAAAATATTCTATGATGGAGCATTTTTAATCTCATACTTCAAAAAGTGACCAAGTGACGGAGCGAGTCCTATTACGTGATATGCTTTGAGGAGGTACTTCTTTAGCAGAAGTATTAGTTTGTTGCCTGCATACCTGCTTCATGTTAAACTAAAAACATGGTCAATACCATCAGATGCCCACTTTGTAACAGTGTTTGGGATTTGGTGTGGTGCTGCTGTAATTTGCAGTAATGGTGAAATGAGATTGTTCTCATTTTGATTAGGGGCATTTTCTTCCTGACAGGAAGTGCTTGTGTGAAATGTAACCATAGGGACATTTACCAATGTTAGCATGGGGCAGTAAAGAGCTTTTACTCATGCTCCCATCACTGGGTCTTAAAGATGAGGAACATATAAAGTACCAAGCCTGGAGTCATGAAAAATGTGAACCTGAAATAGAAGTTTAATGCTTTGCAATAACGACTGTAAAAGTTGCATCACAATGTTGATTACCTGACCCTATCGCAACAGTTTTATTCCGTTTCAGAAACCTAATTTGAATATCCTCTGATCATAAAATAGTCTTATTCTATAAAAGTTCATCTATTCCCCAAGTATGAGCACAGAATCTGATACAAACATCCTTCCTACTTCTGCACGTCCATCGTACCAGTAACAATAATGGCATAAGATCCACCACTGCTCTAAATACCGAGAAGAGTAGAGTTCATTTTTTAAACAGAAGAAAATAGTCAGTGAAAACAGTGCTAGCTTGCATTAGTGTTGTTATTGTGAAGGAGGAACAATGTGAGGACACTAAGCTCCTCGAGGTGTGACTCAGACGCTCTACAAACACTTCCAGCTCTTCTTATTGAGGTTTCATCGCAACACTGCCCCCTGTGGTCACCAGTGGTACTGCTACAACTGCATGTATCCATGAGTACCGTATTGGCCCGAATATAAGACGACTCTGATTATAAGACGACCCCTATTTTTCAAAGATCATTTTGTGAAAATAAAAATATGTTGAAGACAATAAGATTACAATAAGAACTTCTCATTGTACAATTATTCTAAACCCAAAAACTCACAACAGAGATAACATTTCATATGATTTAAGATTAAATTTTTTTTTTACAGTATTTAATAAAAAATATATTCTCTTACTCAAAATAAGCAACAATATGCAACAATTAAGTACCTCAAAGGTTCAATAACTGCATTAATGATGTAAATAACTTTATAACCATCAAATGCAAGTTCTATTCAACTCCATGAACATTAATAATTCAGCCCTCTGTGAATGTTGGATTCAGTTTGGCCTGTAGAGAACAGTTCTTCAGAAAGAAAGCAGGAGATTTCAGCTGGTCTGAGCTTTTATTACTTTCTCCTGAAGGCTGTAAAACTGAAACAAACCAGATATACATATAGGTGAACAAATACACAAGATGTATCACAGCATACACCACTGTCTAAAAACAAAACAAGTCAGTATTTAAAATCAAAGCCGCTAGCTCAATGCTAACTATTAATGGAAACGCCATTGACATGCTAACAGAATTAGCATCTGTGTTGAAACTTCAAAACAAACTGACAAACTCACAAGTATCAATTTTATTTCTATCCTGAACATCAACTAAGTATATTCGAGTATTTACAGGCAGATATTTTCAATGTGCTGTTTGAAATGAACCTTAGGAAAACAAACACCGGCCACACTGCTCAGTCTTCTCACACTGCTGTAGGCTTACACTCTGTCCAACTCACTAGCTCCCCCTAACGGGGCGGCTGAGTCACTGCATGCAAACAGAGGCAGTTACTGGTCACCGGTACTTTGGCTCCATCTAGTCCTCGATTATAGCACGACCCCATTTTTGAGAATACCATTCCTGGAAAAAAATATCGTCTTATATTCGGGCCAATACGGTATTTAGGAAATGCAGCGAAATCTACTCCAAGTACAAACTGAAGGCTTTATTTGTGTTTCAGTGCCCAATGTTTTATAATAAGAATAACAGAGGCTAACACTTTGAATTTTTTGCTTGGCTCATGTTATCTCCGTTGTTAATGACCTGTCAGACATCCAGCCCACCAGGGGGCGCTCCAGGTATTTTGTCTTCATTTTGAGGAGCTGGCTGATTGTTGATATTTTCTCCAGTCTGGTGTGATTAGGGTGGGTCAGGGTGCTTCTGAGGAGACGGTGTTGAGAGAGGTGTTGTTTGGTTCGGAAACAGACGAACAGGTGAAAACAGCAGCGGGCTGCGGAGTCGCTCAAGTGCCTGTTTTTGAATAAAGTGGCCGGTTTTTCATTGAGAGGGTTTGGTCTGAGTGTGCACACCACAAACACACAAACCCAACGCGCAACATTCAGCGCAACAGCCGGGGAAACTGCATTAAAATCATCCACGTGCGCACACACGCACTCAGACTCCTGCCCTCACTGAGTGCTGCTGTTTTGTCTCTGTCCTGCAGATGGAGGTAGTGAGCACGTTCAAGCGAAGCGGTTCGTTTCAGGGAGCGGTCAGACGGCGCTCCTCCGTGCTCAGTCAGCTCCACGACGTAAACACTATCTCTACCCCCTCTCACGTAGCTCTCTCCACCGCAACAGCCAATACCAGCCCAGCCCCCGGGAGTGAGTCCGCCGAACGCATGTACTCAACACACAGCCTCAGAGACACACACACACACACACACACACACACATACACACACACACACACACACACTGCTGCACGGCACGTGGACTGCAGTATTTTTGACTCTCTATGGTTGTGTCCCCTCCGGCTCGCTCGCTGCTCGTGTTTGTGGCAATGTGTCCTCTTCTTCTGTTGTTTTGGGTTGTTGTTTTTTTTTGTTTTTTTTCTCTTACTCTCCCCCTTTTCAAACAGCATCCAGTCCTGACCGGCTGTGTGGCTCTGGTCTGATCCGGTCTGGTTCAGAAATGAGCTGAGCTGACCCGGTGCCAGGCCAGACCCTTTTCCGTTTCTGTTGTTGAGTGTTGTCAGTTGCAGGAGGCAGCTCGCCGCTCTCTCTCTGACCCTCTGTGACCTTTTGAAAGGCGGCGAGGACAAAGGGAGACGTTTTTGCTCCCGCTATTGGGGGAGGCGAGGCTCCATCCTGGAAGTCAGAGAGTGAACGGCGGCTCCTCCGGCACCATGTTGTTATTACCTGTCTGTGAACGAGGTCAAGCGTGGTTACTGTGGTCGGCCCCTCTTCTAAAGGAGTGCTTCACTCACTGCTGTTCTAACTCTAATGTGACTGTCGAGACGCGATACAGTTATATCCCACTGCCACCACAATTCATTCCCATCACATGGCTTCTTCAAAACGTAAACCTTCGAGTATAAAGCCCTGCTGTTTCCATGACGACCAGTCAAACAAGATGCTCTCTCCTCCTCCGATCACTCCTGCTTTCCTTCTTCTGCTCCTCTCTCTCACTTTTGTTCGGTGCCTCAACTATTGTCAACTTTGGTTATTTCTGTAACAGTATTTCCAGCTGCGACGTCCCAAGTCTGAGGCCAACTGATGTTCCAATACAGTTTGGATTTCTCTCTGTCTGCTCTCTTCTTCTCTCGGTCACAGTCCTCTCTCTCTCTCCTCCTCCTCCTCCTCTTCTTCTTCCTCTGTATTTATGAGATATTGCAGGTTCCCTGTTTGCAGAGATTATCTGTGAAATGTCTTCTGATTGTTCTTCATAAGTAGAGTTGTTTCTTTTGTCGAGGTATTTAGATTTTACCAGATCTAAATACAAGCTCTTACGTAGCAAACTGATAAGATTCTTTAGTAGGTTTTTCTTCCATTCTTTTCCCTGAGTTGGACCTTACTTTATCCTTTACCTCATCCCTTTTTTCTCATCCTCCCATCTCCTCACTAGAGTAGACACCATCCCCCATGTTTTCTCTTGATTTCTCTGTATGTCAGTTCTGCACGCCTGAGTTTGGGAGTATGTCTACGTATGTGTGTGTGTGTGTGTGTGTGTGCGTGCGTGTGTGTATGAGTGCGTGGATGCGTTTGACACATTTGGGTCTTTGTG
Organism: Salarias fasciatus; assembly: GCF_902148845.1. Classification (NCBI taxonomy): domain Eukaryota; kingdom Metazoa; phylum Chordata; class Actinopteri; order Blenniiformes; family Blenniidae; genus Salarias; species Salarias fasciatus. The sequence goes on from NC_043764.1 coordinate 29,810,485, forward strand.
TGTGTGTGTGTGTGTGTGTGTGTGTATGAGTGCGTGCGTGTGTGTGCTGTCTCTTCATTTGATCGTCCTCATCTGTCTCCTCAGTTGCTTCTCCCGAGCCTTTCTTGCTCCTTTTCATCCACCCCTCCCTCCCCCCCTCCATTCCATGCAGATTCCCCTTTCCAAGCCGCCCCACCCCCCCACCCCCCCACCCTCCTCCCGTCACCTGTAGACATAGACCCCGGACCCCTGGGGGGCTCAAGTCCTCATCGTACTGCTCGGACGTTCACCTGGCCTCTTTATTTTACTGCTTTGGAAACACATCCTGGAACAACAGGAACGTCCAGCTGACAGGCAGACTGTGGGAAAAGCAGAAGAAAGGATGTGTGGTCAAAGGATTCAGGCCCCCCCACTGCCCGCCATGCTTGCTTTTTCACCTCTGTTGCCTGAGTCTAGAGAGCTCGATGTGTCTGAACAGTGGAGGCGTGTAACTGCCGTGGTTCAGGCTCTGCAGTAGTCCGAGTCCGACCTGAACCCAGGCTTGCTCTTCTCAGTCAGTTCATGCTGAATGAAATGGTTCTACTCCTGCTTGCAGCGCAGGGTTAGACTGACATTACACTGAAAAGTGAAGTTCAGGGAGAAAAAATGAACTTCTGCTTCAGTTTGTGTTCTGTAGGTTTTTCACTGGCAACCAAAAATACATAAGACCAGAGGCAGCTAGAATATTCCTGCGCTCCATTACTACTGCAACACTTTATAGCTTTATACATTATATATATATATATATATATATATATATATATATATATATATATGTGTACAGGCAACATCCATGGACACCTAAAACAGGAATGTCAAACAAAACCAAGCACCTGAGGACCCACCAGAGTGTATAATTCTCACTGTGTAAACGGTAAAAATGGCAAAGACAATACTGAATCTAATTTCTTAATAGATGTCACTATTGGCAGTTCTTGAATTTATTTTATTGAGTTTTGTTTCATATAACACACACATATGATAACCAAACCCAAAACCAAAAGATGCACAAATGCTGCAAGATGTTATAAATTTTGATTAAAACTGATTTTTCACTTTGTGAATGTATTTTTGCAAAAAGTAATTAAATCAGAGTCAACTATTTCATAATATTTTCAAATCTTTTTGCACTAAAGCAGTTAGTGCTGATCAGAATTTAATTTTTAATGATTGTTGTACTGTCATGTTGCAGTTAAATTTGGTGGCTCCTGAACTGAGTGTGTTTGACACCTCTGATCTATAATAAAGTGATTAAAGTTTAAAAAGCTCAGTCATAATCTTCATGCTCACAGATCATTGGAGTCACTTTGTAAAGGATCTAAAACTACAAACAATCAGTTTTAGAAAACAGGTGCTCACTTATGCCACGAATGTCTGTTTGGTTTGAGAATCAGCTGAGAGATAACCTTCATGAAAAGAGATTTTTCTAACAGACAACAACAAACAACGAACTGATTTAATTCAGATTTCAATTAAAGTTAGAATTACTTCAGAATAGACTTGTGGGATTAATTAGGACATAAATCTGAAGACAGATGAGCCGCAGTGCTGCAGAACTGAATGGATCTGCAGAGCTCAGATCCTCTGTCTCGTATTCTGGTTTAACGTTAGCGTCTGACCGAGCGGTGAAGGCGCCACTGGGACGCTCCGTCTTGGGATTTTACCTCCCGCTGAGACGTAGGACGTGTTGAATGTCTGTCTCTGTCTGTTTTGTCTTGCTCTGTGGGGTCATTTTTTTCAACACAACTAAATTTAACTGAGATCAAAGCAAATATAATAACATATATGTTGATGCACTAACATCTTTTAATTAAAAATGAACCCCGAGTCCACCTGAGGGAAATAGAGTTCATTAGACAGTGATTTGACCATGTAATGAAATATCAAATATAATCAAGTTGTTTATGTTGTTAATCCTGCATAGGATACTCAGATTGTTCCAATTTTTACATGCAATTTAAATCTGTTGCAAATTTTACCAAAACGACATTGTAAGACAAATTATAGTTGAAAAACTGTTTAAACATGCCAAAAATTCCCTCTGGATATCTTCAATGAGGTTACGCCGTCCTGTTGTCTCGTCTTTATCCACATTCCACACAGATTAGTAATATCCTGCAAAAAACACATTTCAATCTGAACCGTGAGCTTTACAAACATGAAAACCATCAAATTAACCAAATATACAGTAAGCCTAATGAAGGGTCAATACGCATGTTGAAGACACTTGGATTAAGGATGAATGGGTCCTATGTTTGTGCCTCTTTGCAATCTGTTTTAAAGAAGGAGAGTATAGACACTTATCAGAGCTGTTTGTTGTTTTTTGATAGTTCAGTCACTTCAGTAATTTCTAGTCAAAAAGAGGCCAAAACCAAAGTTAATTCAACAGTGTAGACACAATCACACACATCTGCTCAACTCATCATCTATTAGATAAAATACATTGTTAGTTAAATAGTTTTAATAGTTAAAAGATAAGTTCAGAACTGTTTATTTAAGGGGTGTTTTATGGATTCATTTTAACACAGCTGTTGTAATTACAGTCAATTTTCTGGAAGGATTTAACACAGCTTTCCTCTCAACTAGACTCATGAGCTGTTTGAACGTTATGATCTTTAACAAATGGGACTGTTGTTTTAAAATTATTTGGTGCAGTGAAAAGATCTCTGATTTTCCTTGTAGGTTAAATGTAATTAGCACATAAATCAAATCCCTCTCTTTCAGTAAGTCAACGTGGCCAGATTACTGTAGAAAACTAGTTTAAAAGCAGAAATTTGATTTTTTCAAGTTTGTCTTTATGGTGACCTCGTATGCACAGAAACTGGAGATTCAAACATCGCCGCTGCTTGCCTACTGTTAGCCTCTTCAGTTAGCTTCTTTAGTTTGCCCCTTGTTAGCCTCTTTAGCTAGCTTCTTTGATTACTTTATTTATTTAGCCTCTTTAATTAGCCCCTTCTGTTAGCTTGTTTAGTTTGCTTCTTTAGTTATCCTCTTTTATTAGCCCCTTTAGTTAGGCTTTCCTGTTAGCCTCTTTAGTTAGCTTCTTAAGTTAGGCCCCTCTGTTAGCCTCTTGGTCATCACTGTGTTAGTGAAAAGCCCTGGGATTTGGCTCTCAGCCCTGTCGCACTATGGTGACGTGAGCACAGTCACCCGTCTGGTTTTTACACCAAAATATTCCATCACCGCGAAGGAAAGGGATGTTTTTAATGGATGCTGCATGCGTCAGTCCCTCTGAGCTGAATGTTGCCCATTCCTCGGGATCTTGAAAGCCAGAGTTCAGCTGCCTCCACGTAGCCTTGGTGGAAGGTTCCCAGGTTGTTCAGATGGGTGCTTTCACTCTGGGATAGCAGCATAGAGCCTCATATGGAGGAGCAGGGGGCGTGAACTGCGGGGGTCAGGGGTCGTCACACCTCTTGGAGCCATTCACTATCAGCCATCTACCTCTAAGCTTCTCCCTGTATTTATGTTGCAGTCTCTCCTCATCAGCAGTTGTTTTGCACTCAGAAGCCTCTCCCACCTTCCAGCGCCTCAGTTTTCTCCTCGTACCTTTAACCCTCATCGTTTTTCCATCAAGCGCTGCTGAGAGAGCCAGCAGGGAGAGAGGGAGAGAGAAAGGAAGTGGGTGAGAGGGATGAGTGACACAGCCATGCCCCTGACCTGCAGGCCTCTCCGGCCACACTGTGGGCATCATATACTCGAAAGTTTACTCTGTCCATGGAGACATTAAAGATTAAACAAAAAGCAAAGAAAGTGAGAAAGTAACATTCTGAAACCTTCTCAGTCTGCATGAGGTGTTTTTCTACTGTCTGACAGGCTCTTTGGAAAAACAGATAAGCACTGAACCTACTGCTTGACCTGTCTGTCTGTCTGTGTCTGTCCGTCTGTCTGTCTGTCTGTATCTCTGTCTGTCATGTGAGCCAGAGTCATATATAGAGACTCCTCCTACTTTGGCCCGCTGCAATCGTTGATCTGCACTCAGCTGCCTGGCCATCCGCCTCTCATAATCACAGTTTGGACTGGGGTCGGCGTTGCGGTTGACATAAATCTTCTCCAGTGGCCAAACTGTCTCTATGTAGGGCTCTGCCTGCCTCTGCCTGTCAGTATATCTGCATTGAAGTGTCCGGGTTTCTTTGGAGCTCATGCTGCTTCTTTTCCTCTGTTTGGGCTTGGGGTGAAGGGTGCATGGACCAACTGCAATGGCAAAGGAATGTCTTTCTGCACGCATACACCACCATACACTGCATAGAGCACCCGGAAGCACACTCATAGACTCCACTCTGGTGTGTGTGTGCGTGCGCGCGTGCGTGCGTGTGTGTGTGTGTGTGTGTGTTTTGATTCAGCATGACCTGGCTGCCTCTCTATATGTGACAGGGCTGACGCTCTGGCCTTTCAACCAATCACCTTGTGTTTTCTAGCGGTCTTAACCAATCACACACTCTTCTAACCTGCTGACTCTTTGTGACGTCACTTTTCTGTTTCGCAAGATTTTCATTTTGTATCCTGCAGCATCAACATCATCATCATCATCATCATCATCATCATTTCAATCATCTGCTCTCCTCTGACTGTCACTGCTGCATGGCCGCAGTACACTTTGCACAAACGTGTGTGTATATGAGTGTGTGTGTGAGTGTGACGTGTGTGTGTGTGTGTGTGTGTGTGTGTGTGTGTGTGTGTAGCTGTCAGTGTATTTCTGTGTGTGGACCAGCTCTATTTATCAAACAGCTCCAGTGACTGACAGCAGTCTGATGCATGCAGACGTCAGCCTCCGAGACACAGCTTCACCCGCTGCCTCTGCATGGACCTTTTCTGTGTTGTTTTCACGTGTGTGTGTGTGTGTGTGTGGTGTGTGTGTGTGTGTGTGTGTGTGTGTGTGTGTGTGTGTGTGTGTGTGTGTGTGTGCGTGTGCGTGTGTGCGTGTGCGTGTGTGTTATGTTAGGTCACCGCTATAGGTTCTTGCAAATTTTTATTCTTTTATTGTGCATTAAACTAACACACTCACTGTTCCTGCCCATTAGGGTGTGTGTGCATGAGGTGTGGGTGTTTTCTACAGTCACACACACACGCACACATACCTTTTTTCACACATTTTTGTGCCTTAGTTCTGTGTGAACAATCAAGATTTTTGGGAATATGAAACAGTTTTTGAAGGAAAATAAAACTAAAATGTGTCCTAAATGTTTCAGCAAAAGACAAAATAAAAGATAACAGGTGTGATGAATTCAAATTTTTACTCCCTACTATACCGAGAAGTCAGTGGTTATCAAAGTATGTGGTTGTGTCCTCCTCTGGGGGGCGCCAGAGAGCTTCAGCAGGAGTCCAGATCAAATGAAGGCCTTTTCCATGAAGGATTTTCTTTCTTTCATTAATTTATGAAGAAAAAGTGGTAAAACAGACATGTGTAGTATTGATCTGATGGTTCATAGTTATTTGTTGTGGCTACAACGTAGGAACATGTAATGTTTACACTAAAAGCTACAATATTTGTTAAGTATACGTTATGATACTCAAACTTGTGATTTAGATAAAGATATTCTACTAACAAAAATGTGGTTTTCCTCTAAAAATATTTAGGTCATTTAGGTCAAAGTGTCCGTTTGAAGGCAGTCACAGGCCTTTATCATCACTGGGCTCTGCAGGGTGAGCTCAAGCCTCCAGCACCTCGCGTCAGTTTTAGAGTGAAAAAACAGCATTTCAATGGCAGAAATATCCCCACCGTAAAACGGATGAACAGGAAAAGAACTTGATTTAAAAATCTCTGTTTTTAACGCCAGGTTAACACTGATGACCCTCGTCTCTGTGGGTCTTCCTCAGCTAACTGGAGCTAGTCAGACTTCAGCTGTTTCGAGCGTGATGGTGTAGTGGCCATCACCTTCACCTCACCTCACAGTAACAGAATCCCAGGTCTGAGTCCAGGCCTCGAAGGCCTTTCTGTAGGGAGTTTACATGTTCTCCCTGTGTATTTTTTTTTCCCTAAAATAAATAAGATTTCAACGTTCCTTCAATAACATGTTAATGTGCTGAAAATCCTGTATTGTTGGCTCAGAATGGAGGCACATGATGCACACTCACCTGTGTGTGTGTGTGTGCGTGCGTGCGAGCGTGTGTGCGTGGTGAAGCGTCTGCAGCCTCTGTGGTGTTTGTGGTGGCTCCTGAATGCTCTCGTCTCGTCAGGCCTGAGTGTTGTGTGAGAACTGACAGAAACATGTCATCAGCCAACTCATTTGGAAACACTTTGGGTTCTTCTTTTTCCACTCTGTTCTGTTGGAGACACACAGGATCCGGAGGATGAAGACTTTAAACCAGGATGATCCTGCAGTGCTGCCATCAGACACAACGGACACGTCCTATACCCCTCTTATAACACCATCTTAATGAAGTCACTATTTTAAAACTATAGATGTGTCGTCAGGAATAACTCTAAATGAGAAAAATTAATTCCTAGTTTTTAACTTTTATTTAAATTATTTATTTTATTTAACTACAAAATATAAAGAAACAATTATAAAATATCTATTTGTGCTCTAAGAGTCGTCTTACCATACTGACGGAATTAGTGTGAATCACTCATTTAAAATTCAATGGATTCTTTTCTGAATTTTATGTTAGACTGTGGGTTCACTCAGAATTATTCCTGAGCTTTCCTACTTTCAATTGAATTTCTGTCCGTTCCTGTTCAGTTGATTTATCCAAGGTCGATTGAAATAAGTTATTCTAACCTAATAGAATCCAAACGTTTGCCTTTGTTATGTCAGAAACATGTATATTGTATTGATTTTATTAACTATCAGCAGTATTAACTGACATTTTTACTTGTCTAATCGAGTGGGCAGAAATCGTCAGTGAGCGTTACGGGGTGCAGCCGCAGGACAGAAATCTGGGCTTTGCAGGAAGCTTTTTCTCAGCTTAGTCATTTCATTTATAACTTTTATAATAAGTCATAATAAAAAAGAAGGCAGCGGATGAAAACACTAAAGATCACTTTGTTACATTGCTCAGTAAAGTTCAGACTTCTTAGATATTTCATATTGAAAGTATTCATCAAGACTTGGAAGAGTTATGATTTTCCTGCTCATGAAATATGAAAAACTTCAGTAAATTCAGCCACTCTGGCCTCAAACTAAACGCGTGCAGAGAGTTGGAACACTAAACACAAAACTAGATCAGATTAAACAGACTTTTTGCTGAATTAATAGTTCTACTGTTCAAATTATTTTAAGTTGGATATGTACAGAAAGTTGACATTTACGTGTGACTCATGTCTGCTGGAAAGCTGTTGAATATTCGAAGCATCTCACTGATTGGTGAACCGATCGCCCTCTCAGGTCAGCCAGCACAGCGACCACGTGACGATGTCACAGACCAGCGCAGCAGTCACCTCTGTCTTCAGTTCAAACCAGTCAGCTTTCAAATACACTCCTGTCTCGTTATAAGAGGAGGGTATAGACTTGGATCTGTGTCATGTGTCGCACTTGATTCCGACCAAAACGGTTGAAACTTGAACTGTATCCTCTTGGTCCTGAGTCCGTCCGAACATCTGTCTGTCTGCTCAAAGGACTCTTGTCTGTCTCTGGTCTCCCTCCTCCGTTTCCGCCCGTTCTTCTGCCTGACGGTTTTCTCTCTCTTTCGTTGTGGTCTCTCCCTCATCTTCCTTGCTCTCGGCAGATGCGAGTGGTGAAGCATTCCGTAGTTCGCTGGTACGAGGGCCGGGAGAAACCAGAATCCCGCAACTCCATCCACAACTTCATGGGCCCCACCCAGAGTTCCTCATCAACGACCTCATACACAACATCCCGCTGATCGACGACACCGACGTTGACGACGAATCGGAGATCAGCAGGTACCAGCACCTGCACCCGGCCCTCCGCAAGCCGCCTCCATCCCCCCCGCCCAGCCCCCGCCCGCACCCGCCCGACCCGCCCCTACCGCCAGCACAGCCTCCCGGTGACCCCGTGCAACAGGAACAACAACAACAGCAGCAGCAGCAGCAGCATCCAACTCAACCGCCGCCCACGGCAACAAGAACGCCGCCGAAGCAGTCCCCCCCAACAACCGGAGCCCCCGGCAGCACGCCAGCACCATCAGCACCACACCCATCACGGCAGGGACAAGTTGGCAAAGCCCCCCGCCCCCCAACTGGCCACCTCTACTGCGTGGAGACGTCCTTATAACTGAGCTGAACGCGGGGAGGCAGAGGGGGAGGGACGGGTGAGCGCGTGAGAGGGCCGAGGACGTGCACATGACATTTTCATCCACTCCCCTTTTCGACGACGAGCTCCCGGGAGGGAGCGCCGGCCGAGGGGGGGGGCGAGGCGCCGGAGGGAGCGGACAATGGCTTCCGCGTCGCGGCTCCCTGGGAACATTGCGCCTTTTGCCCTCGCCTCCGGGTCAGAAGTCGTGGTGGGGGTCAGACCGGGAGTCCAACCTCCACCACCGCCTCCGCCAAACAAGCCCCGCCTCCTCCCTCCCTCTCATCCGCCCCCTTTCCCCACTCTCCCTCCCCCCCCCAGAGCAATGCCGCCCGCCCGCTCCCGGCCCAGCCCCGACCCAACGAACCGACCGACCTCACGAACCCGCTCGTCGCACACACGCACAGGTCCGCTCTCACTGTGTTGTCCTGAGCGATGGTCGGGGCTGGGGGGTGTTGGGAGGGGGGGGGGGGTGCGGGGGGTGGGCGGGGGTACGGGGGCGGACGTACCCCCTCCGCCTTCAGCAGAGCAGTGCCACACGGCTTCGGGGGGGCTGACTCACCCGGTTTCTCCTCATTCGTGCGGTTGTCCTACCCCGCCTGCCTCATCCCACCGTTTATCTGACTGCAGCCACTTCAGAGTCTCCACTTTGCTTGTGATATAAGTGAAACGCTTTGTTAAAGCTTTAACTAGACTTCAGTCATTCCCGTCCTTCGGGTCATTCATTTCTCGACATAATGGTGCTCATTCATTTCTTTCTTTCATCTCGCTTGATTATATCTTCTCTCTCGATTTTTTCTTCCTCTGTCTTCTTCTTTCCCGTGTGTGTTTGTGTGGTCGTCTTGTCTCTGGAAAAAAAAAAAAACAACAAAAACCTAACAAAAAATGCAAACAATGACACTGTTCATTGAAACCTACTAGAGAATAGAATGGCTGCAAAAAATGACGGACAGTTTGGGAAATATGGTCTGAATGTTCATGAGGTGGACAACACAGAGCTGGTGGTGTTCCCAGTAATGAGTCCGTGAGAGCGTTTCTCAGTCATGACATGATTTCCTGTGTGATATCTCATATTCATCTGGATGTAACACGCCCCCACACATCGCCAACCTGAGCTGCACGTCCATGAAGTCATGCTGGGGGGAACGTGGGGCCTACTGGTGACGTCTTCTTTCCACTGTCCGTTCTGTTTCACCGTCTTACGCCCTCGCTGTTTCGCTCAGCGTTTCCAGTTCGTCCGCATGTTTGGTTGAGTGTGTGTGTGTGTGTGTGTTGTGTGTGTGTGTGTGCCTGGCTTCTTCTTTCAGAGAAAAAGACGGGCACCATGTGAAGCATTAACCCTTTAAACGCCATCAAAACTCCGCAATGCCAGGCGATGGCCCTTAAAGACTAACCTGCACTGACTTCGAAGCCGCTCCCACTCACGTGCCATCGGGTTGTCCTCGTCACGCCATCGGTCGCCCTGTTCGCCGAAGGTCGTTTCATTTTCTTCCTGCTCATTTCCCGTTGATGAGGTTAAAACAGAAAAGTCTCTGGCCTGTGTCCAAGATCAGAGTTCAGTTTAAGGTTCAGGCAACAAAGTCCGCTCAGATCTATCAGGTACATCCAGCTTGTGTTCGTCCAGATTCTTTTTTATATTCCATTCCACTGAGGTTGGCAGCCAGGAAAGACTTCAGTTAGCTTAGCATTGTTAGCATTGTGACTATAGTCAAAGGAAAGCTGTGGGCCCGGCTGTCTCCCAAGAATCTACAAGGACCTCAGCTTCTCACTGAATGGGAGCTTTTGCAAGAGAAACTCGTCTCTTGGCAGTGAGACGGCAACTGACAAAAAAGTACTAAGTAATCTGAACACCCCTATAGAGCAAAGAGACCTGCACCATGTGCACGAGTCTGTTTTGCTTCAGGTTGATGAATCACGGTCCTGAACACGACCTTACAAATCCCTCAGAACACAGCGAGAGGTCCTCCATAGTTGAAAATCCCCACTGTCACCAGTCTGAGGGTGAATTCTAAAACACATTATAACCAAACAAGACTCTGAACACAAGATTTGATTTTTTTCACGCTAATCACGTGGGCTAAATTGGCATTGTGTTCTCTTGGTTTTTTCCTTACAGCTTAGAGATATTTGAACATGTCTGCTGCACTGAAGTGAGGTTATAAAATAATATTTTCATTATGATATTCATATGTTATCTGAACATAAGAAAGAAAGAGCGAGTGAGGCTTCTTGTTTCTCGTCCAAGGTCAGTGGTTTGATTCCCCATCTCATCCTTTCCAGTCCTAGGTGTCTTTTGGCAAGACACTGAACCTCCAGTTGTGCTTTAGTGTGTCAAAAAGCACAATATAAGTGAAGTCCATTCACTTCATGAAGTGTTTCAGTGTTTTTTAGTAAACGTGGCCAAAGTGTTCAGTAATGAGGGGAACTGCATGTCCTGCTGACGCCTCAGGGTTTCACAGTCTGGACAATCTGACGTTTTCTTTTGTTTATATCATCCTCTGCATAGTTAGAGAAGGTGAGGCTGGTGTCAAATTACAGGCACTGAGTGGCGTTAAAAGACATTTCTTTGATTGTGAGTGAAGGAAAAGCTTGTGAGATCGCAGACTGCGTAGAAAGAGTTTATCTGGAGGATTATGTGTTAACAGAAGCGGTGAGCTTCGGAGCTGTTGCCTGAATGATTTTATTCGTTTTAACCAGAGCCAGTCAGGCAGTTTCTCCTCTGTTTCCAGTATTTTTGCTCGGCTAACGATAATGCTAGTGCTGAAGCTTCGTGTTGAACAGTAGAGGCCATAAACACTTGCATGAGCACATGTGCCCCAAAAAACAACCCAAAAAAAACAAACAAAAATAACGCGACAGCCACGTTTGGCGTCATGCTTCCTCCGCCCCGCTCCACCCCGACATTCACATGACATTCCAAACCAACGGCACCATTCCAGAGCGGGGCCGCCAGGCGCCCCTGGCGCCCCCGCTTCCCATGTTGCACTAGGTGTTGGCGGGACTGCTGAGTTCATGTTGCCTCGGAAACCGCAGAGAAAATCGCATCCCTCCCCTCCTCCGTCGAGCCCCTCCCCTTCCCAGACGCCCCACCGTCCCCCCGACCCATCTCCGAACCTTCCCCCGCCCCGTGGTGGGAAAGCCCGGACTCGGTCCCGCCGCCAGCAGAAGGCTCGGGCAGACACTAGCAACAGACTGCCATGGTGGTATCAGCACGCGTACCACCAGACCCGGGACTCACCTGTGACGGGGGACGCCGCGGCCAGAGCGCACGTGTCCGCCGTGTCTGCTTTTAGGATGTGCGCAGGGCTCTCCGACCTGTACAGAACTCTGTCTTCTTCTCGAATGCTCATCATCATCATGGCCGAACCCCCCGTGGGGGGCGGCTCTGTATCGGTCTGTCTGTTTTTGAAGCATGCATTTGGGTATCATTAATGTCACTCTTTATGTGTTGGTAAACCATTTAGGCCACTGTCACTTCTGTGTGCTTTGAACTCTCCACACCTGCTCTGTTTTCCCCTCTTCTCACACACACACACACACACACACACACACACACCACACACACACACACCACCAACACACACACACACACACACACATGGTTCAGCCTGTGTCTACTTGAGCACCTCTGAGCATGGCTCCTCAGTGCTTTCCACGCTACACACCAACCAATGGCAAATTGAAAGACTGCAGACATGGAGGGGGAGGAGGGAGGAGGGGGAGGATGAGGGGGAGGGGGGGGGTGCCACTGGTGTACATCATTGACAGAGTCCCAGTTCAAAACCATCTCAGTCCCATCTGTCAATAGCCACGTTACCATCCTGATGTTGTGAGACAGATTCACAGAAGGCAAAACACAAATGTGAAAAAGAATATATTCTATTTATCAAAATTATAAATTGTACAACTGCAACCAGCACTGTACAGATTTGCCCAAATGTGCACATGTGCATCTTTTATTTACAGGTACTATGTTCCTGTTACACTTTTTTTCCCCCCCTTTCTCCTACTCCTGTTGCTGTTTGTAAAGAGGACCAACAACCAGAAGCGCTTGTAATTATTATTAATATTATAATTATTATTATATGATTATTATTATATTCTTGATTTTTCTCCACCGGTGCTCCACTGATGGAACAAACGGTTTGCAACATCCTCTGAGCATATTCCCAGGGCTGTGTTTTCATGTCCATGGAACGGCCCTGAGTGTGTGCAGAGGTACAGAGATGCTCACCGTCTCGTAAAACCTGAGACGCCGCTCTGTAAATAGACAACAAGAGATACAAATACAGAAGAAAAAGAAGAAGAAAAAAAATCACGCGTACCTCATCATGACCTGGAGGAGCTGGACTGAGTGTTTTTTCTGGGGGGAGGACGGAGAGCTGAAGGCCGGCGCAGAGCTAGAGAGCGCAAGAAGTTGCAGTGCCGCCGTGCGCTTTCTAGGGGGGGGGGGGGGGCTGCCCTTTAGATCTGCCACCAATATTACTGCCATGCTGCTGACGGGAAGGACGGAGCTTTTACATTATTCATCGTACATACTGTTGTAACTATTGTGTGTGGATCAGTTCCCCTCCTGGCACAACGCAGTGCTGTTCTGCGACAGAAAATACAGCCTTAACTGTGCTGAAAAATTATAAAAAGACCAAAAAAAAAGTACAAAAAAAAAACCCATAAAGACTATTGATATATTAAAGAGTACCTGCCTGTTATTTAAGCGAATAAAATCTATATATGAGGAGAACTCACCTGTACTGTAGACTAAATCTGTAATGAAATTCTAAGATACTTTAATGGGAATTAAGTCCACACCTTTTGTCTGTATGAAAGAAAAAATACATCAAAGTATTCTACAATAATAACTTTGACAAAGTCTGTCTGGTCTCGTGTTTTTTTTGTTGTGGCTGCTTCAAACAGACGCACACATGTAGACAGTTTCCCGGTCTCAGAGAAAAGCAGAACGAAAGTGGAAGCTGGAGGAGGAGGAGGAGGAGGAGGAAGCCGCTGTTCTCATCGTTTGGCTTCCACTGGGAGGTTTTAGGTCCCAAACACTGAATCCTTTGTTTACCGGACTGGAAGTCACACTTCTGTAAATGTTGGCAGTGGTTATGTGACTTGTCTGAGGAGATAAATGGGGTATGTACCATCTGTGGCCACTAGATGTCACTGTGTGACATCAGAACGCTGCTACAGTAGCAGAATAACCTCTAATACTGCTGGATTTAACTGACAGAGAGAGAGAGAGAGAGAGCAGCAGCAGAAGACTGGAGAGGTGTGTGGCGAAGCTTTGTGAGGGACTGGAGAAAGGAACTGGTTCCTGTAATGAAGAAAAACAAAGAAGACTAATTGTAGCTAAAAGCTGAGCAACAGATTCACAGAAAGTTCTGGACCAGCAGCTGATGGACCGGGATTATCAACATCTGGATATGGAGAATAAAGGTGTCTGTATTTTTGAAAGATGTACTCAGGTGTAAGTCATAGTCCAGAAAATGTTATGAATTAAAAGACGTTGAAGGAATGTTCTCTTATAGAGATAACAGAAACCGTTCAAGTCCAGCTGTTTATTTCCAGCAGGAGTTGTCATGTACAGTCCCAGACGTACAGAGACCACCGCAGGATTCTACCAGTGGGGCGTTTTTTTAAAGAGGAAACACATATTTCTCTTCACATGAGTTCATGTCTCCAGAATGAGGAGGGAAGATGCTTTCTGGGAGGTGTGAGGACTGACAGAGCCTGCTTTCTGCCTGGACTCTCTCATCAGAAGAAGTCAGGAGAAATATTAGGATGCAACAATGTGTTCAGGACAGCTTTTACAGGAGAGAAGAACTGAACTCAATGTTTTCCTCTGAAAGGTACACCAGGAAACATTTTCTCCTCTTTTGAAGGAAGTAGAGTGACATTAATTAGTTTTGAATGGAGATAGAAGCGTCAGCAGCTCATGGATTATCTGTTCGCAGCTGGACAAGCTGAGTAAGTTGTGTGTTTCAGAATGCTGTTCGCAGCAGTGTGCTCAACACTGACATGTTGCGGTCCTCACTTGAATCTGGATTTTAATGTCCTCATATCGGGAGATCATGCCTAAACTTGTGTGGTATTAAACTTATACTTCACACATATTTATAAACCTTCCAATCTGCACTCCTTAAGGCAATGAATGTAAAAAGTTTGTTCTGGTTTAATTACTGATTCAGGTGTCAGTAGTTCTTCACTACTCTCAGTAAATCACACATTTTGTCATAGAAAACTACTTTGAAAAAACATTCCAGTCAATATTTTATGTGTGGTTTTAAAGGAGTCCTCTGGAGTGGGGCCCGCGTCGACCAATCCGTCCGTCATTGTTGATGAAGAGGTGAAATGCTGCCATGCAGTCCAGCCCTCATGTTTTCCTGTTGGGATTTACTGTAAGCTGTCAGGAGTGTGAGGTGCTGCGATCTCCTGACGTGACACTGAGGTCTGTTGATCTGCTTCACCAGGTTGTTCAGAAATGACCTTCAGCAGGTTCAGCATGAAGCCTGCAGTTCTCTGAATAATTCCTCCACTGCTGGCTCACTGCTCTCCCTTTACACGTTTTCAAATGAGCCTCATTAAATCATGTTCAGGAATCACGTGTAGTTTCCACATTTAAATGTTTTTTTTTTTACTGATCGTAACTTCATTTCTCTCTGAAAATGGGCTTGTACGCACATGCACAGCATCCCATCAAATTGCAGCGTACCAATGAAGAATTCATATCCTCTATTTTCTTCTCATTGAGTCTCCCATGAAAATGAACTCATTAAATAATGGAGTTAACAGAAGTGAAATTGTCAAAATTGTTAACTATGGGATTATCCATCATGATTAACCTGATTAGAAATTATAAAGCATCAGAACCCTGTGCAATGCAGAAAGATTTAAAATTCCTGAAACTTCTCTGGCGATGCTTTTTGAGCAGCTGATCCGGCAGTGACAGGATCAATCAGCTGATATTGAAGACGTCACACAGCATGTTGGACCCCTTGATAGAAAATGACCAAGTTGTGTTGATCTGAGTCACCAGCCTCAGAAGTAAGTTCACAGCAGTAGCAGAAAGGACTAGCGAGGGTTTGTGATCAAGGCTGCATCGATAGAAAGTTTTTACTTCTCTTTTTCAATCATGTAAATACAGATTAGCAAGTTAAGCCTTTTCACATTTGTTTCATTTATTTCCTGCAGGGCCTCAACAGTCACATTATCCCGTAGATCTAATGGAAATAGCAGGTGTTTCTGGAAGCTCGTCAGTGTTTGTGCTGCATAATTAATTATATGACTAAAACCCATGAGATGTTTTTGTTAAGAGAGAGAGGCCTTATCTTGATCACTGTTTCATTCCAGAGATTTCTGTGCATTATGTTGTCTCAATGTAAAAACCAGACCAGGAAGAATGAAGCCTTCAGGTCTGGAAATATTACCCAGTGTTCCTCTTTTCTGCTGTTCTCCAGGAGTTCTACCCCACAAACCTTCAATGTGTGGAACCCAGGACGCGTCCTTCAGCACCATTCGTAATGATCCACACACTCCCAACAGGTTTTGCTTTGGGGTAAAGACATCCTGCAGGTGGTTTGGAGAGCAAGTGAGCATTACTTCATCCTAGCCTGCCTGCTTTTCAACAATATACTGACACACACTTCGACCTGAGAGTGTGTTATTTGAACCTGCAGTGAAGGATCGCCTTTAGTTTCTATCCTCCCATCTCAGTCTCACATGAATCTCCCTCTCATCTGAGCCCTCTGCTTTCTCATGTCTGCTTGCTTTCTAAAAAGACATTTCTGATATAAACTGAACTACAGTCCATCAGTTGTGTTCCTCTGACAGCTACACACTGAAGAACCAGTCACTGAGGAAATATGAAGGAAGACTGAACAAACTCACAGCTTAGTCTGAATGTGCAGTTTTAGTGTCGGATTCTTACCTGCAAATATTTACAGATGCTAAAGAAAACAATCATACAAATATTTGATAATTAGCATATAAGAACTGAACCCTTGTGACCAATCTCCAGGAAAGCCAGTTTTTAGTCTGTATGATGTGAACTTTATTCATTTGTTTTCCTGTATATTAAAGGCCGAGTTCTTCCAGGATGTGGGTTCTTCCTCTGCTTTCAGGGGTTTCCCTCCAACAAACATGCCAAGAGGTCAATGAGTGTTCTGGACTGTCTGCAGGAGTGACAACTGACAGCGCTAAAACTTCCAACACACAATCATAAAACACAGCCTGACGGGCCTAACCGCAGCAGGTTTAAAGATGAGCTCTGGTTTCAAACGTTGATAATCTCGTCTTGAGATTTGCTGACAGGCTGGTTTAACGTGTGAACATGGCCACTGATCAACTCTCAGAGAACGTTCATGATCACACAGCTGTCAGTAAATGTCACTTTAGGGAGCAGACAGACATCTTGATGCAGTGTGAAGCTGAGCCCCACCGGCCCTGAACTCTCATCTACCGGGTTGGAACGGCCCACTTCACTTCGCTGAACTGTTGTGAGCGTCTGCTGAAAGTCATCAGCAAATAAAACCTCTACTCTTAAGTCATCTGAGGCTTTAAAATGAAATGTGGTAAAACTTCCCACACAAAAAGCTGCGCGCATTTCAGTGTCACAGCAGACTACAATTCACACGATTCTCAGAGGCTAATAGTTTGCAGTTTGAGCAGCGCTGAGTGTCTGGTTTTCTGAATGTCGAACTGAGCCGACGCAGCGATCAGCCAGGAGAGCGTCTGTCAGCCCATCGGCGGTTGTTTATCCACCGCAGTGGAGTTCACGGCGGGACAGATGGTCAAAAACTTTTTCCAGACTGCAGCTCTTTTAATTCTCAAACAAACAAACAGCTCCTCACTGATCAGACTGACACATCAAAATGAAGAGAAATGTATTCAGCCCTATTTCACCCGTTTCCTCTCACCAGGAATGACGGAAGCAATAAAGAACCCCTGAATGAGTCTGAGGTTCAACATGCCACAAAATGTCCACAAGTCTGAGCAGCAGGTCTGTCCACAAGGATGAACACTGAAGACGTTGTTCCATTTAACCTGAAGAGATTGCAGGTCAGACTGGGGTCATTTAAAGCTAAATATAAAGGACCGTGTGTGAAAGTTACTGATTCAGGAAGTTCAATCCAAGTTTTGGGAAGAAAATTGATTTCAATATTTAGGGAACTACATATGCAAACATGTTTTTCACACAAAAAAGTGTTTTATTTCTACTTCAGTTCACAAGAGGACTTTTAAATTTTTATAGGTCCACTGGGACAGAATCCACACACATCTACACAACAACAGAAAAGCCCAGAGACAAGAACATGCAAACTCCACACAGAAAACCCCAACCTGGAAGACTCCGGTCCACTTCTCACTCAAAACATTATCCAGTGGCTTTAATATGAACTCTAGCTGTGGAGTCTGTTCATAAAAAGACAAGGACTGGCTTTCTGTTGAGTTGCATGTTCTCTCCCTGTGCAGGCCGTGTTTCCAGACACTAACACTTTTAAATGGAGGGTTTTACAGCATAACTCTTAACGTTCATGCCGTTCACATTAATGGCTGTTCTGACTACAAGCGCAGGAATTATTGTGAATATCTAATAATACTGTGGCCATAATACAGACATCTGGCAGGCCATCAAAGTGTGGAACAATGCAACATTACCTTAACGTACATATTCCACCCTGGCAGACATCAAGAGACCCTTCCTATCAGCAATAGTGTCCCTTTAGACAAATAAAAGGAGCACAGCGCAGTTTAAATATTAAATTCCAATATTCACACCCACACGTTTTCACCTTGCCTGACTGGGCAGCAAGAGCTATTTCTGCAAGATCGCAGCCGCATTCTATTTTCCTGTGCAGGGCACTGAAGGCACAGCATATGAGTGATTCGGGTACGAATCGCTCTGAGCCTGACGTAATGCGCGCTCCCGCTGGCCTGGTAATCCTTAAGTTTCGGTTTGTCCGCCATTACTCCGCCAGATGCTTTAGCAGCAACAACTGAGCGGTACTGAGGATGGAGCTTCCAGAAAGTAGAAAGACCGGCTTCTAGCACTGCCACAACTCCAGCACAGACCCACCAGGCAGAAGAAAACTTACATTTCACTCGAGCGCTGCTAAAAGAGCGAGGAAGGAGTTCTCCTCTTCTGGTGCAAGTACATGGGCAGCAAGCCACAGACACGAGCTTTTCACTAAGCTACAGTTAGGCCTAAGGCCTGCAGGGGTCAGTGTTTCGCATAAAACGAGCAAACTGCCTGTGCTCCTTTAAAGAGCAACCAGTCTGAAGGACAGATGAATGAGCCTTATAGTCCTCATATCTCTTCAATGTCTTGCTAATCATAACCCAACAATGATTTTTTTTAATTATTGCTTAGTCAACAATCTATTGGGAATATGAGAAATTGTTGCACTCGGTGTAAGAAAATATATACTGAAGAAATACTTTTTAAAAGGTTTCATAAACTTCCCTGCATCTTTAACTGAAGCTGAAAACTGGACAAAAGTCAAGATGTTTCCTGTAAAACTGGACAGACTGCGTTTCAGACTTGTGTGCATTGATAGGCTTACCTGAACCGTCTGCATGTATCTGTCAAGAAAGACTGGTCGGAGCACGAGAGGGAACTACACTGAATGAGGCTGGGCTCACTAACCTGCTTCAAACCCTCACTAACCCGCTGCTGACCCCTGGTAACCCGCTGTAAAGCCTCACTGACCTGCTGCTAACCCTCAGTAACCTGCTGGAAACCAGGACTGTGTGTTTTTGTACTGCGTGTCAAATGAGGGCTCATGATTCGTTATGACAACCGTTACCAGACTTGAGCCAAATGTTCAGATAATCTGCAGAGAGCTTGCTGTTCAGAGAGAGAAAAAGAGAAGCATTAATATCAACAGTACAGAACAAGACTCAGCAGATACGTTTATCTCAAACATAATGAAAATAGGATTTATTTGTCCAACGCTTCTCAGAAGGCTGATTAACTCAAACAATCTGTTCAAAATTAGATATATACAACATTTACATGGCGTTACATTTGATCAGAACTGGAAAATTCCTTACAGCAGATCGTTCTGAGTAGATGCAAGATACATTCAAATATTTACACCAGACATAAAGAGGATCTTAGCATTGCTCTGATGGATATTCAGGTCTCAGAAAAGCTCATGAGCTGACAGCGTGTGCAGCTACAGTGCTGTGGAGGATTGGTTGAAAAAAAAAAAAAAAGAAAAAAAAAAAGACACATATACCATTGGTTACCAATACTACCTTTAAAAAAATACCAGGCCACGATGGCAGCAGCTTGTCCAGCCTCTTCACCTTCCACCAGCAGAATCCACTTTAGCATAAAGAAAAATAGGTGGCGCTAAATCAAAGTGTCCTTTTATAAATCAGTGAAGGTTCAAAAAGAGTTTCGACTCGTGTCAAAAACCAAATTCACCAACTTGTTTTGACGTTTCCAATCCAGAAACTCATCACTCTCTGTGGACCTTCACCTTTATCTTAACATACTTTCATTCAGGTGCGTCTTCGGGTGTGTTCACACTTTGACCAGATCAAATAAACTCTGATAACGCAGATTCCCTCTGAAGCATAAACTCAGCTCGGATCATTTCTCACAGCCGGCTGCAGACAATTAAACATCAACTTTCAGTCTGCGTTTAATCTCTTCTTACAGACTGAACAAAGAAGAGAAAAAAGACAAACTAAAACATCGGCTCTCAAGGGCCGTATGACGTACGTTATTTTACTTTGTCCGTAATGTTGCTGTATTTGTTTGGTTGATAAGCATCAATACGGTGCATTTGTGTCATTTTGGCTTCTTTTCACGTGAAGTGACGTTAAAACTAAAACACTTCCGTTCCTGAATCTTCTGGCAACTGAAAATGTGAACACAGCCAAAGTTACATGTGACCTAAACATCAAACCCTTTCCTACACTAAAAACAATTCACCAAGAAGAAATTTAAAAGACTGATAACTCTGTGGCCGCTGGATGCTGATGCTAGTGAAAACAGAGAAGTCTTTTCTTGTCTGATCCTTACCATGAAGTCAAGCAGGTAAAGGTGTTCAGAAAGCCACTCATCCCACATGGACGATCAATCTTTACCTAGAAGAAACTGTCAACAAAGTTTAGCAGTAACACGAAGTGAATCCATCATCAGAACAGAACACATGCACATCCTGCACTTCTTAGGTAATCTTAATTCAACAGGGTCTACCGTCCTCTAACGTTCAGCTCACCGAGCTGAACCACGCTCAGTGTCAAGATCTGAAAACAGAGAGAAGTACTTGACCCTACATTTTGAGCGACGTGCTCGCGCTCTCTGCACACTTAGTGCAGAACTCCACAGAGACGTGGTTCTTGTCCACGTGCAGACACACTCCACCAGATTTCTCTTTCTCCTCCACTTTCCACGCGCTTCCTGGGAAGGGCATAGTCCATGGTCGTTGGAGCTGGGCGCCTGGAAAAGCGAGGAAGATAATTTCATCCCATTCACACCGCTCAGCCTGGACAAGAGCTGGGCTAACATGCTCTCATTAGCCGCACAGCTCTCAGGTTACCTGGTCTCATCTTCTAGTTCCTCTACTCTCTTGGTCAGCTGACAGTTTTCCTGCTCAAAGCACCGTTTTCTGTCACCAGACTGCCAACTTTCCTCTCTAGGCTTGCTAACGTATTCCTTCTTCTTCAACGGTTCAATCTGGCAGCGATGGCATTCTTGTTGATCCCGTGGTTCGACTGGCGCTGTCTGGTCTTCGGCTTAGATTCAGGCATACAATCCTCTCAGGAAGACTAGGCTGTAGAGGCTTCAAGCTCAGACTCGTTCCCCTCTCATGCTGTACCCCTCAAGATCGCCAAACTCCATATTGAAGAGTGGAGACGAGGAAATCTTTGTCTAATGTCCATTTCAGGTCTTCAATTCCAAACAGGTCGTTGAGCTCATCCAGGCCGGTGGTATCGATGTCGTCAGCAGGGAATCTTCAGGTGGATTCGCAGGTCCTTCGACACTTTCCACAGCATCCACCACCTCAACTTCCACAGACTCCACGTTCTGCTCTGCTGATGGCACGGCCTCTTCTCCTGGTGATCATTCTGCTCCACGGACGGACTTCAGAGACAAAAGAGACGAGATCTTCGATTTCTCAACCTGAAAATTAAGAAAACATGCAGATAAGACTTTATTCTAAAAACACTACTGATAATATGCATAATCAGTGCTTTGTAGGAGCTTTTGTGATGATTATCATGATTAAATGATTAGCAAATATGCTTCACTGATGGCTGGCAAAGTCTCTCGTGAATGTTGAACTTAAGATTCAGATACAGGATATCTTATTTAGGGACCACACGTCCACATGGACAAAACTGTCCTGCTGGGAAGGAATCCCGGTGACAATAATAATCTAATTAATTAAACGAATCTTCAACACTGAAATCTACTCTGAGCCGCTCGGCATTTAGTGCGCGCGCGTGTGTATGTGCGTGTGTTGCCTGAACGTTGCGCCAACGTAAGTTTCATAATGAGGCCCTGAAGGACATGTTTTCACTTTCCAATGAATGTCTCCAATATGTAACCTCAAGTCACATCAGGTCTAAAACATAATGAAAAAAGTCTGCAGAAGTTGTTCAAGTCGCACAAAAATCTGAACTTGAATAAATATTATTTAACTACACCAATGCTAACCGGGCCTTGGCCGCGCTAGCAGCACAGAGGCGCTAATACCTCTAAGTCCTGGCGTTTAGAATGCTTGATCACAAGGATTCAAACAGGAATAAAACCATAAACCAAAGTAATAACAAACATCTATGTTCAACTCTCCCGTTGAAGCTACTTTCGTTTTGTTTGGAGATAAGTTTTGAGCTGGCGCTTAAAACAAGCTAACAAAGCTAACAGCTAAAAGTGCTAATCAACATGACGCAGCAAATCTCAGACAGAAACTTACCAAAAATAAGAAGAAAAACAAAAGAAAAACGGACTTCGCCAAGAAGCCCCGGCCTCTAGAAGTCTTCTAGAGTGCTCACACGATGAATTTATGGCAGGAAGAAAAAAGACACCTTCCTCCTCAAATCTGTCGACGGAGGAACGGACGCGGTGACACTCCTGCTCCGATAAGTCCGCCCGTTTCCCCCGCTGGACGCAGAGACCGCCGCCTGGCGGCCGGAGGCATCCACTGCAGCTCCGGTGACACAGACCCCGTTACTAAAGACATGTTGATGTGATCCAGTATTGATTGTTCCTATCGGGGGAAAATGTCTTTTAACAGTATAATTCACACGCTCCACAGGATGGAAGCTGGAGAACTGTATAACAGCTTCTAACAAATCCGGAGAAAAGGTCGGGCAGGTCTGTGACAGGTTTAGGGAGTGTGTTTTTATTGTTGTGGAAGATAAAAACGTTTACAAGCTGCAGGGATATGAAGTTTCACAGAGCTGTAGCTTTTTAACAGCCCAGCTGTAGAGCCGAACAGAGAGCTGTTTGCTTAATGGTTGATGGACTTTTAACTTGAACAAAGCTTCATATATATATTTTATTTATCTTGGTGTAAGATTTAAAAGCAGTGACAGAGAGTGCCTGTCTGAAACAAACACGGAATGATTAATAAGTGACTGCTCAGACAATGGTTCCTTTTTCTCTCTTTTCTTTCCTTTTGTAGGCGATTTACTGTCACCTGCCAAGGCAGTAGATCTGAACGGGTCCAGCTTCAGACCTGTCCAGCCTCAAAGGGATGGGAACACACATCAGGAAATTAATGTGACTTTTCAAATAAAATATGATGAAATTTGAACCTGCAACACTTAAGATGTTACAGTTAATCATTAAACTATTTTGTTAAAGGACAAAAACAATAACAAAAAATACAACAAGAAATGAACCACAAAGCACATTTCGAAAATATTTTTTTTATTAACAAATATTTCAGCATGGGAAAAAACAAAACAAAATCATATTTGCATTGTTTTTTTAATGTTGTCATTGTCATTTTGGCATGTAGTAAAACTACAGATATAGAACAGAACATGAAGGGTGGAGAGAACTGAGAGAACCGTCAATACTTCCACAGTACGGCTTCACACATCCTTTTAACAAAGACAACGAGTTGTAACGACGCTCCAAACTCAAACATTCACAGTTCATTTCTGATCAGATTATTTGACATTATTTACATTTAATTGGTGTCTTTCTCTCAGGAAAATACTAGAAACTTCAAGGTGTCGCCCCGAGATTTGAGGCTTTGAAGCATTTTTTTTTTTTTCTTTTGGAAAATTTTCAGGAAAAAAAATCCCACTTTTACACCACAGCTTAATGTCTAGATAAAGAACAGGTTGTAAGTTAATGGTTTGACTGTACTGACGAGTGTTTCGTTAGTAATATTCATGACGAAGTGTGAATGTGTGTCCCTCTGTTAATCCTGTCAGACATGTTCCAGTACACAGATTTAAACTGGATTAAACAAAGATGAATGAATTCCTTAATCAACCAGAATGAAAATAGAATTTCACTATAATGTGGTTTTATTTCTCCTAAAAACTAAACTGAGTGAACTGAAAGTCAGATGAGCTTTCAGGCTTCGCTCTGTTCATTAACTATGAAAATCAAAAGACTGATTTATTACAAATCAAATGCTTAATGATTATTCTATCTGCAGCCACATTAACAAAACAAATTTGAGAGACACTCGCTTTGAAATGTCAGAAGTCGAACCGCTGTTTAGATCGGATTATTAAAACAGTGGCACAAATATTTCAGGCATTTTCTGCAACTGTTTATTTTCAGAGGAACTGAAGTCAACAAGACCACAAAGAGGAGATTCAAACAAAGTCTGTTGGTTATCACATAAACACAACGTCCCAGTTTTGTGACATTTGAAATGTTGAAACGGCAGTTTGCTGCCGCTTTGTGAAGATTGAGCCACAGAACATTTATCTCATGGTTTCATCTCATTCTGGAAAGAACACAACAAGTTCCCACTCCCCAAAATACAGCAGGAATCAAAAGAAGCTGCAGTCCAGACTTCGCTTGTTCATGTCTCGAGGTTCCAGAGCAGCCCCTCAGGCGTTCTGGCCGGCGTGGAGACCCGCAGGCTGCTCGGCGCCGCGTCTTTCTCCAGCTCCACCGGCTGGTCGAACACCGTCATGGGTGAGTAGTTCTTCAGCATGAGGCACGACGGGTCGTCGGACTGTCCAGGAACTTTCCCCAGAGGATAGTTCTTCCACGAGGTGTCGTCGGAGCACACCTGCCACGGAGAGCCTCGGAGCGCCTTCGCCGCTTCCGCCTGAACATCTGCCCACTTTGTGTTCCTGGGAGGACTGGGAGCGCTGCGGACGGCTGCTGATGCGGGAGTGCTGCAGCTTCTCGTGCAAACTCTCCAGCGTGTATATGGGCTGCTGCTGCTGCTTCTGCTGTGAACCGTGGGAGGAGTCGGGCGCGCTCAGTCTGCGTGTAGATGGGAGCAGAGCTGCAGCAGCCGCTCCCAGGGTCTCCAGAGGCAGAGGATGCTCCATGTCGTCCAGGATCAACTGGAGCAGGTGAGGCGTGCTGACGCAGGGGGCATCCAGGCAGGCGGACAGCAGCTGCTGCCACCTCAGCTGGATGCGGTTCACAAAGATCCGGTCCCTCACTCTGGCCTTCTTCTGCATCTTTGTTTCAAAATGGTACTCAAATTTGTTGCTGTTACAAAGGAGGACTTCGGAGGTCCAAGCAGAGACGTAAAAAAACCTTGTGATTGGCGTTCTGCTCCCCGGTGAGAAGCTTCAGCTCAGCGAACAGCTTCTCCAGGAGGAGGTGGATGAAGGACGGCGAGTTGAGGACCTTCAGCAGGCGGCAGCCAGAAGCGCAGGAAGGGTTTGAGGGAGTCTGGGTTGAGCAGGGTCAGCGTTTTCAGAGGTGTTGCAGGCCCAGAGTGTCCAGCTGCTCCATGGTGGGGATCAGAAAGCCTTCTTCCAGCAACACGTCGATCAGCAGACTGCTGTACTCCAGAGAAAACTGCTTGATCTCACCCAGTAGCCAGCTCATGTCTGCAAAGGGGGATGGGCAGAAGCTCCTGGTTTTGTCTTCTGGGAGGGCACTGAAGGCCTCATACTGGTCCTTTTCATAGGATATTAGCAGTTCTCGGGCATTCTTGTAGGCTTCCATCTCTTTCTGCTGAGCAACTGAGTTCATCCTGTTGTCTGAGGCTGGTCCTCCTCATCCTCTCCATCAGACTCTGCGAGTCCCAGTCCTCATCGGGGCCTCCCCCCATCTGCCTGGACCAGTACTCCTGCTGGAGCCACTCCAGGACCACCTTACAGCCCTTCCGGCACCACTTCAGCGTGGGCAGCTTCCTGTGGGTGAAGTCGTGTCTGAGGTCCACCACCCACTCCGGGATGTTCAGATTCCCGGCCAGACGCCCTCAGGGGGCTGGGCCACCTTCCCCTGCTGCCGCTCCGTGATCAGGTTGACAAACCTCACCAGAGCAGACCCGTACAGCAGCACCAGGTCGTCCCCGCTCATGCTGTCCGGGCCGGTCCAGCACCTGGCACCGGACCAGGTCCGCCGTGCAGTCCACCGCCACCGGCATGCCGCCGGCGTAGCGGGCCTTCCAGGCGGAGATCCGGTGCAGGGCGGTGAGCTGCAGGGAGGGGTCCTGGGAGTACAGGTACTCCAGGACCTGGTCCCACTCCGCTTTTGTTCACCCAGGCCACCACATGGCGCCTCTTCTCCGAGCTTTTATTCTTCATTTTGCGCTCAGACCGACGCTCCGTCGCTTCTATCGTCGGAAAAACTGCGCGGTCCTCAAAAAACTGCAGCTTTACAGCCACAGCGAAGGAATTCCTGCAGATTTTAAGCTTTTCCAAATGAAATCTTCTTGTTTTCGGATGACTTACATACCGGAAGTGGTTGGTCCACGTCTCCTTCTACTGGTATGTGTGAGCGGTGACACCTTATTCACAGGCGCAGTACCGCCACCCAGCGGCCGAGATAGTGCATAACACAACACCGAGGAGCCGCTCGTCTTCTGTTCAGGGGGTCACGACAGACAAATAACCGTCTGTAACAAGATATTTAAAAAAAAGGAATTGATTATTCAATTTGTTGCCTTTTTAGGAATGTGTTTCTCATGCTCTCATAAGAAAAGTAATCAAGCCATCCGTTTATTTTTTCAGACTGAGTTTACTACAAAGCCTTATATTATTTATTGGAAATATCTCCATAGAAATATACCTTGGTCAAACGTTTGGCTGTGGCCCCACATGAACAAAATTAAAGAGATTTCCTTTATTTATATTTTCTTGTGTAGTATTTTGTACAAAAAAGTCTTGAGGTAATTTAAACAAAAATTGTTCATCTTGTTCAGCTCATCCTGAAACTCTGCCACATCTTTTCTGGCATTATGATCTCACGACAAAATGACAAACATTATGCAAGTTTTGCATTGTCTTATGAGCATGATCGGTTAAGTTTCTGGTTTCTTTATTATATTATTACAGGCATGATGGTAGAAAAGGTCCATGTTGTAAATGGTGTTGTTATTTTAGCAAATTTTTACATGCATACATTTAAATTTAGTAATTATAATTAGCTTTTTTCAGTCTTTTACAGGGACTTTTATCGATCAGTGCCTGCATGGAAGGCTGAAAAAATTTTGAGTAAGTGTGGAATATAATTTGTATTTATGTAAAGTTGTGCGCGCGCGTGTGTGTTTGTGTGCCCCCACATTCCCTCCATCAACTTTATTTGTGCTGCTATTTTGCATTAATGGATTTAATATTAAACATTCTGCAAGGTGTTTAATAAAAAAAAAAAAAAATGGAGGAGTAAAGAGAAGTAGGATGAGGCAGACCAGTCGAAATCTGTATTTTACTAAAATGCATTGAGATAAACTTTCTTTATTTATATCTTTCTTTCGTCGTTGTACTTGAGCACCGTGCTGATCACAGCCCCAGTTTGTTCTGCTGTTCTGTTGCCAATCTGTCAATAAAGTTATTTTCACAAAAGCAGCGAAGAAGAACAGCTTTCGGTTGTACTCCAACACGTATTGATGTAAACTCAGGTAAAACCTCTTGCCTTGATCTGACTTTGGTTTCTCCCAACTTGGCCAGTATAGCATAACAGAAGGTTCTGAATGACACAGTTGGCAGTGACCATTTCCCTGTAAAAATGACTACTGCAAAATCCTTCGTAAAGGGAGGCCCGGGATAGACTTCCTAGGTTTGATTATGCCCGTGCAGACTGGGAAAAAATTCAGAAAATGTACAAATGATGGCTTGATGAATGTAAACAGTGAGGATTCAATTGACATCATGTGTGATTCATTAACAGAGATGATTGTTCGGGTGGCCGCTGAGACCATACCATGCAGAAGGGCCCCTCGAGATCGGGTTATTGTGCCTTGGTGGAACGAGGAGTGTGAAAAAGCTGTGAGCAAAAGGAAAAAGCATTTAGAACAGTAAGGAAAAAACCGACTCTAGAAAAATGTGGTTGAATATAAAAAGTGCAGAGCTTTTGCTCATAAAACTATTAAAAAAGAGAGAAAGAAAAGTTGGAGAGACTTCTGTGGCTCGTTGGGGCCTAAGACCCAATCAGGCAGGTATGGTCCAGGATCCATAGAATGGCGGGGAAAATTACAAGCTCTTCTATGCCTGTCCTGAAGGAAGGTGGGAGAAGAGGCAGTTTCAAGTAAAGAAAAGGCCAATATGTGTGTCAAAGTGTTCCAGGATGTCCATAATGCAAAGTTTTTGGGGGAAGAAATTCTTAAGCTTCGAGATGAGTTTCTGTTGACTCAAGGCTGGAAGTTAACCCGTGGTGCTGAGTCTACAGATATGAATAATCCTGTTAATTTGTATTTCTCTTTAGAGAGATAAAGGATGCAGTAGAAGCTGGAGCAAATTCTTCACCGTGTCCAGATCAGATAAGCTATAAGCTGTTGCAGCATCTTGAGGTACCTGTACTTCATGACATCCTTGTGCTATGTAATTATATCTGGAGGCCGGCGCGTTGCCAAAGGAATGGAAGCCTGCTTTAGTTGTACCTATTTGTAAGCCAGGAAAGGACCCTTCCGCTCCCTCTTCTTACAGACCCATAGCCCTAACCTCTGTGCTGTGTAAGGTGATGGAGCGAATGGTTACGAACAGGCTTGTCTACTTTTGGAGGTCTCTGGGTTTTTGTTAGTTATCAGAATGGTTTTAGAATTGGAAGAATTCAATGGATTCGGTAGGAGTTCTAGACCAGGACATAAGAAAAGCGATTATCAATAAAGAATCACTGCTCGCAGTTTTTATTGATATTGAAAAGAGCGTATGATAGTTTGTGGCGTGAGGGTTTATTGATTAAATTATTCGATGCAGGGGTTAGGGGGAGAATGTTCTCCTGGATTAAGATTTCTAAATAATAGATCAATTCAAGTGAGGGTGAACTGCGAATGTTCTGAAAAGGTTAGTATTTTGAACGGTACTACTCCTCAGGGATCGTAATTAGTCCTGTGCTTTTTAAAGGGCAACTCCGGTTTTTTGACACCTGACCTTATTATAGGTGTGTGCATGCTCATATACTCCACTCAGACAAACATCGTGCAGCTCGGAGTCCTTCAGAAATTATTTAGATCCAAACGATGTAGCCCGCACTAGCGGGGGGTGCCACAGCAATGGAGCGTTAGTGCTGGACATAATCTCTGCAAAGTCGCTCATTTCGGCTGTATTGCTTCATCCATCGCCAGTGTTATCATAAAGTCAGCTCGTCTACCGTCTTCAGGTGGGTCAGCTGAAGAGCTGACAGTTTTCGCTAACTTAGCCACAATTAGCTCGGATGGGAACGTTGCGGCGCTCCTCTCCCCAGCAGAGAGGCACTTTTAGTCGGCCTCGGCTGCCACGGTGCCCCGGCGTCTGACTTCCAGCGGCCAAGTTGGAAAACGGCCCTCAGCTGCTCCCACGGAGCTTCGGACCCCGCGAAGACGCACGGCTCACACGCGCGCCGCTGGATGTCTCTTCCCTCGCCGGGAGATGCGTATCTCCGCTCCCCGGCAGATGTGGCTCCGGCCGGCCGTCGGGACCGTGACGGCCCGCCGCGCCGAGGCCGGTGCTCTCTCCTCGCCGGGAGGAAGCGTATCTCGCCCCGGCGGATGCACGCTCCACGCCGGCCGCGGCCGGAGTCTCTCTCCTTGCCGGGAGAAGCATATCTCCGCTTCCCGGCGGATGCGCGCTCCACGCCGGCCGCGGGGACCGCGACGGCCGGAGCGCTCCTCTCGCCGGGAGAATCCAGATGTCCGCCGCCCGTGCGGATGCGCGCTCCGAGCCAGCCGCGGGACACCGCCGGAGGCCCCCTTTCCGACCGAAAGGCAACCCAGCGCCGATGGATGAAGAAATACAGCCGAAATGAGCGACTTTGGCAGAGATTATGTTCCCGCGTAACGCTCCATTGCTGTGGCACCCCCGCTAGTGCGGCTACATCGTTGGATCTAAATAACTTCTGAAGGACTCCGAGCTGCACCATGTTTGTCTGAGTGAGTATATGAGCATGCACACACCTATAAATAAGGTCCAGGTGTCAAAAACCGGGAGTTGCCCTTTAATGTAATGATTAATGAATATTTTCAAAATATTGACTCAAGATTTGGAAAATCCCTCTTTGCTGATGATGGCGCAATTTGGCGCAGAGGCAAGAACGTAGATCTTTTTAATTGAGCATACTCAATTGCTGTTGGATCAATTAGTTCAGTGGGCAAATCAGTGGGGCTTTAAAGATTTCCACCTCAAAGAGTAATTTCAGGATATTTGTTTTAAAAAGAAAAACTCCAGATAGTACATTGTTTTTATATGATCACCCACTGGAAAGGGTCAAAGCCTTTTAAATTTTTAGGTATGTGGATGGATGAAAGGCTTACATGGAACTGCCATATTGAAAAAGTCATCTGTAAATGTGAAAAGATCATCAATATTCTTCGCAGTTTGGCCGGCACGGATTGGGGGGCAGACCGTCTAACTTTGCAAATGATATATAGAGCGATGTTGAGGTCTACTTTGGATTATGGCTGTTTTGTGTATGGAGCGGCATCTAAGACCAGCTTGGCTAAACTGGATAGAATTCAGGCAAGAAGCACTGAGGGTCTGCCTCAGGGGATTTTAGAAACGACACCTATTCCGGCTTTATTAGTTGAGATGGGAGAGACTCCATTGGGAATGCGAAGGCAGAAGCTCGGCTCCAGTACTGGGCTAGACTACCTGGGTTGGGGCATGATTCGAGTGCAAAGAGTCTCCTGGGAGAATGCTGGGAGTTCGAAAAAAAATGAGAGAGGGCTAATTATCTGAGCTCAATATGTCCGGGGCCTGCTTATGAGTTTGGGGCTGAGCAGCAAAATGTGACTAGCATAGCTCCTACCAGATCCAGAAGTGCCCTTGACCTGTTGGGTCAGAATAAGGGAAAGAGTTTGCCAACAAGTGAATGAATTTATTTCAAAGAGTGACTCAGGGTATTTTATTTTCACAGATGGATCCAAGGATCCAACCTCAGGAAAAGCTGGCTTTGGAGTTTACATAATGAATAAGGAGATTAGGAAAAGTATGCGAGTATCTAATAATGTGTCTGTTTTTTCTACTGAACTGTTGGCAATCCGGTGGGCCTTGGATTGGATCGAGCGGAATAAACCTGAGTTATTGTACATTTTTTCTGACTCTTCAGCTGCCAATTCGTTCTATAGCTGGTGGAATTTCAGGCTCTGATATTATCCTTGAAATTTTGAGCTGCTTGCGTAGAATTGAACAGAATTGAACAGTCTGGCTGTGCGTAATTTTTGTGTGGATCCCTGGTCAGTCAGGTATATATGGAAATGAAACTGGCGGATAATCTTGCTAAAGACTCTCTTCTTCATAGTGAGTTGGAATATGAAATGGGCCTTGGGAAGCGGGAGTGCATCTCTCTTTTAAAAGTGAAACAGACAAATTTATGGCAAGCAAAGTGGGATAAGGAAATTAAAGTTAGAGTATATTTTAGCTGTCAGCCTGGAGTTAAAATGTAGGGCCACTGATGGACAACAGAACTAATCAAGTACAAATTACTCGCATAAGACTGGGGCATTGTGGGCCTTGCTGCCTATTTGAATGTATTAGGGAAGCATCAGAGTGGCTTGTGTCAGTGTGGGGAAGCTGAAACCGTTATCCATGTATTAGTTTTCTTGTGTGTGTTACGTGTGGAGAGGCGGTTTATATATAAAGAACTATCTCATTTGGAATAAGCATCTTTTTCTTTTAAGTCGTTATTTTCTGCTGGGAGCAATTCTTGCTTGTTGACAATGCTGTGATTAAGTTTTTGCGAGCCACCAACCTCTACTCCAGAGTCTAAAGTGTGAACTGAATGTTTACCGCTTAACCTGAAGGGGCAGCATTGCCTAAACAAAGCGTACAGCCTGCCGGAAATCAATTAGAAGAAGAAGAAGAAGAAGAAGAAGCTTCCGGTTTGAAGATGGCGGGAGTTGTCCTGGTTTAATATAATGGTAAATGAATGTGTTTGATGACCTGGGTGAAGGCTTGGTAGATCCCTATTGCGGATGATGGAGCAATCTGGAGACGAGGTCGTAATGTAAAGTTTTTGATTAAAGAGATGCAGAGAGCTCTTAACATGGTGCAGGAGGTGGCTGATAGTGGGCTTCAGGCTTTCTGTCGCAAAATCTAACTATATGATCTTTGGAAGGAAAAGGGCAGCAGGCAGTGAAGGCATCAGATTATATGGGTCACTACTGGACAGAGTCAAGGGTTTTTAAGTTTTTGGAGTGTGGTTGGATGAGAGGTTGACATATAGAGTGCTGTGGATAAGATAGTGAGTAGGTGTGGAAAAGTAATTAATGTTATGAGATGTCTCACTGGTTGTCCCTGGGGGGCAGATAGGGCTGCAATGCTGACAATATATAAGGCACTGGTAAGGTCTATCTTTGACTATGGCTGTCTGGTGTATGGGTCAGCAGCCAAGACTGTCCTGGCTAAACTGATGTAGTGCAGGCCAGAGCACTGAGGTTGTGCATTGGGGCCTTCCGGACAACACCAATCTCGGCGCTGCTAGTGGAGGCAGGGGAGACCCCGCTGAGGCTGCGGCGTGAGAAACTAGCTCTAAATTATTGGGGTGAAAATTGAAAGGACTCGCTTCAGCTCTACCTTCAAGTGTTCTGCTGTCTCAATGTTGGGAATTTGAGAAAGGTCAAAGCAGGCATAATGAGGTCAGTTACTTGGAATCTGTTCAGAAATGCATAGGGGAGCTAGGACTGGGGAAATGTCAGTATAGCTCCCCCTGTGTGCTGGCCACCTGTCCCACAGTGGCTTTGGGCTGAGGCAGATGTGGATATGTCAGTTAAACAATTAATTCAAGAGGGGATAATAGGGAATGTGGTGGAGGGGGTAGGTAGATACCTCGAGAGTAGATGGGGGGGGCTTTATTAAGGTTTTCACAGACGGGTCAAGGGACCCAGAAAGTGGGAAAGTAGGTTGTGGAATATACATTCCCCATATCCACATCTGTCAAAGCAAGAGATTGTCTGATGGAGTCTCTATTTGTCAGCAGAGCTGATAGCGCTACTGTGGCCCTGTGGTGGGTTGAGGAGGGGGGGTTTCGCAAGGTGGTCCTGTGTTCAGATTCTCTTTCATCTCTGATGGCACTAAGGGGGGCTGAGGGAGGACATGCCAGAATGGAGATAGTTGGGGAAATTCTAATGGTGGTGTCCAACCTGGAGAGAAGGGGATGTAGTGTTGGGTTTATGTGGGTGCCATCACATGTAGGGATTGAAGGAAACGAGGTGGCAGACAGGGCAGCAAAATACAGCTTAGGGAAGAAGGAGGTGGATATTAGAGTCCCTTTAGGGAAAATGGAGTGCCGAAGCTTTATTAATAAGAGAATCCATCGCCAGTGGCAGCAGGAGTGGGAGGGAGACAGCAGAGGAAGGAAGCTTTTTTCAGATTCAGCCATTAGTGCATCCTACAAAGAGAGCGTATATGAAGAGGGCAGAGGACGTCAAATTAACAAGGCTTAGGCTCGGGCACTGTGGGTTAGCCAGTGGGTTGATGCTAATAGGGAAACATCCGGATGGGAAATGTACTCACTGTGAGTGCTTAGAGACTGTGAGCCATGTCTTAATGGTATGTCCAGCATACACAGACCAGAGGAGAATATTATTTATAAATCTGGAAAAATTGGGTCTGAAAGCATTTTCTCTTTCTACAATACTGGGTGAGGGATTGAGGGACAGGGAAATTGCACGGGCAGTAGTTCTTTTTCTTATGTTAACGGGTCTGTATAATAGGATATAGATCCCAGAAGGTGAAGATGTAATTTGCGGGATTCACTGGGGGTGGCAGCAATGCACCAATGTTGTGCACAGTCTGCCGGAAAGGAAGAAGAAGAAGAAGAAGAAGAAGATGGCGGGAGTTTCCAGAAAAGAAAAAGAACTCGCTCACATGTTTATTCTGCGCTGCAGGTAAACATCTTCAATATAAACTCGACGAACTAATTCACCCGACATGTTTGTTCTGAACTGAACAAAAAAAAGCTGTAATATAACAAACCCGAACTTTAACTCACTGCATTGTGAACTGTCTAAAAACACGAGCTGTTGTTTATCTCCACATTTTAACCTTGTTTTACCGCTACGTTCATTTATCTTCACGTTCCTCCTCTGTCACTATTAAAACAGTTTTAGTGACTTGACAATACGTTCGTATGTGTCCCACATCTAAACTTGCTGACGACCTAATGCGGCCAAAAAGTGAGTTTTCTATAACTCACCATTAGTTAATCTAATCTAATCTCAGAACCATGCCCTAATCCACATCATCAGGAAGGATAACCCGCTTTGTCAATCTGAATCTGAAATAATTTTGGTCTATTTACTGGAAACACTCTTGAGTACAAGAAACACTCAGAACACAAAGGGACACTTTGTTTACCAAATCAATTGTCATACATACGACTGCAATTCAATGTTTACTTTCAGTTTCACCCTCCAACCTCAGCTTAATGTGTGTTTAAAATGGAGCAGTGAGAAATGAAGAAACACACGTTTCGAATTAGTTTCAAGACCATAGAAATGATTCTGATAGAAGTGTTGATGTGTGTTGAGGTATAAATTGATGATTGATTTGTGGGCCTTTTCATATCAGTTTCTTAGTTTATGTCAGTTTGAACCCTTTCCCTGTGCTCACCTTGTGTTTGTGTTGTGTTGAGGCTGTTTCCTGCCCGCTGCTGGAGCACCTGCAACCTCCAGGAGGCCGGCCGCATGCTGCAGCTGCTGTGCACGCCCTCAGAGATCCGCACTGAGATCCTGACGTGGATCTGCAGCAGGTAGGAGGACCTACTCTCCTCCCATCCGACATCATTCCCATGTGAAGAGATAATATCTTGATTTTTAACCACACGTTACGATGCTGTATCACTTTGTTGACAGCTCTCTTCTTGTCACAGCAGGCTATGAGTAAAGCTGAATAACCTGTGG
Source organism: Salarias fasciatus (assembly GCF_902148845.1). NCBI lineage: Eukaryota > Metazoa > Chordata > Actinopteri > Blenniiformes > Blenniidae > Salarias > Salarias fasciatus. The sequence goes on from NC_043764.1 coordinate 29,845,127, forward strand.
GTCTCTGTCCTAATGTGTCATTTCACAGGATCAAACCAGACTTTGCCACATCCATGAAGGGGGCAGCAGCAGGCCCAGACCCTGATGCTGTGATGAGAGGTAGCAGTGTGTTTTCTCGGCAGCCTGCAGAGCGTACACAGGTCCTTCAATGAACCGATTCCAGACTCTAATCTCTCCCACCGCTGGTGGTCTCTGCTTGTGCTCCCAGAAATGGCCTTGGTAGGACAGGAGCTGATGCTGTGCAGAGCAAATGACCTCAACCTGATCAAGGTGAAAGGCTGCACCACACTAAAGCATGTTCCACATGATCCATGGAAAGTTTTGTTTTTATTTTAAAATCAATCTGTTCTCAAGGATCATATACAGTTATGAAAGCATCTTCAGTATAACTCAGACTAGTGCAGAGGGAGGTTTTCTGAAGGGCTGCCATATCTTGTAAAATGCTTTTCTCTTTTTCCTCGTCCAATAAGTTATATTCTCCGGTGTATACCGTTTTTAACTACACACCTGTTCAAACAGCGGCTGTAAAAGCAGATACTTTATTTTTTGCAGGACAGAGTGGAGACGTTTGAACTTTCTGAGCATGTTTGACACAAACCTGAACCAAGGATTAGAGCCACAAAACTATTATTTAATCAGATTTTCCAGCACCAAACATGTGTCAGGTTTCACCGTTGCCCTGTCACCTTGAGTTGTATTGTGTGGGTTTGATCATCGGTATAGAGCAGGACATAACAGGCAGGTCTGAACAGTGTGCTGCACTTCACTTTATTAATTTGTCCCATGAAGGGCAATTTCATTTGGAGCAGAAAACAAAAAGGTCACATTTAAGAAGACATAAATACAGAGTGTGAGCAGCAAATTAGCTCAGGCGCAAAATACCAGACTGTTTCCACGACGACCAGCACCTTCTGCTGGGCACAGGGCTTTCCTTGGTTTGCGTGTTTTAAAACACTCGATCACATTCTCTTTCGTCAAAGAAGAGTTCTGAGTTCTGAGCAGGAGTTGACCTGAGGCGTTTTTTTTATCTCCATGTTGTTGTTAAAATCAGCATCAGTTAGTTCATTAATGTCACCAGAGGACTCCTTCAGCTCGTCCCAGCCCTGCAGAGTCCAGGCAGGCGTCCACATCCAGACTTTAGCTCTGCTGTTCTGCACGTACCATCGCGTCACGTCCTGCTCCTGTTTCTCTTCTCTCTTCAGGGTGAGGCCACACCTCTGCGACAGGCTGCTGTTCCTGCAGCAGCTCCTCACCGTGGTCCAGGACTTCGAGCAGGTGGAGTATGGAGAGGATTCAGACGCTGACGGGCCTCACCATATAGAAGAAAAGGAGGAGGTGCAGGATCAATGGGACTTCGTGGAGAATCTCCTTCAAAGCCAGAACCTGCCTCTCCTCTCTCGGATGCGCCAGGCTGAACTCCCTCCCTGGCCCGCGGACGTCCAGTAGGTCACGCTCTGGTCCTCTCTCACTGCCGGCTCCTCTGCTCAGCTTCTCTCTCTGACCTGCAGGAGGATCTGCGATGAGCTGAAGCGCCGCGACCTGCCGGCTGCAGCGCAGGCAGCTGGAGTGGAGGCCGTCCTGCAGGACACCCGGGCGGAGCTGGAGAAGCTGCAGTCACAGGTGAAGCACAGGATTCCTGTATGAGGAGCACCTGTCGGAAAGGTTCTGGTTCCTGTTCACCACAGGATCATACTAACGCTGAAACGTTGTTTGCATGAAGAGACATCAAAGTGCTGATTTCCTGAAGCTGTGATTCAGACTTCATCATGAGGCGAACACGGGGCCAGTCTGGATTCTCACTGAGTTCCTCCTCCTCCTCTGCAGTGTGACTTCCTGAGCGAGGCGGCGCAGACCGCCACCGCCTTCCTGCCCCGCTCGCTGCGCGTGGCGGCGTGCGACTCCAGCAGCTGATGACCGCCTTCAGCCACGTGTACGAGTCGGACCTGAAGGATCACTGCGGCAGAGAGCCGCCCGGCGTCGGCGCCGACTGCCACGTCTTCCAGAGAGTGCAGCAGCTGCTGCTCGCCTGCAACACGGTGCGACGGGTCTGCCGGCCTCCCCGCCGTCTGAAGGGTCATCTGCTGCCGTCATTATAATGCCACTTAAACAGTAATACAATGTTTGACTTTAACGGGTGAAAATAACTCATTGGAATAATCTAAAAGGATTGAAGTGCAGCTTTACAGTGTGTGTGTGTGTGGTTTTTTTTTCCCCCTTAGGAGCTGGAAATACTGAAGGAATTGCCTGAAGCTTCTGCATCTGTGTCAAAAGAAGCAAATCGGCTCCAAACAGAACCTCAGTACTGGAGCGGAGGAGTGAAGCACGCATTACGTATGTCAGGCTCGCGCACACACACACACACACCTATACCTGTTGGTTTAAAATGTGTGTTTTTTTTTGCAGCGGAACTGTTGGAGGAACTGAAGACACAAATCTCGGACTACGTCTCTCTGTTGCAGTCCAGACAATGACAACACACACACACACACACTCTGAGCTGTGGTGTTTTATCCACTCATGAGTGTGTGTTCAACTGTATGACATTCTCATACTTCATCCATTTTTTGTTCATATTGTACATATCTTATCTGAATAAATGTCTTTGTTACAAGCTGCAGTTTAAAACATTCACTGACTTTTTCTTTCTCCACAGTTAAAGATCTGTTAAAATATTTCCTACAGCGTCTGTCCCTCGTCTGGGACACACACCACAGGTGTGTCTCATGCTGAGTGCTGGTTCATTTTCCTGAAGAGAATCAAAGACAACAGAAGTGATTTTCTGGAGAATAAATGGACGCTGCTACGCAGCAGGTTGGTCTTTACTATTTAATTTTACACAAACTGTACAGCTGAGACAGTGAAGCCGGATTCTGAGCAGTCCAGTCCATCAGCGGAGCAGGTCCAGGTCCAGGTCCAGGGTCCCCTTCAGAAGCCTTTCCCTGCCAGCCAGTCCTTAAGCTCTGTGTCGAAGTGACCTTTGACCTTGATGGTCATGTGACCTCGTTGACCTGCGTGGGCAGCTCCTTGCCGGTCACCTCCTCAGGTACTGCTTCAGCTCCCGCTCCAGAGCCCAGATGTCTCCCTCCACCTTCCGGATCAGAGTCATCTTGCGGTTCCCGTGGGTCGGTCGGTGTACACCGGGATGTTGTGCATCCGTGAGCGGCGGACCATGTAGGGCAGCGGCGGCGGGTTGTCTGCAGGGGGGATCCAGCCTGACGGTGCGGGGCCGGCGTGTTTCGGCGGGACCGGGATGCGCGAGGGCGGAATAAGCCGCTCCACGAAGCGGTATTCCTCCGCAGACTCCACGAACCGCTGGCGGGTCTGTCCGGAGGCGGCGCGGCAGAGCGGCGGAGCCCCGCGGGACCGCCCGGCGGGGAGGCGGAGAGCTCCTGTTCAGAGCCCCGCGGAGAGCCCGCCGGAGGCTGAAGCAGGCCGCCATCATGTCTGTGACGTGCACGAGCGGGACCCGGAAGTTAAAAACAACTTCCGGGATGTAGTTCCGGTTCCTCCAGGAGAGCTTTTTTCTTTCTTTTTTTTTTTTTTTTTTTTTTTTTTTTTTTATAAAATATTACACATTAAATCCAGTAATTAACATAATACAACTTTTTGAATAAAATCTGATTATGAAAGAAGTTCACAATTTTTGTTCAGCAGTTGACTTACTGTCAGAATTCCTTCTTCACACCAGACCTATTCAAACTGATTTGTTTGTGACATTTCAGTAGTGCATTGATGCCACTGAGCTTATTAAACCGATAGTTTGGAAAAGCGTTCCATGTGCTTTTGAGGTTCTTATGAAATTGCAGAATCCATTTGATTTTGAAAGTGACTAATTTTTTCCTTCTAACCCCTAAACATTTCTTTCTTCATTGTTTTTTCCTCCAAATGTAATATAATAATACTTTATCCAATCCCTTATGATATTTTTGGGGATGTGAGTGACAAAGAGACATACACACACCGAGATGTACTCTCTGTTTTAGAAACAAAGGCTTTTCCAAACACTTAGATCTTTCCTTAACCAAGAGTTTAATTTATATATATTTTTTTTCAATAATTGGATAAAAATTAAAATTATAATTTTCTTTTTACTAAAGGTAGTGCTTTACAGTGGCTTCTGTGTGATGGAAAGTAAGCAAAGCTTGACTTGATCTTTTCTTCTACGGTCCTCAGACTCTATATTTAACCAACATTTTCCTAGGACACTCAATAACAGAAAATACGCAAATCTGTTCAGTGTTATGTTCATGTATTTGTTGTTTTCACATCTCTCTCCCTCTCTCTCTCTCTCTCGCACACACACAGCTGAGGTAAATAACACATCAGAAAGTGCTGTTCAGTGCAGTTGTTTCTAAATTCATTTAAAGATATAGATACTAAATGCATACATAAAGTGTGTAATTAAATGTATCCTTACCTTTGTTGTTAAAATGACTCAAAAGGACTTGAAACCTAAAGTAACTCTGGACTTGAGGGCAAAGATTTGAGACTTACTTGTGACTTGCACGAGCAGTGGACTCTGTACATTATGTTCCACACATGTACTCAAAGTCTTTTCAGCATCCTTATTTTGCAGGCACTGATTGATTCAGATGATTCAAAGTCCCTGCGAATTGCTTTAAAAAGTAGTTTATGATTTATGAATATGCTTTATGAATATGTAACTTTGCTAAAATAATAAATTGATGTATCACATGGACTTTCCATTGTGATTTTTGTTGGTATTAAAGAACCAAAATAACATGCTCAAATTGTAATAGGAAATTGACATAAAGTGTGTCAAAGACAGACCTTGATACCTCTTTCCGTAGTTTGGTTTCCAGCTCCTCATGTCAAACAGATCAGCAATACAGATTAGCATAGTTCTAATCTGTATTGATCTTTCCTGCATCCATCCCATCCATTTTCTACCTCAGGGCCGGGTCTCGGGGCAGCAGTCTCAGCAGGGATGCCCAGACTTCCCTGTCCCCAGACACTTCCTCCAGCTCCTCTGGGAGGATCCCAAGGCGTTCCCAGGCCAGCTGAGAGACATAGTCTCTCCAGTGTTGTCCTGGTCTTCCCCGGGGTCTCCTCCCAGTGGGACATGCCCGGAACACCTCCCTAGGGAGGCGTCCAGGAGGCATCCTAACAGATGCCCGACCTCCTCAGCTGGTCCCTCTCGATGTGGAGGAGTAGCGCCTCTACTCCGAGCTCCTCCCTGGTGACTGGCTCCTCACTCTATCTCTAAGGGAGCGCCCAGCCACCCTACGGAGGAAGCTCATTTCGACCGCTTGTATCCGGATCTTGTCCTTTCGGTCATGGACCCAAAGCTCATGACCATAGGTGAGGGTGGGAACGTAGATTGACCGGTAAATCGAGAGCTTCAACCTTTCGGCTCAGCTCCCTCTTCACCACAACGAACCGATACGACTGATCACTGCGGACGCTGCACCGATCCGCCTGTCACCTCACGCTCCATCCATCCTCACTCGTGAACAAGACCCCAGATACTTTAACTCCTCCACTTGGGCCAGAGTCTCTCCACCTTCCTGCTCGGACAGGACTCAGCCTGCCGGTCTGCCGCTGATTGGCCTGTGCTGCGGCCTGACGTTCTGGAGAACTAAGATGTCCACCAAAACTAACGGGCAAAAGCTGCCGCTGACCGTTTTGGCAGCTTCAGTCGTAAGATGGACAGTTTGACTGGGGTTGTGGTGGATTGAATGTCTTCATCACTGAAGGGTTAACGCAGCTGCTGGTCTCAGAAGTGGAGAGCCAAGCAGAGGAAGGTCAAACGGCTTCTTCCACATCAAAACAAGATACCAACTGATTGCATTGTGCCGGCCCTGGAATTCAAAACAACCCCCTGGAAGACTCGAGTCCTCTCCGCCCCCCACCCGCTCCAACAGCAACAGCAACGACCATCTGCGAACGGGGACAGGACGACTGGAGCATCAACGGAGTGGGACAGGCCAAACGACAGACACACACTCTAGACTGATGAACTGAAACCACACACTGCCCCCATGACACCCCCCCACCCGCTGCTCCACCGCCCCCCTCCTGCTGATGGACCAGACTCCATGCTGATTTGTCCTGACTCCACAGGTAAACACATCACTCCCTGAACGAGGCTTTTATAACACAGAGCACGGTGGATTTCATGCACTGCAGTCAAGAAGCCACATCCTGTGCTTTGTACAGTTTTTATTAAACAACAAAATCTTCTCTCCCCCAACATCCACAATTTAATTGCATCAATTAAAACAGTATAAAACCTTATATCTGCCTTTTGTCTGACATGCTTGGACATGTTTTTCAAATTAAACTTACAGTAATGTTCAATTAGTATAAATAATTAAACATATCAAACAACAAAACTGGATTTTGGTTTTCAAAAATATTCAAAATATTATACAGACAGACTAAATAATTTCTAAATCAAAGCTCTGGTAATCAGATGTGTTCCTCATTGGTTGTAACATACACCGCATTGACCCGTGCTAAGGCAGATTGCTCTCATTGGCTGAGGGACGTCCTGGTGGTGCACGTGTAGCTGGACGGGAACAATAACAACGCCGGGCTCCTCGGCACGCTGTCCTTACATCACGACCACCATCCCTTCAAAGCTGGAGGCATCCAGCAGGAGTCTGGCTCTGGCTTCTCGTCTCGTGGCGCCGGCAGAGGGACCAGCAGGAGCTGCCGCTCTGCTCCTTAATGGCCGCCGTGACTTCCGCTTCACGCCGGTGATCCAGTCGATTGCAATGAAGGTCAGACTCATGCTCATGAAAATGAAGCCCAGCGCAGTGAAACCGCAGCCTGAAGGAGAAGGAGGAAACACTCAAATGCTGCAGATTTCTTTTTATCGAATATACATATTGATACTCAGGACTTTAATGAAAAATAGAGCCAAACCTGGATTTTTGGTCTGGAGCTAAGGGGCTCCTGGTTGGAAGGGATGATCCTGATGTAGAAGAGTCCGGGGAGAATGAAGATGAGGGTGGGAGCAGTGGTGGCCCCTGCAGACACGACAGATCAGGATTTCAGTCCAGAACCAGCGGCTTTCAGCACTGCGGGCACTGATAAGGGCAGCACCTCTACAACCCCATGTCCTACCAGTGATGCCAAAGATGTCCCGGATGTTGGGGACGAGGATGACCAGCAGGTTGACGCAGAGAGCAGGCAGACGGCGATGGCGATGTGTCGCGCCCAGTGGAAAGGCCTCCCGGGGAAGAGCAGCTGCAGGAGGGCCCGGCGATCTGAAGGGAGACCACCAGGGAAGGCTGATCCCGCACGCTCACAACTGGCCATCGCCACATCTCACACTAGCCAACCAATCAACTGTCCACAACAAGAGCTTTCTATCTGTAGCATTCAATAATTTCAATAATTTAACATCTTCATTTCTGCAGAGGAGCGATCGGTCTTACCGGGAATAAGACCACAGGTACAGTCAGAGTTACAGCCACCAGCACAGCCAGACGGACACACAGGATCAGAGTGTCCAGAGGGTCCACCTTGTTGTAGGTATGGAGCAGCTCAGCCTCTGTGTTCTCTACACACACACACACACACACACACACACACACACACACACACACACACACACACACACACGAGACGATGATGATGATGATGATGGCGGTGCTGATGACGATGAGCATTTCATTCCCTTTCCGCCAGGCGCTGATCTCACCGTAGAAAGTCAGATATCCAAATATGGCCGTGAAGAAGTACATGATGAACATTCCCAGGATGGAGACATTTCCGATGTTCTGCATTCTCTTCTTGGTCGGGCTTTAAGGAAACAACGTGACAGCGTTAGCGCAGACGGACGTGCATTCAGCGCTGTGACGTAGCGGCGTTGTGGATCTCACTTGCTCAGCTCGGTGTAGATTGGGAGAACCTCGGGGTGGCACACGAACGCGAAGGCCAGGATGGGGATGGTGTAGGCAGTCTGAGGATCGAGTGACAGGCCGGTTTGCTTTGGTGGACCTTCAGGCGGCACATCGAGGGTGAACGTGTCCCGCCACGTGTTCACGCAGACAGGATATATTGCACCCGCAAATAGATGTGTATGTGTGTGTGTGTGTGTGTGTGTGCTCGTGCCTCCCACCTCCGGGTTGATGGTGAATAATTTCGCTGTGCACGTGCCCTCTGGGACGGTTGAGTTCATGGAGTAGTTCCCAAACACTTCCAGAGGACAGGCAATATTAAACCTCTTGTAAATGACCTGAAGAGGAGAGAAACTCGTTGAGCATGAAGTTTCAACATCTGGTGACAATAACGCACGTTTTCAATGCTGGAATCGTAGTTTTTTAATCTAATCCTGATGGTGATGACTGACCGCAGAGAGGAAGAAAACCATGCAGGTGAGGGAGAACCCGCTGGTGTAACCCAGGTAGCCTGAAGAGTGGAAGAAAAGACATGAGCATCTGAGACAGTCTTCTCTCTGTGGCGTTTAAAATACTGAGGGTTCGTCTGACAGGTCCTACCTAAGTGTCTCATCATGGCCAGAGGGAGGATGATGCACACAGTCACGATGATAATGAGGTAGTTCCCATTCATAAACCAGTCACTAAATACAAAAAATGAAAAATGAAAGAGTAAGCACTCAAACAACCACAGCTTTTGTTAATGTGGCAGGACGTCAGGCGTCAAACACTCACAGAGCTGCAACATGAGGGTTACATTCACTGTTAAACTAGCACAAACTGGAGAATGTTTAAAATAACGTTGTTAGGTTTACACCTGAAGAAAGACACACATTGCCCTTAGTGTTTAATAGATGTCCTCAGCTGTTTTTTTTTTTTTAATATAGATTTGAAGCTTTTGTTTTGAGAGAATTACCCGTTTAACCAGCATAAAACATGTTTGGTTGAAGAAAAGGTTCATTAAGCTGGTTTATTAAACTTTAACTGTGCAGCATCAAAAACTTCTGTAGTTACAGAACACAAATACAGACTTCTTAAGAAAAGAAGAAATAATTTACTTAGTTGTAAGGTCAGGTCAGCACTGTGGGTCCCTGAGCCTGACCTTTGAGCCCCAGAGGCTCCCTGTGGCAGGGAGTTAACATTAACTATGGTTGGTTCAGAGAATGAATATCCTCCAAAACAGATTTTTTTGTGATGATTCTTCGTTACCTTCACTTCGAAAAGGCAGAACACTGCTTTCATCAAAAATCAGACCTGACACGCCCCCCCCCCCCCCCCCCCCCCCCCCCCCCCCCCGTCAGCTGTGAAATGCTCCACATGTTTTTGTTTAGTTTATTTTGGTTTTCGGGAACATTTTTTGATTAAAAACATTGAAAACATCATACTTTATAAAGGAAGATTTGAAGTGTCATCACAGAACTGCAGTGCAAATACGCCATGATGAAAAAAAACTACTAGCTTTATGATATACACAGGGGCCATGCTGGTGAGAGTTTACAAAAACAAACATACTTACATTCATGCAGAAGAGGCGAACCGCAAAAAGGGTCGAGCTAATGAACAGGGCGCGTGTAAACAAGCTGACTGGGCTTCTTGAAGTATATGCTGGATTTTAGAATTCACCAAAACACACCTTCTGACTCCAAGCTATTATCTAATATATTAAAATAATTTCATGAACATCTCAGGTATAAGTCTCTGTTGAGAGGGTTTCTTATTAAATTTTGCCTGACAGTGTGTTTAAACATTTCAAATGGCACAACCATTAGAATCACGAAATCAGTTGAATTTGGATTTCAAGTATCTATCAAGGATACTCACTCTGAAGTTGTCGTTTGGCCCAGAAAGGCTTGGATGACCAATGGCAGTTCGTACTTCACTATGAACAGGTAGCTGGACATGGCTGTGAGGGAGAAGGAAACAGCAGCAAACTGAGATCTGGCCAATTTCCATCAAGTTTGAATGAAAATAAGGTCAAATGTGAATCATCCTGCTCACTTTCCCACACACAAATCACCTATTTCTTTTAAATAGAGACATAAAATTTTGGAACTCCCACTTTGGGTTACAGGCTTTAGTGTTTTACCTCCAATATTATGAAGAGTAATGGCGACAGCGGCCAAAATCTTCCCTGGTTGTCCAAAAGCTCGCAGACCGAGCTGCTCGTAGGCACGGATACCTGAACAGATACGAACAGAGTGCCTGTAAACGCTGACATCCGCACGATGAACAGGACAGAGAAAAGGAAGCTGGGCTCTTTAAATCAAGCTTTACCCACAACTCCTGCGCTCCGTAGCAGCAAGTGGACGGAGTAACAGGACAGACAGGCGATGCACGTCAGCAGAATCCTGCAAAACGCAGCACAGGGACGTCAAAACCGCAGTGAGTAAATCTCATGTCTGGACAGCTCTAACCTAAATCAATTATTTCAGATGGAAAACACACACAAACACATCAAACACAACAAGTCCCATTCCAACAGAGCGAGCCTAACCATGAATTCTTATGTTTCTATTTGTTTGGTACTCACAGGAAAAGCACAATGCCGGTGTTGGACATGGCGTAAGACAGTCCCAGGATGCCGCTGCCCATTATAGCATTGCTCAGGTTAAAGACTGACATCCCAAAAGAGGTTTCTCCGTGGAACTGGAAATCAGAGATAAGATTTCTCTCAAACGCCCCTCAAAAAGCTTCAGAAAGAGATGAGAGAAGGTCTCTGTGGAACGGCTTCCAGCCATAGAGCTCAACAATACACTGGTTCATAGACATTAAAACCGCAGATCACTACATTTAATTGACATTTTCACATTAACTAACTGAAACAACTGTAAAACAAACTGAACTACATTGACGACTAGTTAAATCTGCCTGGGTGTACTAATATTTTTAGTAATTCAGATCATGTTTATCCATCTTCTTATCTGTCATTCATTAATTCTGGAACCTCATTCACACAATAGAATTTGTGAACGGATCTCCAGTCACTGCCTGTCTCACACTCACGTCTGTGAACTGGGGTGTCTTCGAACCGTCGTCTATCTTCTGCTGCTGAAACATCTCTTCCTCGTGTGGGACTCTGCAATCGGTCACAAAGAGAGAGGAAATCGTCATTGGAATGAAAATACAGAAGCATTCACCGACGTCAGTAATCCAGCAGAATGGAGCCTACCCGCCCTCCGGAGACCCGGCGGCTTCATGGTGGTTCCCGTTCGAAAGCTTCTGTAGTTCCATAGCGACTGTTCCAGTAGAAACACCGTGTCTTCAAACAGATGGCAGCTTGGGAAAATAATGAAGATGGATTACTATTTTGTTAATGTCAGAAATAAGCTTAGAACTCAAGAAAACTGAACACACATCCGTGTGTGTGTGTGTGTGTGTGTGTGTGTGTGTGTGTGTGTGTGTGTTTGACCAAGCAGTGATGCTACTGAGTCAGAGCACATCCTCGGCTCGTGTGTGCTTTCTGTCCGAGGCGGTTTATCTCCACCAGAAGAGATAAAGGACAGGACAAAAACAGAGCGGCGATGGAGACAGCTGACCGGCGAGCACATGGCGAGCAGAGCGGCGTCCATGTGGTCCGGCCGCCGCAGGAGGAACATCGGGGGTTCATACGGTCGCGTGTGGCCAAGCCGTGTTGGGTAATGTGGTCAAACGTGCAACGAGTTTTCGTCATACACTGTTTCCTCATGCCTGCCGCTGCCCTCAGCAGGATAATTCACCCTCCCCCAGGGGAAACTGCCCCTTCATGGCTTAATAACTGGTTGGAAGTGCTGACTTGACCTTGAAGCTCTTTGATCCAGTCATGTTCCCTCATCTGTCCTCAAGCCGTGATCGGAAATGCATTGATGCTGATCTGATTCATGGACTCCAAAGCAGAATGTTCATGTTCAGAAATCTGCATGACAGCCAAACCTTTACCCCCATTCTCCGTGTGTGCAGTTTAGGAAAAACCCTTCAGACCCAGAAACGTGAGGAAGGACGACTTTAGCTGCTACCTTCCAGCAATGTGACCGGCGTCAACGTGCACATGTGAACCACAAACACAGCCATGTGTCTGCGTCGGGTCAAATGTAGCAATGGAAGAACAAACACCATAAAGGTGCAGGGACGCCACGCTTGCTTCCAGATCATATCTGTTTACCGTTTGCTTGAACATGTGGAGAAGCTGAGCAGGCAGAACGCGAAAGAGACGGAGAATCCTGAAAGAAGACAATCCTGATCGCAAGAACTCAGACTGATGCTGAATTTATATAATCGTCATCATTAATTTGGAGATTAGCTCTTGTGTATTAAACAAGAGAAATGTGGAGACCTGAGCAGACATCGCACCTCGTCCTCGTTGATCCTGATCTGCACTCAGCCCCTCCTGTACACCCCGACACCTGTGGCCGTTCATCCACCCCAGCAACACGATCAAACATGACACCGCTAGCGGACGCCTGATATCCAAACAACCAGGACGCAGGAATGAGATTCAGCATACAGTGACCTGCTTGATGGTTCTGATGATCAACTGAATACCGATCAATTAGCCCTGGATCTGCTGGCTCCCAGGGCGGAGTTCCCTGAGCTCACACTGCTTCTAAACAGCTGGCGTCTCCCATCAGGGAGAGCCAGCACAGGCTGATCCGGGGTGGGCTCTCCAGACCTGCAGCCGTGGAGATGACGACAGAAACGTTCATTCACACCTTCCAACGATTCAGTTTGAAAGACCAAATTCATCCTGAATGTCAGCTGATCTCCCTGCTGCTTCTGCACAACATCGACGCACCGAGGCAGACAGGTGGCATGGCGACACAGAGGTTAGAGAAGTGAGTTTCCTGGTCCGATTCCCTCTGCTTCTTATTCGGTGTGGTTCTGTTGAACTGTGGTCAGGTTACATGCGGAGAAGTAATTTTCCAATCATCAGTATGTCTTCAGCTTAATTCTTTCAGCTAATAAAAAAAGCTGGAATGTCAGTGTGGTCAGTGTGGCGCTGTGGCCGCGCAGATATGAGGGTGAACGAAGCCTGCGGGGCTCCAGCTGTGGGTGTCTATTCCCTGCAGGCCTCAGTAATCACCGTAAAGAGATAACAGCTGAAAATGACCCCGCTGCTCAAACATGACTGAGCTGGCTCCTCAGACATTGACACTTCGTTCAAATTAGTCACGTGGACTCCATTCAGAAGATTCCCCCTCAGAGAGGAAACCACTGGTCTCTCATTGGCAGAACTGACAACATGAACTCTCTGCATGCTAAAGAAATGCACTTTGATTTAGGGTTCACTTTAAAGTCTGTGTGCCTGCCGCTCATTCAGAGGAAGTCTGCAAACTGAAGGAAAGTTGAACAATAGACAAAAAAAAATCAGCAATAAATAGATTTTACTGACGGTTATAATTCAGTGGAGTGTAGATAAATTATTACTTTCAGTTGAGAACGCGCTGTGTTGCAAAGAGGGAGAGTAGCAAAGGTCCAGAGTTTTCCCTCGGTTGCGTCATTTGTGTGTTTGTGACGCTGACACACCCTCTGAACGACGCACCAATCAGACGCCACAAATCAGGACGTTCACCACTCACAACCAAACAAAGCTGCTGTCACTGTCCACTCCGATTCCTGTCACCTGCCTTCAGTAAACGGATCCTCAAGTGTTCCAGTTTAATCCACGAAAAACCAGGACACAGCGAGGGGACCATCAATTAATAACCAGATTTAGTTTGTAAAGAAATTCAACAATGCAAATACTCAGCCATTGTCAGAATATTTAGAATGACAGAAAGTCTTTCTGCAGAACAGAGTTCAATCATTCACCCAGCGGCACATCCAGAAATATTAGTTTTTCAATTCAATTCAATTCAATTTTATTTATATAGCACATTTAAAAAACAGTGTGATCCAGTGTGATTCAGGGAGGCCCTAAAATCCACTGAAACTTGAGAATAAATTGCTCTTTCTGTTTGAGTTTGTGACGTAACTCAAACAGCCTCAGATCATCAGGATGTTTACAGCAGATCGACCTGCTGGACGCGCCGAGCCCCGACAAACACACACTGAAAAGTGACACCGTGCAAGTCAAACGCATGTGAACAAACCTTACAGTAAACCATGCACGTCGGTCACACTGCAAGCTCTGAATACATCCACTGGAATAAACGTTCTATCTGACGCTCCACTTTCAGGAAGAAAAGCACATTTAAAAGTTTCTTTTTGTTATTGTTGCTTCATATTCGGTTTATTCTGTTAGTAAACCTGCTTCAACGCGCGCGTGCATGTGTGTGTGTGTGTGTGTGTACACAATATCAAGCTTGCATCCTTTTTTTTTTAAACCTTTAGTAGGTCAGTCTGCAAACAGTATATTGATCTAACATCAGCATAAGAAAAACTTACTCTGTAACACCAAAGCAGACATGTTGAGAGAAAGAAAAACTTTATAAACTGTGTTTTCCCACAACATTTTATAGGCTGTCACCTCCAAGGAAAACATTTTTTAGACATTTTAAAATTCAGCCCCCGAGAGAAATTTGGCTGAATTTGGTCGAATGTGTAGATTTACATGCTAAAAATAACAAACAAAAGCAAAACATTTTTTAAAACTGCTGCTTATAATAGCATTTATTGTCTTACCATCTACATAAAACACAATGATAATAATAATAATAATAATAATAATAATAATAATAGAAAAAATGATGAGAATGAGAGAAAATGTGAATTCTGAACACCCCTGAGTGTCTCACGAAGCTGTTGCGGCGTCAGTTTTAGGTTTGGTACAAAGTGTTAAAACCAGCCACGCAGCCGGCTCCTCTGTTAGTTGAATTAGCCTCAGCAGTACGGCAAGACGAGTTCCTCCCTCACATTCCTGCTGTTCTCCCGGTGCTGGGCTGTTCCCGAGCACATGGCGCACGGTGCAGAGCGGACTTACCTCCAGGAGCAGGGGCAGTGCAGCGTCTGAGGCACAGGGGAGCATGTGTGGCAAGCCTGCGATCAGAACAACGATTTGGTCTGGGAGGAGGGTTCGGCTGGTCAGAGTCTGGGGAGAGGGGAGCAAATGTGGGAACAGGGAGGGCTGTTGGAGATCCTGGTCTCAGGTTTCTCATGTTGTCACGTGTAGGGGGCACTCCTCTCACTTCCCCCCAAAAATGGAAGGTTCTGTGGGGAATACGTTGAGTTCCTATGGCCTGCTCATACACACCGTGCCTGTATTGTTTGAACTGACTTCCTCTTCTCTGAGCTGCTTCAACGTGCAGAAATGTATAGGGAGGGTGGTCGGCACGTGGTTACGTAAGAGCGGCGAGCTGCCGGCAGGGCCACTCTGCACCAGAAGAAGACTGGAAAAAGCTGGCCGCATGAGATCGATGTGGAAAAGTTTCACTCAAAGGTAAATAAATCAACCTGGTCTGCAGCGAAGCAGCTGAGGTGACCTGACCCTGCAGCTGAGCGCCGCTCCACACAGCAGATGGCCCAGGACACTTATATTCTCATGGCTATTTTGGTGAGTTGTTACCAGGAACACAGAGTTTTCCACCGAGTGGCCCTTTGCTCATTTCATCAGTTCAACATAAACACAAATCAGTTTAATTCATGGAGCACCAAACAGAACACAGTCCGCTCAAAACACCTTTACAGGGAATAAAGAACGATTCCACATGAGCAAGTTCAGCAGCAGGGGGAAGGAAACACTGTTAACAGGAAGAGACCTGCAGAACCAGACCCAGAGGAGACTTTCTGTGTCAAACAGCAAAAACAACAACAGATAAAAGACCTATTTTAATTCTTTTTCAATGAATAAAAAAAACATGAAATAATGTTCTATTAACAGTTTTGACAAAATATCTCTGAATATCATCAGTGTAAAAATAAAAATACGACAACAGCTTCACAAAGACAATGTTTTAACAAACAGACTGTGACCTTCTGTTTGTGAGCATGATAAGATATTGTAGTAAACGTAGCTTTTCATTTAGCAGCACCCCCAGAGCCCAGGCCGAGCTGGCCCAGGCCAGACCTGCCACACGACCAGCACCCCGTCGGACCCAGGGGGCCCCAGGAAACCGTCCGACCAAGACCCAAACCCCCCAAACAGGAAGCACCTGAGGGGGAGAGCAGGGAAGAGCAGCCCCAGGGGAAGGAGCCCCAGGCCCCGGCACGCCATGCCAGGTCAAGACGGACCGGGCCTCTGGGCCGGCGGGACCAGAGGAGAGACCCTACACACCCTCAGAGGCCGTATCAGACCGATACTAGTCAGAGGACAACTTATCGTTTTGCTGACGTTTGAAATGTGCTCAGTCTGTGGAAGGTGTGAAAAGCTGGAAACCAGGAAACCAAGTCCGATTCTAAGAAGGGTTTTGGACCCATGTAAACCAGGTTCATGAGATCAAATAGTATCATTATTGATTTTTATAGACGCATTTTATTTTGAGTACATGTGAAACTTAAAATTAATGTTGTATTTGCATTAAAAACAATTCTTTCCACTTACAGTTTTAACTGTCTTTATCTGCTAAAGAACATCTTATAAAGATCATATAGTATCGACGATTTTCTTCATAAAGTATTTGTATTCTGTCCTATTGATTCCCAGCTGGTGACATCTTTAAATCACCTGTAAATCGCTTTAAGAGACATAAAGTCGAACCTAAAGGTATGAAACCATCAGGAGTAACAGCAGGAAAACAAACACAAGTCTACACACTGCTGTGAGCTCATGAGGCAGAAGAGGGAACGATGATGTGAGTTTATATTATAGAACACACCAGGTGTGTCTCAGGTGGCTGCAGTCACCCGAAGCACCCAGCAGGAGGACGGTCAGCTCACCAGTTCACTCTGCAGAGACACTCAGACGACATATCGGGTGAAATCTGATATGATATAACACTGACATACACCACATTCCCAAAACAACGTCTATTGTTATTTTTTTCCCTTGTTCAACACACACACACACACAGCAGGTGAGTTGCCAGATAAATTGATTCCTCTGAGTGGATGTATAAATAGTCTGCCTTTAGAGGATTAGACAGAAAGCAATAGCCTCTCACCTGGATCAACACGAGTGACTCCAAACACGCACGTACACACACACACACACACAGTTTCGGAAAGCTTTGTGTGTAGAAAACACTCAAAAGAACCTCCACAGACCTAATTACACCTGAAACACAACAGATTTCACTGTGAATGAAATACAGGAAGGATAAAACCAACACTGTGTTCAGATTCTGATTCGATTCAGACCAGATGAAGCCAATTAATTCTCCTTTAAATGACCATCTGTGTGTGTGTGTGTGTGTGTGTGTGTGTGTGTGTGTGTGTGTGTGTGTGTGTGTGTGTGTGTGTGTAAAGGGATGAGTAGTAGAATAATTGCTGTGTTCTCGGGGACATCAGCTCTCTGATTCAGGGCCTCTCCTGGACTCAGGGATCCTGCTGAGATCCACTTAGTGCTCACGTCACTAAGCTGCTTACTGCAGCAGGTGAATGGACAGAGAAACTCAGTAAGGTGTGTTTACACTCGGGCTGGACGGCCTCGGCATGCAGACAGCATCATGACCGCGGCATGTTTTTGTTGAGGAAGCCACGCCTGATCACCACAGTCCGTCGGTTTCTGCATTGTGTTGTGGACGAGCGGACACTGAGAGCCTGATGGAGTCCAGTGGAAAGGTAACCGCAGCTCGATGCATGGCACCGATCAGATGTAGGAGCCAAACTGAAGGAGGCGACGCTCTGTTTGCTCTGATGTCAACATGCAGTGTATGGATTAGCTCTGAAAACACATGATTTACTGCTGGGTTTGGCCAAGATTCACCACCAGAAACAGTTTCTCTTTCTAGTTAAAGTTATAAATGATTAAAAAAAGTCTTAAAAATATTTTATAAAATGTCTATTATTCTAAATTACAATGAAGAAGTCAAGAAATGCAGAAATAGTGAAGCAATATCTACATCGTATGAGCTGAGTTATCTTCATTTTAAGGGTTAAACATGTTTCGAGGCTCCAGACGAATTTAATCTGCTGTAATGTGATGAAATTGAAGGTTTTAGTTATGAGTTTTCAGACCTTTAGTTCATTTGAAACCAGTCTTCTGTATACTGAACACACATGAGGCCTCATTCCTCTTATACACACCCTAATCAAAAACAGAATCTGTGTAATCAGGCTATACACTCTGTTTCATGTTGAAGTCATTTTGGTCATTTTCCTGGATTGATTTGTAGTAATCTCTTCTTAAAACGCACCTCTTTTCCTTGGCTTTTAACACCACCTTGATTGTTTATTTTATGTGCACAGGTCTTTTATCCTTCATTATTATGTTGTCTGTTTTAATGTCTATTTTTATTGATTATTTTAATGTACAGCACTTTGATAACCTTGGGTTTGTTTAAACTGTGCTTGATAAATAAAGATGGATTGGATTGGATGGATTGGTAGACTTTGTGTCAGTCAGTGTGTCGTGTGTGTGTCATAACGACCTCGCTGACAGCGTTTTCTCTGTTCTTCCTGTGCGAGCAGGTCACGCCCCAGCTGATGCTGGCCGTGGGAACGGCTGTGATCGGCTCGCTCCAGTTTGGCTACAACACCGGCGTCATCAATGCTCCTCAAACTGTGAGTCTCCGCTTTTATATCATAAAGAGAGAGAGAAAGAATGGATCAGAGAGAGTGGTATTTAGGGTTCAGAGACAGTGACGAGCACGTAACACTGGTACAACGTTTCTGTAAAAATCTAAGAAATAATGTGGTCTGACGGTAAAACAGAGAAGTGAGGGCAGACGAGGGGGACTGGTGGACTGCAGCTGGTTCAGACTGGTGGTCCTGTTAAATTGCGTCCGAGTCTGCGTTGTGGGTTTGTGTTTCAGACCATTGAGAACTTCTACAACGAGACGTGGAGCAGCCGGTTCTCGGAGCCCATCTCTCAGCCCACGCTGACGGCCCTGTGGTCCCTGTCGGTGGCCATCTTCTCCGTGGGGGGCATGTTTGGCTCCTTCTCCGTCGCCCTCTTCGTGAACCGCTTCGGCCGGTACGGCTCCTCTGACTGCAACATTCCTTTGATGTTTTCCATGAAGAAAGATCACTGATGCTTCTGTTCCTTGATCGCAACAGGAAGAACTCCATGCTCATGGCCAATGTCCTGGCCTTCATCGCTGCTGCGTTCATGGGCTTCTCCCAGCTGGCCGGCTCCTTCGAGATGCTCATCGTTGGACGTTTCATCATCGGTCTGTATTCAGGCCTCTCCACCGGCTTCGTGCCCATGTACGTTGAGGAGATCTCCCCGACCTCGCTCCGGGGAGCGTTGGGCACGCTGCACCAGCTGGGCGTGGTTGTTGGTATCCTCATGGCACAGGTGAGATCTTTAACCCACAGATCCTCTTCAGCTCATATTTTAAATAATCTTCAACGTAACGGGTTTTAACAAATCACTCATCGAAGTTCTTTCATTTCTAAATCTAAATTAATGGTCATTTTAATCTGCATTGATTCACTTCATTAATAAACTGGCACCACGATGCTTCTGCACTGTATTTTCCACATAGGGTAAATATGAAATCGAGTCTTAAACTGCATGAGGCTGTTCTCTTTGAAAGTTTGTTTGCAGACGTTGAGCTGGACTTTCTAAATCTGGCATGTTTCTAACGTTCTGCCTCTCTCCTGAGTTCATGGCTTCATCCCAAACTGACTGTAATGCAGAGCTGTTTAATTGGATCCTGGATGTACCTGCGGTGTGTTCATGCCTGCTGAAGTTTGTTGTGTCTGTGCTGTGCAGATCTTTGGGATCGACTCCATCATGGGGAATGCCTCCCTGTGGCCTCTCCTGCTGGGTTTCACCGTGTTACCGGCGGTCCTGCAGTGCGCTCTGCTGCCCATCTGTCCCGAGAGCCCCCGCTACCTTCTGATCAACTGCAACGAGGAAACCAAGGCCCGCAATGGTAACACACACACACACACACACACACAAACACACACACACACACAGGGCCAGGCACCGATGAGCGGGTGCCCATTTTCAATGACAGTTTCATTAAAAACATTCAAAGAGCACGTCTTAGCAGAAGGCAGGATTAAAATGACATGGACGAAGCTAACTTCTGTCTGAAAGCTAAAAAACAAACAACCATAAACCCCCCCCAAAACATTTGTGTACATTCCCAGGAGAGTGGAGAGGCCTCTGGTGTGGGATCCAATATGGCCGCCACCATGGCAGCTTCCGTGTGGTCGCTGCCATTTTGTTGATTAAGTCTGACAGATGCACAAAATACACAATCTGTGAAACATGTTCGCCTGTTCATCCCAGGACACAGAGAGAGAGAGGCATTAACCAAACCTGGCCTGCAGGGAAATTAGCCTTTAAGCTAACATGTATGTTTATGCACTGTTGGATGAAGCCAGACTACCTCAAGAAAATCCACAGATGCACAGGAAGAACATGCAATCTCCTCACAGAAAGGCCCAGTAATCGGCTCATTTCTCAGTCAGCTCCCAGCCGTGTCCGTCTTCATCGCCGACTGTCCCGCAGTGTTGATCAAGCTCCGGGGCTCCGACGACGTGAGCGAGGACATGGAGGAGATGAGGGAGGAGAGCCAGATGATGATGAGGGAGAAGAAGGTGACCATTCCCGAGCTGTTCAGATCGCCGGTCTACCGCCAGCCCATCTTCATCGCCATCATGCTGCAGCTGTCCCAGCAGCTGTCTGGAATCAACGCCGTGAGTCCTGCTGGGAGGGTCCGGGACCGCCGTGAGGAGGACAGACGTCCAGCAGGCTGGAGTCAGTGACCTTACTCTCATTCGCAGGTCTTTTACTATTCGACTCGGATCTTCGAGCGAGCCGGGGTGTCGCAGCCCGTCTACGCAACCATCGGAGCCGGAGTGGTCAACACTGCATTCACCGTGGTCTCTGTACGTGCACGCACATAAACACACATGCATCTCCGCTTGGTCCATCTTTGACGCTGCAACAGCCCCTCCTGTCTGGTGCAGCTGTTTGTGGTGGAGCGCGTCGGCCGGAGGCCTCTGCACCTCACCGGTTTAATGGGAATGGCGGTTTCAGCCATCTGTCTGACTGTTGCCATGGCGTTATTGGTGAGTTCCTGAAAACACATCCGACTCCCCAGGTGACGAATCGGAGCCCTGTGATGTGAAGCGCCGCGGTGTGGTGGGTTTGTCTCCTCAGGACCAGCACAGCTGGATGTCCTACGTCAGCATCGTGGCCATCTTCAGCTTCGTGGCCTTCTTTGAGATCGGCCCCGGCCCCATCCCCTGGTTCATTGTGGCTGAGCTCTTCAGTCAGGGCCCGCGGCCCGCCGCCATCGCCGTGGCCGGTTTCTCCAACTGGTCGGCCAACTTTTTAGTGGGGATGTGCTTCCAGTATGTCGAGGTAAAGCAGGTTTTATGGAGCTCTACTTTTGGAAACCTCTAACCCCGTTTATGGGGAAATTTTTGAATTTTTTTTAAACAACAGTGAGAAAGATTATCAACCTGTGAGAAACTTTTTGAAACTGCTTCCATTGGACAGACTCAGTGCCTTGTATGTCAGCCACTGCTGTGTCAATGTGTGTGTGGAAGGTGAATGTGATTAACAGTGTAAGGCACCATCCAGGCATGTCTCAGAAAATTTGACTGTCAGTATTTTTTGTCACTCATTTCAGAAAGTGAAATCCAAATATTTCACAGATTCATTATATATTGAATTAATACTTCAAGCCTTTTTTTCTTGAGCTTTGGATGATTGTGGCTCACAGATAATGAAAACCCAGAGTTCACTGTCTCAGAAAATGTGAATATTGTGACATAGTTCCATCTGCACTGCGATCAGCTGATGAACTCAAAGCACCTGCAAAGGTCTCTGAGCCTTTAAATGGTCTCAGTCTGGGTTTGTACGCTGCACAATCCTGGGGAAGACTGCTGACTTGGCAGATGTCCAGAAGACTCTGACGCTCTCCACAAGGAGGATAAGCCACAGAAGGTAAAAGGTTAAAGGCTACAGAAGCTGGTTGTTCACAGAGAGCTGTTCCCAGGCACATCAACAGAAAGCTGAGTGGAAGCAGAAAGTGTGGCGCTAAAAGGTGCTTCAGGCGAAGGGGTGAATATGCAAATGAAATGCATCTAAGATTCTGGGGGAGTTTCAGAAGGAGCAGGCTGAGGCTGGAGTCAGAGCATGGAGAGACACGGCACACGGACCAATGCTGGATCTGGAAACAAAGGAGGGATTAAGTTACTGCTGAACCAGAGACCAGGTCAGGAGCGTCTTACCTGGACGGTGGAGAAAAAGACCTGGACTGCCAAAGTACTTTTTCAGATAAAAGTCAGTGTTGGATTTAATTTGTAAATCCAGGTTCTGGAGTCTGTTGGATGAGCTGAGGGACTCAGAGTCCGTGCTACTTGAAGTCCAGTGTGACGTTTCCACAGACAGCGATGCTGTTTGCTGCCATTCGTCTGCTGCTGCCGGTCCACTGTGTTCAACAACAACCCAACACAGCCATCTGTCAAGACGCTTTAGAGCAGTTCAAGCTTCCCTCTGCTGACCAACCGCATTGATTCAGCAATTCATGCTAAAGGAGGCCCAGCCGAGTCCCGAGTGCAGAGAAACCAACATACTTTTCAGAAGCCTGACATTTCTGTTAATAGGTATTTTTGATCTAATGTAATATTCACATTTTCTGAGACAGCGATTTCAAGAAATAAAGACTAGAAATATTAATTCTAGGTGTATTTGAGTTTCACTTTCTGAAGTGACAAAAATGTCGAACTTTTTCATGACTTTCTAAAGCTTTGAGAAGAACCTGTAAATTCAAGTATTTACACTTTTTAAAACCAAACAGAATAAAAAACAACAACAACAACAACAAACAAACCTGAATCTTCTCCTTCAGCAACTGTGTGGGCCGTACGTCTTCATCATCTTCACCATCCTCCTGCTGGGCTTCTTCGCCTTCACCTACTTCAAGGTGCCAGAGACCCGGGGCCGCACCTTCGACGAGATCTCGGCCAGTTTCCGCCAGTCGGCCGGTCACGGCGCAGACAAGTACTCTGCCCCCGAAGAGTTCAACACGCTGAGGGGGGACGACCCAGACCTGTGAGAGCTGCTGCTCACACCCCGCCCAGCACAGCCTCCGGTCTACACCCCACATGTCCGATGAGTTTCAGGGTCAGCGTTATGTCTGTAGAATGAACCCAGGTGAAATCAGGGCTTTTCTTCTGGTTTCTCGACTAGCCAAGCTAATAAAAACGCCATTTTTATGGCTTTCTAAATAAACAATAAGACTGTAATTATTTAAGATTATCAACAAAGTCTGGTGTAAAGTGTTCGGTGGGAGAAAAAAGAGCAGAAATGAAACGAGCTTCTTTCTAAACTGACTGTGAACTGATTTACACACTTTAAAAGAGCCTCTTTGAATGAAATGAACTGTGTTTTGATTTGTACTGTGTCTCAGTCTGACGGATGTACTTTTCAGTGTTTTAGAAAATTAAAAAAAAAAAACACAGTTAACCCATTATTGATTTCTTTTCACTTCAATATGTTCTGATGCCGGTTCAGTGTCTCCAGCTTCATCAGTTTATACCGCAGTGTTTTGGATGGCAGCTGCACTCATTATGTTCTTCACTCATATGTATATTTGCAAACCTTGCCCGCCTGATGTTTGTTATTTCAACCATTGTGTAGTTCATTTTATTCTGAATAACCCTTGTGTCTGCATGTGTTTCTTTTTTTAGATGATTTCTTTAAAGGGGACATATTATGCTTTTTTCACCTTGTGAAGAGTTTCTTATAGTAGCATGTGTTGCCGTAGCCTCATTATGATGTTCAAATTTCAAAACTGTCTGTTTCCTCCCTGTCTTGCTACACCACATTTTGTGGATGAAACTGAAACTGAAGCTGAAACGGTGGAGTTTGAGTTTGGTCCGCTTATCCTGAAATAAACGGTTTAACTCCTCTCCCTGTCTGTGCCCTCACTACGTGTGTGTGTGTGTGTGTGTGTGTGTGTGTGTGTGTGTGTGTGTGTGTGTGTGAGAGAGAGTGGGCGTGGCCACATGTGTTCAATTGCATACTGGGAAGCAGGCTCAGAAACAGCCTGTTCTGAGCAGGGCTCCTCAGAGCGACTTTTTAGACCGCTGAAACTCCCAACAAAGGATGAATTTGGCGTGAACAAACTTAAATACTATGTTTTTGGGCTTCGGAGACCTATATGATGTGGCTGAAAAATAGCATAATATGTCCCCTTTAAAATGTACCCAAAGTCAAAGCATAATCTGTTTGTATGAGTGTATAATTTAACATGGTTAATAATGAACCTCATGAAATCTGAGAGTCTCCAACTCACAGACATGTATTTCAAGTTCAGCCATTTTCATTAGGATCTGTTAACAATGTTGGCTTTTAGTATGTATCCTCCGCCATGTTTTATCAATGAGGCTCCACAACATTTAAATATGGACACCATCTCCACAGCTTCTCCCGCAGTAAGGTCATCAGTGCACCGTCTCACATCATTTATCCTACAAAGTGTTGACAGCATGTGGTGTTCAATTATGAGGCCAACTGCAGACAAAAAAGTAGAAATGGACTCAATTTATTGAAAAAGCGAGAGAAATTGCAGTTAATGTCTTTGTAATTTACAATCTTTGTGTTTGCATCTTCTTCCAGGTTGCCAGGTTTTGGCCCTGGACTGGATGTTTGAGCCTCGGTTATGTATGTAGGGTTTCTAGGGGTTTAACGGGTTGAAGCTTTCTGATGCTCTATGTGAGAGCGATGCTCACTGGCAAAACACTACAATGTTTGTATGAAAAAATACTTGTTTTCTGATACATGATTAACATATTCTAGAAAAACAAACACGACCGCATCATAATAAGAAAAATATTTCCAATAAATAAGCAGGTAGCAATGACTAATGGACTGAAACAAACATGAGCAGCCCTGACTGTCAGTCTGGTACAACGGTTTTAGGGAAAAGGTGACATAAATAAGGCTGTTTTTGAAGTTAATGCTTTGAAAACAGGAGAAATAGGCACATTAGACAAGTGATGAGCTTGCAGCTGGCTGAGAGGGTCCTCTGAATGAGCAGTGGAGTCTGCAGGATTCACTGGACTAAACAAGGTCCCCAGCAGTGTATTATGAAACAGGGTAACATGAGAAGGGCTCAGTGATGAGTAAAAGCATCTTTTCGGTGTAGTTGTGGCCTCATGTGTTCGGGTCAGAGATGTGTCCATGTTCCCTCCCGTCCCGTCAACCTCAGACCACATTCACTCAAAGATTTAAAACATTTTTTTATATATAAAAAAAAAAAAAAAAACTACAAAAACACAATAAGCTACACATCAGTTCAAGGTAAATTGTTAGTGTTATTCACTTATCCCTGTGTGGCTGATCGCCAGACGGCCCGTCCCCGGAAGCTCCGAGCCCGTCCCCGGACGCTCCGAGCCCGTCCCCGGACGCTCCGAGCCCGTCCCCGGACGCTCCGAGCCCGTCCCCGGACGCTCCGAGCCCGTCCCCGGACGCTCCGATCCCGTCCCCGGACGCTCCGATCCCGTCCCCGGACGCTCCCAGTTGATCCCCGGAGGCTCCCAGCTGCTCCCCGGGAGCTCGGAGCCGGTCCCCGGAGTCTCTGAGTTGCTCCAGAGACTCGTTGATCAGCTCAAACATGTCGTCGATGACCTGCCACAGGCAGTTCTCCAGAGGAAAGTCGTTGTCCACCAGATTGACCAAGAAGTAGTTGTCGTGGATGTACTTGATGATCATCCTTGACGGCGACTCGTCTTCGTAAAGTTTGGCCCACTGTTCAATCCACAGGGCAAAAGCTTCGTCCTGCGGAAACATGGAGAAACAAGGACTGGATGAATTATGACTGCATTGAAAAGCGTGTGCCAGTTATCAGGGTATCTCAATTCTCAGCCTCCCTGAGGAAGTCCAAGCACTGCTACCGGAAAGGAGACTGATGAGTGGTCAAAGCTCAGGAACGGAGCAGGTCCTGGTCTGGCCGTGGACACTGGA
This sequence comes from Salarias fasciatus, assembly GCF_902148845.1. Classification (NCBI taxonomy): domain Eukaryota; kingdom Metazoa; phylum Chordata; class Actinopteri; order Blenniiformes; family Blenniidae; genus Salarias; species Salarias fasciatus. The sequence goes on from NC_043764.1 coordinate 29,870,987, forward strand.
CCAGCTGGTCACCCTCTCACCGATTACTGAGGACACGGCAATCCAGTCCATGTGCGTTTAATAGACCACAACTGTGTTTCCCGAGACGTCTTTGGGAGGTTTCATTAAGAAGTCAGCATGAAAACTGAAGAGTTTGATAATCTATAAAAAATTAGAGCAGCCTACTGTTTCTCCCTGACAGAATACAGCAAGAAGAGGTGAGAGAGTGTCTCCTGATGGCTGAACTCACTGGAAGTGGAGCCAGCTGAGGTTGGTCATCTCATTAGGACGCCCCCTGGTGGCCTTTCATTCAAGGTTTATCAGGCAGAAAACTTATTTGTGTTTGTGTTTTTAAAATGACATTTTCCTGTGGTGCGTTTCCTTTATGAACACCGAGACCTCTTCCAGCTCACCTTCCAGGACACGAAGCTGACTGGATCCACTACGGTGGGCTGAACGATCTCCCTGCCCGGGAAGATGCCCCAGGTCACGGCGTTGGGCTGCAGCTCCGGGGCGTTGGTCAAGTTAAGGCCCTGCACACACACAATACCAACCATGTTAAAATCCTCATTTTTCATTTATTTTAGTAGGATCCATCGAGCACAAACAAATTAGTCAAACAATGAAGGCACTGAAGGCACTTTAATCCAACTGTTGGAGGTGTTTCTACTCGTTACTAGTTCCTCCTTTAACTGAGCTTCGCTGTAACTCGTTTGTCATGTACAAACTCAAAACACCAGAAGCCTGGAACTCACATGAACGTTGACGATGTGGTAGTTGACTCGAGGTTCGTACTTCTTCAGGACTTTGAGGAGAGCGCTGACGTTCTCACTGGAGGTGAAGAACTCCAGATATGCCTGAACGGGACAGGAACAGGAAGGTTTGAGAGGGGAACGGCAGACGCGCTCGGCACCAGAACCAGGCCCACCTTCTGGAAGACGTAGCCCCCCGGGGGCCCCCAGCCCACGATGGGGTCTGTGGACGGCTTCCCGTTGATGTTGGGCTGAGAGTTTATGGTCAGGACTCCCCTCCGGTTCACCTTGTCCAGCTCGTCTTTCAGCAGGTTGGTTTCAGGAGCCAGAGGCTCGTCGTTCCACGGCAAACACATCACCTGCACGCCGCAAAAAAACTTTTAAAAACTCTTAAAATCAACAGACACTCTCAGAAGAGGATTATTATTTTGCTTCCTTAGGAAGATGAAAACCTGCCGCCAGGCCGCCTTTCCCACCTTGTGTCCATTGCGGTTGGGCTGAGCTGTGATGTAGGAGGTGAAGACTTCAAACACGCTCTCCTCGTTCATCAGCTCCTCGCCCCACATCTGCAGCAGAGCGTCTTTGGACGACTTACTCTTCAGGTAAAACAGGTAGTAGTCGTTTAACTCCCCGAAAGCTGGCGAGGAGGAATTTCCCCTGAAAACCAGAGCAACGCTCTTCAGAACTGAGAATCCAGCATTTGTTGAGTTCACCTGTTCCTTCACTCGCTCGTTTGCTTGAAGCCTACCATCTGCCGTTGGGAAACTCGTCCCAGTCCTGGGTCCTGTAGATGTAGCTCTTGGGCCTGGAGGCCCAGAAGATGGGCCGGACGTCCTCCACCTTCCTCTTGGGGTGGGCGCTCACGGCCCAGGGGAGGGGCCGCCTGATGGGACCGGTCAACGGCATCATGAGACAAACGAACTTCATGATGCCAAAAAATACAGACACTCTCATCACACACACTCTGCTCCACAACACTGAGGCTCCATCGGCTGCAGAGTCCACCGACAATTTAGTGGAAGAAATGCTGTGTGACAATGAATTCCTGGAAATTCTACGCTCGAGTCGTGGTTGTTTCCTCCGAGTCTCACACGTGTGACTGACCTGGGGTCTTCGATCCACAGACCCAGCTGTCGCAGCACCTCCATGGTGGCCACCTCTCGGTTCAGGGTGTAGAAGTGCAGCCCGGGCACCTTCCCACTGTCCAGCAGCACTCGGCACATCTCCACCGCCTGGTGGATGCCGTAGTTCCGGATGGCGGCGTCGTTGTCCTTGATGGGTTCGATGACTTCGGTGATCTCCTCGGGGATCTCGAGCTTGGACAGCTTGACGAGCTGACGCAGAGACTGGTAACCCTGCAGCACGGGAGGATCCAGATTACTCCAAGAAAACCGTCTGTGACTCAGTTTGACCGTCACAAGGTGTTTGGCTGGGTTTGGGTGAACACCTCCGACGGATTCCAGCAGCTTTAAACTCTAAGTGTGAATGGAATGGGTTCTCCTGCCGGAGGTACCTGGATGGGGAAGATTCCCGGCAGGATGGGGCAGCTGATGCCGATCCTCCTGCAGTCATCCAGGAACTTGAGGAAGGTGTCGGCCCTGAAGAAGAGCTGCGAGATGACGAAGTCTGCTCCGGCCTCCACCTTCTCCTTCAGGTGCAGCAGGTCTTCCTCGTAGCTCTCCGCCTCTGGGTGTCCGGTCGGATATCCTGAAGGAACCAACACATGCTGTGAGTTCGGCCGAACGGGGAACCCGCTCCGGGTCCGGACCGAGACCGCGTACCGGCCACGCAGATGTCGAAGTAGGAGTCGAACTCGGCTCGGATGTGTTTGACCAGGTCGACGGCGTAGTTGAAGCCTTCCTCCTCCTCCTCCCAGTCTGTTCCCATCGGGTCTGTAACAACATGACAACGTCACACTCCTCCACTCTGCCGCTGGACTGATCAGTCCCTCAGGTCTGGATCTGGAGTGACATCTAGTGGGAGAAAGCAGGCCTGACAGCTCTTCTGAATCCAAGCTTCAGAAGAGAGAAATCAAACTGCGCTCACCCCCCCTCAGGGCCATGATGTTCTTCAGGCCCAGGTGTTTGGCTTTGGCCAGGTGGCCAGTGATGACCTCTCTGGTCTGGTTGCAGCAGGTCAGGTGCAGGACGCTCTCCAGGCCGCAGTAGTTCACCGCCGTGCTGGCGATCATCATGGAGGAGGTCTCCTTGTCCGAGCCCGGGTCCCCTGCTGGGTGCCAGGTGATGTCGATGAACAGAGGACCCCCGGAACCCATGCGATCGAATCTGCAGAGAGGCGAGACCCCCCGGTGAGCGTTTCCTCCGCCTGCTGGAGGAAGGCCTCCTGCGGAGCGTCCCCTCACCTGGAGATGAGGTTGACGGCTCCGCTGGCCGTGCGCGGGGGGAAGAACTCCAGCGAGAACCAGCAGTCCCCGGACTCGATCCTGCGGCGCATCTTGTCGCGCAGCCGGTCCGAGCGGTCCGCGTCCAGCACCGGCGTGGAGCAGCGCGAGCTCTCCTTGGAGCTCTCCCCGCCGCTGGTGCTGTTGCTGGAGTCACTCTTGGAGGACTGCCAGGCTCCCTCCACTCGCTGCTTCTGGTTCACCATGGCGGCGGATTATCCCGACAGGGCGACGCACGGTTCAACCCCCAACTCTGCAGGGAGGAAAACATTTCACCAGGGGGGTTTTTACAGCACACGAGGACCAGGAGTTGCCCCTTAACTGCCCCACAGTCCAGCCTGAACTGCCCCCACACATCACAGGGGGCGAGTCGCACCACTGGAGCAGCGTTAGAAGAACAAAAACACTGTCGGCGTGTTAATAAAACACCTTTTCTGAAATCAAGTAGTGAAATCCTATCAATGATTCATTCAGCTGAGAAGAGCCAGGCTCAGTCTGCAGGTTTCTGGATTTCTGTCAGATTGCATCAGTGGAAAAACAGGAAACAAAAGCATCGGGGACCTGAGATTTAGTTTCCCCCGATCGGCGCAGAAACAGATTAAATCTCCTACTGCTTGTACTTCTGCTCACGTTAGTGTGTTCATTATTCAGCCCAGAGTCTGAACACTGTTTCCTCAGATCCAGGATTTAATTCCTCCAATTAAAACAGATGACAGAGCGTGGTTTTTCATGGTACATCACTCCGCCGCAGGGTTCAAAGATAACCGCTTTTTTTCCCTTCCACAACAAAGATACAGTTCTAAGGGTCACTTCAGTTCAGATGAGCTGTAATTTCCTTGTTCTTCTTCAGAGTTGTTAAATTTTGCTTTGTGAAGACCTAAAGAGTAGTTTTTTGCCCCGACTTTCCCACCAAATGAAAATCCATCTGGAGCCTGAAAATGTGCTTAACCTTTAAATTGAAGATAACACAGCTTAGAAGGCTCAGTCATTGTTTCACAGTAACATGTATATTAGCTTGCTTTTCCAAAGCTGCATAACTACAGTTCAAAACAGCAGACATAACACTTTTTGCTATTTTTTAAATCTTTCTCCATCTGTATTTACTTGAAAGCTTCTCAGCTTCTCAGTGAAAGTAAATGAGTCAAACTCTATTTTCCTCTGAGACTTTAATTTAGATTTAATGCCTGTTATTTTACCAAGAGAAGACTTCGGAAACTCAACATTTTACAGTGTGCAGGAGAGAATATGCGACATTCAAGCCTCCTGTGTGTTTATGCAGCCTTTTTATAGCTACCAGGTTTAATTCTAGACATTTCCCATAATTTCTTCAGTTGTTCCTTCTTCTGTTTCATTGGAACTACTTCATGATTGAATGTTCCAAACTTTAACACTAAATATGTGAAAATGTAAAAAGCATGACTTAAAGACTGAAGATTAACTACAGATCTCATACTTGTGTATGAAGGAAGTACAGTGGGCCTGATCTTGAGCAGCTGCCACCGCCCCCCCCCCCCCCCCCCCCCCCCCCCCCCCAAAGTTTTCTGCCTGTAATAACGTTCCATCAGCACTTAATGGAGAACCTTTACTGTGCCTGGACACTGGCCGGAGCCACAGACTGAGCGCTGTGGTCAGCAGTGTGAACTCGGCGTGAGGGAGTCAAATTCCTGGAGTGAATTCTTGACCTAATCTGCCCCCGGAGCAAATGGAGCGGTTTGAGGATCTCACAGTTTACAGGCTCCAGCCTCTGCAGGCATAATCCTTTCACAGAAATACAAAACGCTGCATGTTTCTGTGAGTGCACTGCAGATTTCAAATTCTGCAATGTGATGAGAGTAGAAGGAAAATAATTACTTTTAATGACAAGACCCAAAAGATTAATTTTTATCCAAAGTTGTTGAAAATGTGGCTTGACAGGCTCCCACTGCGGCTCCCTGCAGCTTTCACTGAGGCAAAGAAGGAATTTTTTAAATTATTTTTGTTTTTACGCTCCAAACAATCTTTGAGAGTTGCTCTTATCACACAAGACTGCAGGTGGACAATGTTGAATTTCCTTTAGAAAACAAAAATCAGCTGATTTATTAAGGCAGACAGACTCATTTACTATAGAAATGATAATAATGGGCAAAAATTGAGAAAGTGGTAAAACAAACTGGTAAAAAAAGACTTTGAAAAGGCTAATCTGGTGAGATTGTGAGAACAGCTAAAGTCAGTTAAACTTCAGAACATTTAAAATTGATCAAAAGGTTAAATATTGTGCAACGGCTAAAAGGGCTAAACTCTCCTAATATTCTAAACCACTAATAATAGTCATTCATGAAGAAACAGCAGATCATGAAGAAACAGGAGATCATGAATAAACAGCAGATTCTGAAGAAACAGTGTGAAGAAACAGCAGATTATAAATAGACAGGAATCATGAATAAACAGGATCTCATGAATGTGTAGGAATCTGCTCCGGGATCACTCAGAGCTCCTTGTTAAGAAATGAGTTAAAGCAGACCAAAGCATGTTTCTCTCACCTGTCTGAGCCCCCGATCCACACGCTGCCTCACTCTCACACACTATCTCACTCTCACACACACACACAATCCCACACCGTCTCGCGCTCTCACACAGCTGCCGTGGCTGCGTGCTCCACATCTCCACCGTGGTCGCAGGAAAAGTGACGGACAATATGATGCATTCACGTGCCGCAGGAAAAGAAATGACGCCTGGGGGGAGGGGTGTGACAATAACAATAAATAACATGCATGTGTATTAAAATTATTAAAAAAAAAAATAATGGTTTGGCATATATCCTTATGATTGCAGGTATAACTTTAAATATCCCTCAGTTTGATAAATTGATGCCCTAAAATCAACGCAGACTGAAGTGCTAACTGAATCTAATCGAGTTACTGACAACATGCCATTTCATATCAAATGAATTTCAGTGAAATCACTTTAAATTCGTGCATTTAAGGTTTCTAGGTTATGAATATGTCTTTGTTTTATCGCATTTGTTGTTTGCCACGGAGGGTTTATGCGTAAATCCTGCACAGCTTTGACTACACTGAAACGCATCATGACAGTTCCCGGCGTCATGTGACAAAGGAGATGTTGCCTTTAGGTGCAATCGGCAATTAAACAATCGAACAAATTTCCGACTTAACAACACATTTTATATCAACTTTTGCACTATATCTCCATTACTGAGACTTTGTTTGAACTTTTTCAGAATACATGTATTTTCTTTTTCATGTTTTACACACTAAGGTCCTCCTAGCAGAAACAACCGTTCCCTGTTTTATCCTGTCCCTGAAGGCAGCACGACAGGAGCGAAGATGGCGTGCTGTGGGAACTGTTTTTGTTGTCAATGTTGCTGCAGAGAAGGAGAGAGCCGGACACCGGAGGAGCTGGTGAGGAGGGCACACAGACTGCGGGGAGAGAGGGGGGTTTTGGCGGTCACAGAGAGTTTTGTTGGTTTGCAGCAGGGTGGAGTGACGGGAGCTGCAGACCTGCTCTCAGTCCCATCTTCCTCTCGTCTCCATGAGAGCATCACCTCCTCTCCATCAGACCACCTCCTTCCTCCTCACGCTGTGACTCTGCAACATGGTGACAGCCTGGCGATACAGGACGATCACAGCTTGATCTTCACTCTCAAAACAGGACGCTTGAGTCGGAGCGTCAAACATAAAGCCTGCGGACCAAAACATGTCCGTCAGGAGGTTAACTCCGGTCCAGAGAGAAAACCCTGCAAAGCATGGAAACCAGAAACCATTAACTAAGCATTGGCTTGTGTCCCTGTGTGGTCAGTTGTACACATTTATTACAGTTTGTCTTTTTCATTTGGTCTTTATTTTGGCTGTACAACCTTTCATTGTGATTTTTTAAGGCAGAATCAAAAAAAGTCAAAAAGTAATACTTTGAATGTTAAATTTTTTTTTTAACAGAACTGTAATAAAATGTTTAATTATTAGTTATCATTCATACATTCCATTAAATTGGCAGAGACTTGAATTTTAGTCACTTAGCAACCTTAAACATTATTTAGTTTTATGTGATCTTCAGTATGATTCAGTAAAACCTCTGAAATTAGATGCTGTGATTCTCCAGTCATCTCTGTCAAACTGACCACAGGACAAACACTTGCTCTGGTTTGTGTTCTGAGAGAAAGAAGCCCGATTGGTGCTGGTTGTGGCTCCATCCACTGAAGAGTAACTCATGTTTACAGTCGTATTATTCCATCTGTCTTCCATGTTTCCCTCTTGGTTTCATGCCACTCTGTGAAGGGGAATCCGCTCCGTTACTGCTGCTGTTGTCAGTTCTTTTTTTTTTTTGGTTAAAGTCGTGTTTGATCTTTTGCATCCAGCTGAAGACTGAGCCACTCTGACAGGAGATTAAACAGCTGAATAAAGAGTTTTATTTTTTCTTCATCCAGACAATCCTTGGCGAAATCAGAGAGGAAGAAGATGAAATATTACCCAGAAAAGACTATGAGGTGAGAAACATTTCGAGAAGAAACCGACTGAAGTCTGACTGTGTTCACGGTGACACGGTTTGTGTTTGTGCTTGAACAGAGTCTGGATTATGATCGCTGCATCAGTGAGCCCTATTTGGAGGTTTTGGAGTCGATGGACAGCAAAGTAAGACATGCAGCACAAAATCATCCACGCCACACTTGATCACTAATAGAATAAGTTATTATCATGTTATAGAACTGTCAAAGAAGCGTTTAAACATTTTGAAATATATTATCTGCATCAAATACCGTAATATTACTGGAAAGGGTTTACGTTTCTTGCCGAATATTTGACTGAATTGAACCATAAACTTCCCAGAATCCTTTTGGGCTCGTGAATCTGACTCTCTGTTTGTTTCATCACATTTCTCACACTAACCTGCTTTTTTATCAGTTTGTGTGTTTTGAATGTACCTGATCGTCGTTCATCTGTTACTAGACCCTTTTTATCCTTTTCTTATTTGTTCTATATTGACTCATTGTAAAATCAGTGTTTCCGTCTGTGTGTTGCTAACAGAAAGCTAAAAAGTACGAGGCGGTGCGGTGGGTGATGGTGTTCGCCATCGGGGTCACTGTTGGTCTGGTAAGTTCTTTCTCCTTTTTCAAAACTTCTCTACTCGTCTATGTGTTTCTGCTGAAACAGCACTTTCCACTTCTCCTTTAGGTGGGATTGTTTGTGGATTTCTTTGTTCGCCTCTTCACCAAAATCAAATTCACTGTGGTTGGTGACTGTATCCTTAACGTGGTTCCTGAAATCTCTATACATGAATCAAGCTGCTTGACTGGCACAGAACCTACGATTAGACTACTGCTGGACTCTAAGGTTTGTATATGTTAAAAGTGAGAAAGTGAGGGAGAGGAGCAGACTACAGCCAGACTGTACACCTCCCTGACGATACCGGAGGTTAAACCTCTCAGAGCTAGTGAGGCCAGCAGCAGTGGTCAGGATCCATCTGCTTGTTGGACCTGGTCACACCAGTGTGTGTGTGTAACAGAGAGAACAGGGATTATCAATACACACCCAGGTACTGTCACATCCTTTCCAGTGTCAAGCTGATAAGCAGCATGCTGCTGCATCGTGTGACGATCAGGTAGATGTATATATTGATGATATAAAGCTCAGGGTTCAGAAACCAGAATCCTGAGTGATGAGATTCGATCAATAGATCAGTCATCACAACCCTCCTGCACAGTTTTCAAGTGAAAACACTCAGTTTGCAGGCTCTGAAAGGTCGTTTTTGAAGACAGTACAGTTGCAGTCACTAGCTTCTCTACATCTGAGGAGATGAACTTTAAGAATGGAGGCGTCAGAGTGTTTATTCTGATTCAAGAAAGAGATCGTCTTCTACATTTACTGCACTGTCATCTGCATACGTGGAGAGCATTTCCTCCATACAGACGCTGACTGGACCTCTACCCAAGGAGCTGAAATCAGACTCTATCTCTGCACGGCTGCATTTTAGATAACACAGCACCAACTAGTGGTCCGACATGTAAACTGCAGTGGTTTTTGTTCTACAGTGATCGTGGTCTGCATGTGTAGCTTCTCTGAATCTAAATGTGAGGAGGATATGTTCTCCAGCAGATCGTTCTCACATCCTTTTCCACCCGATGTGATGGAACAAACCAGGTTTAAATGTTGACATTTCAGTTGTCTTCCACTGTGTGTGAATGCTGTTTACGTTTCCCTGCTACTGTTTTGATGGATGTGCTGGTTTCACCTTGACTGAATGCTTGAAGCTATAGAACGCTGCAGCGACAAAGGTTGTCTCTCTCTGTCTCTGCTGGAGCTCCTGGCCTTCAACATGACCTTCGCCTTCATTGCCAGTGTGCTCGTCCTCATCGAGGTGAGGCTGCTGCTCACTGAAAGTACATCTTTTTACTTCATTCCCACCTCCGTGACTTCTGCAGCTTAACGTTTCTTCCATCCGGTATCAAGAGTTTATATTATTTATTTGGCATTATTTATAGGGTGTAAATGACCCAAATGCTTCCAGATAATAACCTTCACCACGGAGCAAACTGGTCGTGAAATCCAAGCAGCTTGCTCATTCAGGGGTTTCCAAGTCCTCGGCGGCTTGTGCATTAAACCTATTGTTGTGAACAGGTTGTGCTCAGACTCCTAAGATTGGCTGCGTTTCCTCAGCCAGAGACCATTTCCTGTTTTCTGAAACTCGCTCTGCGTTGCTCTGTTCTGCAGCAGGTCCAAACAGTCGTACACAGCTCCACAAAAGCATCACCACATTCTAGATCAATAATACTCTTATCTTTGTTTTGTTGCCACAATAAACTATCTTTCCAAGCTTTATCAGTTCAAGGTGATAAATGTGTCATATAAAGTAAAGAGGAGGTCAATGATTAATCCACTATCGTCTGAGTCTCATCCCATAGTGTCTCCTGATGTTTCAGTCCAGATAAGGAGAGGTTTCAGAAGGAAGTAGAGGGTGGACACGCTCATTCATTTTCACCTGGAGCTTCCAGGTGTGCTCAGAAACTACAGTCAAAATTTATGGTGAACGTGAATCTTTTTAAATGTGTTGGAACATTCATCATGTTTTTATGACTGTAGATCATATCCATATTGGGAAAAATGAAAAAAAAAGACACTTTCAGTCACAGTTTTCACACCAATACGTGCACATGTGGAGCTGATGCTGAGATTTTAGCTCCTCAGTAGTGTGAAACTGACACAGAAGTCCTCTCAGCCGTCCACTGCTGAGCAGAGGAGCTGGTGTTAACGCAGCAGAGGCCTGGAAGCGGCCGCCGCTCCTCTCGTGTTGTGTGGTTGTGTTGCTGCCCTGCAGCGCGGCTTCCTAACCCGCTCTCTGTGGGCCGTCAGCCCGTCGCCGCAGGTTCGGGGATCCCAGAAATCAAAAGTTACCTGAACGGCGTGAAGATTCCTGGGATTGTGCGTCTGCGGACATTTGTGTGCAAGGCTGCGGGCGTCCTTTTCAGCGTGGCTGCAGGTGAGATTTTACATTAAACCCTGACCCACAATAACTCGCGCTGCTTTCATGCATATGGACTGAACTCCGCTCCACTTCTGTCTGTTTATTCATTCACTACCAGGTGTTTCCACTTCACAAGAACACCGTTTATTTAAGTATCAGTTTAGGGTCTGAATCAAATGATCATTTATGTTGCAATAAAACACACGTGATGAAAAAAAAAGCAAAAACAAATCAATGCCTACGTGTGAAGTAAACTTTGCCCTTTGCCCTCACCTGTTATTTTAATATCAGGATGATATCAGATGAGTTCAAACAGTGAAATACTGCTCAAAAATAGTTTCATTTCTCTTATAATTTTCAAGATGGTTCACAAAAATAATTAACGTACATCCTAACACGAGTACGATTATAGATTCATAGTAACAATTAAAATTGAGCTTTTTTTTTTGTTTGTCAGTTTAAATTCACTGGAATTCGCCCTGTTCTGAGTCTACGTGATCTGCTGTACTTTTATCTTCATTACAGAATCTACTTTCACATCGTAACCGTTATGAAAACTGAATGATCCGTGTTAAATCCAGCGTGTCCAAGCCCCACTGACCTGGACTGAGATCACGACAGATCGCATTTCCCTTCATTATTTCAGCTGGTGACAACAGAACTGAAGTCCAAAATCACTAAAAATAACCCGGTCGACAAACTGAGCCTGACATCTGCAGGTCGGGGGTTAAAACTGGGTCCAGGAAGAGAAAGTCCACTGTTATTAAAACATTTAACTGTCATGTGTTGGCCTTCGCCGTACAGGCTGTCCAGAGACGTCTTGCTGTGTTCTCTGTCTGCTCAGGTCTGTTTGTAGGGAAGGAGGGTCCCATGATCCACAGTGGGGCCATCGTGGGAGCTGGGCTTCCTCAGGTACGCCTGCTCACCGTCTCTCACACCATCACCGACATTTGAAAGTGAAACGGAGAGAATCCTCTCTGGAAGTCCAGTGGTGTCATGGCCGCCCTCATCCGGAGCGCCACTCGGCAGAGCTTCTTGGTGGCGGAGATGCTCTCCTTGCTGCTCTGCAGAGAGCGTGGTGCTAAACTTTGGACTGTCAGCAGTCTCTATCTGCCCCAGCTGGAGCTGGTCCAGCTCAGCCTAAAGGTCAGCTCGTGCTTGATGTGGCCGTGGAGATAACCTCCGTGCAGCTCGGCGCTCTCGGCCTTCTTCACGTGAGCGGCTGAGGTCTGGAAAGCATGCCGCCCTCAGACTCCGTCAGCTGATGGGGGAGATTGGGAGACAGATGGGAAATGGAGAAGGAAAGTCTGAGAGGAAGTCTTGGAGTCTGTGGGTTTCGTGCTTCAGCCTCAACGATCCCTCACTCACGAAAGAGAGTGAAGAACAACATGGAAATGAGATCCAGGTCTGCTGTGAGCGTCTCCTGAATGGTGTGAAAGACGACTCCAATGCGTGAATGAATATAAAAACTGAAACATCACAGGGCTCAGAGAGTGACAAAATAACCTTTTCATTTAAAATGTAACATTTTTCTTTCTCGTGGAGCAGAGTTTACGTTATGAAAATGTCATTATTTACATAAAACCAAACTATTACTATGGAAACGCCTCTGATTGGGCCCACAGGGTGATGTAGAGCTGGTTTAAAGAGCCGTGGCTCAGAGGAAGAGTTTCTCCTGATAGAAACTAACCTAAATGTGCAGCACTGTGTAACATGTTCATGTTCTTTGACTTGCTGAAGTGGTTTTTATTTTCCTTCCCTCTCAGTTTCAGAGCATCACTTTCAGGAGGATCAAATTTGATTTCCCATACTTTCGAAGCGACAGGTATGGCGCTCGGGTCAAAGGTTTCTCTTGATCTCATGCTGAAGGGTGTCTCTGAAACCCCGTCTCTTCCTCCTCAGGGACAAGCGGGACTTCGTGTCGGCCGGAGCGGCTGCAGGAGTCGCCGCCGCCTTCGGCGCTCCGATCGGAGGAACCCTGTTCAGTCTGGAGGAAGGTTCCTCCTTCTGGAACCAGGCCCTGACCTGGAAAGTGGTGCGGAACGTTGGAACCATCATATGACTATATGAAATATAACGCCGTAACCAACTCTAACTCTAAACTCTACAGTTGTGGAACTTTAACCACCACCTTTCAAAAGTCACTTTTATTTTCCTGTTTATCGACTGAACATCCAGATGGTTCGGTTGAGATTAAAACCCTTCAGACAATCTGTTTGTTCATAAGTTCGTGTTGCGACTCTGATATGGATGAATCTATCTAATCAGGGGGCTGTGATTGATCGAGTGTGTTTTACTCACATCATAATATTTATCCTAAACACACACCAAAAATAACTTATTCAAAACGTGAAGTTTTTTGATATGTATAATTACAGGAGGCTGTAGGTATAACATTTGCAAACACTTCTTCAATAATATAACACATTTTGTTTTATCAAACTACTGGAAAGTTATTTAATTATTGACATTATTGATTATAACATGTACACAATGTAAAATGTGCTCCTAAATGTAACTTTGCATTTTGCTCTCCATCAATCTTTCTGTTGCAGTTGTTTTTATTTACATTCTTTTCTTTAAATTTGATATTAATCATTCAGTTTTTCTGAGTGAATCATAAAGTGCTCTCTACTCATTCGAGCATTCAGTTCAGTCTTTTTAATCTTAAATCAGGAGAAACAAAGTTAGAAGCTCCTTCAGCTTTGATCTGTACACTGTGAAAAGTGTAAAGCGGCTCCTGTAATTCCCGGTTTTATCTCCATGTCTTGTTTTTTACGGTGTCAGGTTGTGTTTGCAGGTGAGCGCTGATTGAATCTCTCTCTGTTCCAGCTCTTCTGCTCCATGTCGGCCACCTTCACCCTCAACTTCTTCCGTTCGGGGATCAGCTTCAACAAGTGGGGCTCCTTCCAGCTGCCCGGCCTGCTCAACTTCGGAGAGTTTAAAGTAAAAGCTCACAGTTTTTAGTGTTTCTATCGGCACGCTGAGCCTGATTTTCGCCCCCTGAGTGACGCGCCGGTGCGTTCGGCTCCTCAGTGCTCCGACGGAGATAAGAACTGCCACCTGTGGACGGCGGTGGACCTGGCCTTCTTCGTCCTGATGGGGGTGGTGGGCGGTCTGCTGGGCGCTCTCTTCAACTGCATCAACAAGGCCATCGCCAAGTACCGGCTGCGGCACATCCACCCCAAGGCCAAGTTCATCCGGTGGGCCCCTTCACTCCCCGACGCAGGCTGGAGTGTCTTCTCCTGGCCCTGACCCTCTGCCTCTGTGTCCAGGCTTCTGGAGAGCCTCCTGATCACCATGGTGACCACGGTGGTGGTGTTTGCGGCCTCCATCCTCCTGGGGGAATGTCAGGAACTTTCTGCTCCGTCGGCTCGTAACGGCACGGTGAGCAGCGCCGCTCTCCCAGCTCTCCCAGCTCTCCCAGCTCTCCCAGCTCTCACTGCTCCATCCCGACCACATTCATCCTTCTCTTAACACCCGAGCTCCCAGTGCTCCTGGTTTCTGGCGCTGGTGAAGGAGCTGCTGCTGCTTTTAACCCTTCGTAGGCCCCTCACTGAAATACAACCTCAGTATTAATATTAATCACATTTGTTTTCACTCCTGCGTGATGTGTCTACCGGCGCCGGTGTGTGTGGCTCGCCGTCTGCTGCTGTGTTTTCAGTGTTTCTATTACCTGTCTGCTGGTGTGTGAGCGACAGTTTCTCTTAAATCTCCGGTCATTGACTTTTAACTGAGCCTGAGACTCCGCTCCTGGTTTTTACTGTTTTATTAAATGTCTTTTATTGTTTTCCTTGTTCTTATTGCATTTTATCTTGCGCTGTTTATCTTGCGCTCTATGTATTTATGACTTTCTGCAGCACGTTGTGCCAGCAGCAGTTGTTTTAGAAATGAAGTTAAGAGATATATATAAGAGATATAGTTGAAATATATTCTGGTTGAATCCATATTAGGAAAACCCTTCAGCAGGTCTTTATCGTGCTTTGGAGAGTCGCGAGCATCTAAATCACTGAAACACGGACTTTATGTTTGATAACTACAAACTTTGAGGGGTTTTCTTTTTAAAGCTTCCTTCTGGACCCTGTGGATATTTCACGGCCTCCTCCTGATCTCCCCTCTTTTAACATTCAGAGCGCTGTCGAACAGACTGATATAGTCCACATTTTATTTAAATTAACAATTATTTTAAATACTAAAATAATTTGCAGCCACTTTGAGGGTTTGTGTGTTTGTAGGTGTGTGTGTACTCTGCAGTGTGTGTGTTGTCCCAGGTTGTCCCAGAACCCAGAGTCAGTGTGACCTGGAAATGATTAACAACACATGTTAAATTTATCCCGACCCCCCCTAAACAGGGCGATCCTGGCTTTTGATGCTGTGAAATTTAACATCTTCAGCACAAAACGTTTCACATTACCTGAAACGAACTGAAATGCATCAAAAAATACACCTAAAACCTCAATTCCTTTTAGCCTTCACAACCTTCCCTTGTTGTTTCTGTTGTTTTTTTGTCACGTCAAGCTGATTATTTGATATTATTTCATTATTGTTGGATTGATTTTCCACTAAAGCTGAACAACACAGTTCCAATTCCTTCCCTTCAGCTTCTCTGTATTTAATTCTTGTGTGTGTGTGTGTGTGTGTGTGTGTGTGTGTGTGTGTGTGTGTGTGTGTGTGTGTGTGTGTGTGTGCGTGCGTGCGTATCGTCTTTTGCATTTTCTGCCTTCAGCCAACCGGCAGTGAGGACATCAATTCGACCGTTCGTCAATACTTCTGCTCCAACAAGACCTACAACGACATGGCGACGCTGTTCTTCAACCCGCAGGAGGCCGCCATTCACCAGCTCTTCCACCAGGACGGTCAGATTACTCGCAGTACTCGCTTTGCTCTTCCTGCTTCTTGTAATCGAGCACCGAGGTTGAAAACAAGCATGTGATCAGCCAGACGAGCCTGTTTGAACAGTGAGATCACAGCAAGCTGCTTTTTGACGAGTGTTTTGGGATAAAAGAACGTTTTCAGTGAAGCTGGAGACACTGTTTCCATATAAAGCTGCTGAAGCTCACATTCTCCAGTGAACCAGGCAGTAATGGAAGAGATGGTGGTAAATGTGCGTCTGGCCTCCTCAGGGACCTTCAGCCCCGTCACCCTGTCCGTCTTCTTCCTCCTGTACTTCCTGCTGGCCTGCTGGACGTACGGCGTGTCCGTCCCCAGCGGCCTCTTCGTCCCCTCGCTGCTGTGCGGAGCCGCGTTCGGACGTCTGGTTGCAAACATCCTCAAAGTGTAAGAGAAGAAATTCAGTTTACCAACTCAGGAGCTAAAGGAAGAGCAGTTATTGGACTTTGATCAATGTCCTGGAGGGTCTCTGGTGGACCTTCCTCCTCCTGTTTGCTCACATTGTCAGAATTATTGACTCCACAGCTACAGCTCCTCTCTAGAGGCTCTGTTAAGCTTTTAACACATCATTTTTAAATACACATTTTTGATTTCACTTGCACAGCAGTCCGTCTTTCTAAATACCTCAAAGTTGAAGGTCCAAATGTTCCATTTTTAAGTTTCCATTTGAGTTTCCAAAGTCCCCTCTTGATAAGATAACAGCATTAAATCCAAATAAAGAAAAGCTGGAAAAATACAGATTCATTCCACACACATACACATACACTCATTATGCTTTTAACTTTTTAACAAAACCTGATGAAAAAGCTGGAGAAAACAGCTTAAAGGGGCTGAAAAATGAGGGGTGCAATGATTACAACAAGTAAAGTTTCTAGAAAGAACTGAAGAATGGCTGAAACACATATTGCTGGGTCTCCATACAGAGGATTGAACGTATTAAAACAAAACAACTAAAATGTCTGAAACAGTTAAAATCAACTGAAACAGCTTCGAAAAGCCGAGCTGTGAGGCTCTGCCTCCGGCCGTGACCGTCCGTCTGCCGTCTCTCCTCCAGGAAGCTGGGGATGGACATCTACTCCGGGACCTTCGCGCTGATCGGGGCGGCGTCCTTCCTGGGCGGAGTGGTCCGCATGACCATCAGCCTGACCGTCATCCTCATCGAGTCCACCAATGAGATCACATACGGACTCCCCATCATGATCACGCTCATGGTGCCGTGCTTCTCCGCTCTTAGCCCTGACTCTGGTTTGAAACTATCAGAAATCCGAACGCGTTCTGTGTTTGCCATCAGGTCGCCAAGTGGACCGGAGACTTCTTCAACAAGGGGATCTACGACATCCACATCCAGCTGAGAGGAGTCCCCCTGCTGGAGTGGGAGACCGAGCTGGAGATGGACAAGTGAGTGTGGAAGCGGTCCAAGCCGCGCTTCTCACACTGATTTCCTCCCCAGGGGAAAATAAACGCTGCTGGTGTGTGTGTGCGTGCGTGCGTGTTCCAGGCTGACAGCCAGTGATATCATGGAGCCCAACCTGACCTACGTCTACCCTCACACCCGGGTGCAGTCGCTGGTCTGCATCCTGCGCACCACGGTGTACCACGCCTTCCCCGTGGTCACCGAGAACCGGCAGAACGAGCAGGACTTCATGAAGGGCAACATCCTCATCAGCAACAACATCCGCTACAAGGTGGGAGCGAGCGTCGCGCTGAAGCCACTCCGGTCCGCCGCCGCCCCCGGTCCGGGATGCTCGCGTGCCGCCGGTCGACTGACCGCCGGCTCTCCTCGCCCCCTCCTGCAGAAGTCCAGCGTGGTTTCCCGAGCGGGCGAGCAGTGGCGCCGCTGCCAGTCCATGAAGTCGTACCCGTCCAGCGAGCTGAGGAACGTCTGCGACGAGCAGAGCGCCATGGCCAGGCCGGCCGAGGACGGCGAGGACATGCTGCAGGTCATGCTGGAGAGGAGGTAACACACACACACACACACACACACACACACACACACACACACACACACACACCTGTTCGTATGACTCCATGCATATGAACACACCACATTAATTTCTCATATTTTGTTATTCACACAGATAAAATTAAACTAAGAAATCCTCCTGAATGTGTCCACTGTCCTAAATGTTGACAATGAGTCGTATGTCCACGAGCAGCAGCTGAAAACTGCAGACACACGTTGAAAAACTGCCTCCAGAAGCTTCAGATGTTGAAATGATGATGAAAAGTCACTTTAACACAAACAGAAAATAATCAATGGATGTGTTTTCGTCTCTGGCCAAAGGTAATAACGGTATCTGCCTGACAAAGAGCAGGGCAGCAGCGTTTACTGCTGGAGGTGGAACCGTGTGTTTACAGAAAAACAAAAAAATAATAAGCATGTATTCAGTTTTTAAAAGTACATTGAGGTGAAATGAACTCTTGAAGTTTACAGATCAATAACTGAGACAAACAGTCGGAGCTGCCGACAGCAGGATGCAAACACTGATCCTGTCCGTCTCTCTTATCTGGTCAGATTGATCGTCATGTGACTCCTGACCTGAAACAGTCTGAAGAATCAAGCGTCATGCGGAGCTGTAGAAACTCACCTTGTAGCTTTGTTTAGAAAAAAACCTTCCAGCTGTGTCAGGAAACGGCCTGAAGCTGAAGATCCTGCTGCAGGATGGAGGCGCTGCCAGAAGAGGGCGCTCCAACACCGCTCCACAGACTTCTTCATTGATATAGAAGAGCAGGTGCACCAGGTGAAGAGGGTGATGTCTGTCCCCCCGCTCTGTCCCTGTGGTGCCGTGCAGGCAGGCTCCGTACCCGAACCTGTACCCGGACCAGTCCCCCAGCGAGGAGTGGACCATGGAGGAGCGCTTCCGGCCGCTCACCTTCCACGGACTCATCCTGCGCTCCCAGCTGGTCAACCTGCTGGTCCGAGGCGTCTGCTACGCAGAGAACCAGTCGGTCAGTATCGCCCCGACGCCGCTTCACGGCGGCCTCGGAGAGCTTCGCTCACGCCGATCCTCCGCTCGCAGAACGCCATGCAGCCCAGGCTGTCGTACGCCGAGCTGACGGAGGACTACCCCCGGTACCCGGACATCCACGACCTGGACCTGGCCCTGCTCAACCCCCGCATGATCGTGGTACGGCCCGGGTTCACACAGCGGACCGAGCGACCGCCGCCGCTCACTGCAGGGTGTTAATAAAGGTGTGTGTGTGTTGGCAGGACGTGACGCCCTACATGAACTCCTGCCCCTACACCGTCTCCCCCAACACCCGCATCTCGCAGGTCTTCAACCTGTTCCGGACCATGGGCCTGCGGCACCTGCCCGTCATCAACGCCACCGGAGAGGTGAGCGCCCGGCGAGCCTCCCAGCGCTCCTCCGACTCCGGCTCTTCACCGCCGCCTCTCTGTTTCAGATCGTCGGAATCATCACGAGGCACAACCTGACCCACGAGTTCCTGCTGGCCAAACTGCGGCAGCACTACATCACCATCTGAGCCGCCAGCCGCGTCCTCGAACTCCGCAAAGGTCTCCGGTCCCATACCGAAATCCGACAATAACTCTCTGCTTTACAGGACATCTGAGGTCTGGATTCAGTCTGAACAGAAAAGGAAGGAAATGCTTTCTGTCGTCGCTTCATTTCCCACATCAGAGTTTAATGAGAGGCGTCCTGACGCAGCGTCTGACCCTCCTCCTGGACCGGGCGCTTTACCGTGATCGCATGTAGACCGCATCGGCCAGCAGCAAGCATTTCCACGTGTAGTACTTTATCATGATCCGTCACACTCACACACTCATTATTATTATTTAACTACCGATTAATGATCATTTTTCATCTGACTTCAAATGTTCTGATGTCAAAACGCAGACGTTCGGTGAAACAGGGACACTTCAGTTTGACTTTGCTCTGGGGTGTGTGTGTGTGTGTGTGTGTGTGTGTGTGTGTGTGTGTGTGTGTGTGTGTGTGTGTGTGTGTGTGTGTGTGTGTGTGTGTGTGTGTGTGTGAGAAAGTCACCTCCTCACATTGTCCTGCTCACAGACCAAAGTCAAACTTCACACCCAGCATTCCTCTCTCCTCTCTCTTCCAGGACTTTTCTGTTCTTTCCATCGTCACTGTTGCACTTTGGGGTGTGTTTTAATTTGCGGTGTGATTCCCGGGTTTTGATGCACTAAAGCGGGCGGCCGGACCTCAGAGGAAGACTCTGCCGGCCGATCACAAGGTTCTAAAGTTACTCTTCCACCGTTCTGCGCCGGTAACACGTCCAGTTCTCTGTTGTCTTTCATCCTGGCGACTGTTAAATTACTTTTAATTTTGTTTTTGGTTCAGACTAATCAGTTTTAGAAGATTTAGAGTAAAAATTCATCTGCAGTCCCAGCTGTGTGTTTCTAAAGGTGTTCAGGTCTAATCCTCTGGTACCTCATTCCACTTAATTTCCCTAAATGTGAATTGAAGTCAGTTTGTGGGTCTGAAGTCATTTGTGTTGCTCAAAGAAACTGCAAAGATGCATATCTGCACAGAAAATGTCTGTTAATAGTGTATCAATGTAAAGCAGAGCACATTACCACTGTTGTGTGTATTTATTATTTTTCTTGTAATTATTTCTCAGTTTCCGTCCTAAATGTTGCCACAGAAGGGAACCTTGTAGCCATGAACTAAAGCAGAAGCTTCTTTTAGAAGTTGATTCCTCTTTTTTGTTAATTTCCTGAAATGTCGTTTCCATTTCCATATGAGCTGAGACGGTCTTTCTGTGTTTATAATATCCAGAGACGTTGAGTCCAGAGAGGGACGATGGCTCGTCTCCACCTGCTCTCAATAAATCAACAGTTAAAGCTCATTTTCAGAGAACAGAATTGACAGAACTCGTGGCATTTCATCTGTAATCCTCCAGCAGAGAGTTGGGCATTCTGCTCACGGTTCACCTTCAAAGTAAAAGCCTGTGAGTCCTGTGGGAACATACAAATCGGCATTATTTAACAGTAACACGATCTGAGCACAAGTCCCCGGTCCTGGACATCGTCCTGTGAGACGAGCCCATGAACCCCCTTTCTAACGGAGCCGGTAAAGCAGCCCCAGGCCATGATGCTGCCTCCACCGTGCTCCACCGTTTGGACGCTGTTTCATGCAGTGGCGGATTTTCATCCCACTCAGAGCTTCATGTTCTTCCCAAACTGTTCGGTCTTGGTTTGATTTGTCCAGAATTCCTGACACGAAGCCTGTTGGATGTAAAGACGTTCCTCTCATCACGTTTTGTGAACACCTGTTTGCACCTGTTTGTTCTGGTACTTTCCATGATTTGAACTCTTAAATCAGCTGAACTCCTTCAGAGACGTTCCTTCTTCTAGTTGCTTCCTGTTTAATTTAAATATATTTTTTGCACAGTTTTATTTTTTTATGCTATGTTTTTTGCCGTCTGTAAGATATTAATTCATTGGAATCATGTGAATGCTTTTGCAAACGGACCAAAGCCGTCCGGGATTTTATTTGTTTCCAGTCTGGACAGTCTGACTGTTGTTAAGGGAAGTTGTTTCTTCTGACTGTTTCCTGTCAGACGAAGTGCAGAATGTGAGATTTAAAGCAGCCCCGCGGCGCCACACGTGGAAGGGTTTGGTCACCTGGTCGAATGCCAGATTTTCAGTTAAAGGAGCAGAGAGTCTGCTGTCTGTGCCTTTGTTTAAATAAAGGTTTTATGTTTCACCTCACTGTGTGTTTGTGTGACTTTAGAGATCAGAAACATACAGAAACTACAACCAACAAAATCTGAAATCATATATTTTTACATTTTTTACATCCATATGCAGACATGATGGAAATCACAAGATAAAATATTTTCTCAAAGCTTCATTCAAAATAACAAAATGTTTCCGTAGTCAAATAAAATTCTTAATTTCTTAGGGACTAATAAGGACTGCTACTGTATCTGTTTTATTAACAGGAAGCAATTCAGCAGTCAAGATCTCTGGTTCTGCATTCTAAACAGTTAATATGACAGCATTACAATGTTTGGATTTCTGTTTCTGGCGATATAAGACAGATCACAGCATAACGAGAATATGCAAAAGGTGTGTTACAATTCAAAGAAACAGGAAATATTCACAATATGAGTTCAGACGGAGACTCGAACCAGACCGACCGGGGTCACTGGGGGTCGTCCGCACCGTAACCTGCCAATCTGGAAAAAAAACCACAACATAAACTGGAATGGGAACATAAATTGTCCCTGCTCCTCATTAAATAAGCTTCCATCTTCATTCCAAAAAATAAAGAAACATTAACTGAACTCATCAACAGTCAGTTCACACCAGATACTGCAGTCTAATCGTTCCTGTCACATTCACGGGCTCTCCAGCAGCGCCAGCCAGCTGCAGCAGGCTGTGATTCCCCCTGAAGCTTCTCGTCTGATCGGCCATGTGTTGATCTCTCTGAACGGCGCTGTTTGCAGCCCCAGAGGTTCCACAGACGGAGGGAGAAGGTTTCAGCTGCAGCTCATCATCAACCACCTCTCACATGGAACTGAAGTCTGAGCAGCACTGAGACGGCACTGAAATCACTAAAGTTACAGTTAAAAAAGAAAACAAAGGTTTGTGCAGAGGTTGTGTAAATAATGCTGTCAGGTATTTGTGATCACAGATGAAGCTTTGGTGACTTTTCCAAACAGCGTCGGTGACGCTCAGCTCTCGAACATTCGATCAGAGATAATGATGTTTACGAGGCTCTTGAGATGCAGCCTGAGTGGGCTGAATGTCACGCTGTCATTCACCTCCATTTGATCCAGACGGTTAAAACCCCCCACATTTAACCCCCGGGGTAATTGAAGCACGGCCGTGACGGCTGAGTGGCTGCCCGCAGGAATGTGGATGAGAGGAGGGAAACGTCCTGGGTGAAGGTGGATCCCTGCAGGGAGGATGAGGCCTGAGCGCTGCCGCTGCTCAGTTCCTGATCATTTCTGTATTTGGACAACAAAAAAAGGGATTAAATGGGGGATAAAGCTCATCAGTTTAATAAGAAATAAACATTTTCAGGCCTGGACCCATATGATTTTCAAATAGGTCAAACCTTGATGTATTTTAATGGTTCTTCACTTTCCAGAGTGATTAAATCACATATTAATTGAACAATTCAATCATCCTGCCATGTACAGTGTAAATAAATTGGTTTTGTATCACCTGCTGCATTGTTTTGTAGCTTTCCTTGCATTTTAAATTAATTTACATGAACTTTCCTGCACGATGCAACATGGAGAAAATCAGTTCCTAAACGTGGCATTAAGTTATCATCTTGCTCAATGATTACCGATTGTGTTTTTATATCAGAATTTACAATTTTAAGTTTGAATCTGTTCAAAATTTTCCTTCAAACTTAATTTATTGGCCATCTCTTACATTTGACCAGGTGCTGGGGCATGTTTGGCTTTTGGAGGAACTTCTCTGTAATAAATAACAATAATCATATGCTGCTCCTGTCTTCTGTGCCGCTTGTTTTTCATCGACTCAGATGAAGTTTTGGACGCTTCATTACGTCTGTCTGCGCTGCAGGCTGAACGCTCGCAGCGTTTCCATTCAGGGAGAAGCTTCACTCAGTTCAGTCCTGTTTCCCAACATTCAGACCGTTGTGGTCTTTGGTGATTAGTTTTCAGTTTAGTGGAGTTTCTGTGTGAATTCTGTGTCAGTTGACTTTAAAGAAAAAAAAAAACTTGCTTATTAATTGAAAGTATTCTGTGTCCCAAAACATACATTCAATCCCCACGATGACACTTTAAAACGGACTTATTGATCATGTTCCAGGTGGTTTCTGTGCAGAAACTGCAGAGCGTTGGTCCATCAGCAGAGGAAGCCTTGCTTTTCCTGCTTGCGTTCGTGACTGCAGGGGTGCCGGCAGCCCGAGGTGAAGCCATCCATACACGTCAGGACTCAGTGGGGGGTCTGCAGCGGAGGAGGGAAAGCACTAAAGAGCTTTTAATGATAATTCCACCAAGCTGAGAAATTGTGTTTTGAAGGCATTTGGATCTGGTGAGACAGTAAACAAAAAGAAAAGAGCAAAATAACAGCAGTAATAAAGCCTCCATTACTAAAGTCAATTCTTCCTTCACTGGTGGCAAAAAAAAAAACAAAAACATTCACAATGTCAAAATGTTTTCTGAAAACTGCTGCACGAAGCATGTTAGACCACAGAAAACTGCTTCTGAAGCGCTGTAGTGTTCACAGCAGCCTGGAGTGGAGCTGGAACGCCTCCACTAAAACCACAGAAGAAGAAGACATGCAGCTTCACAGGAAACACAAAAGACGTGCAAGAAAAGAGTCTTTATTTATGAAACACATTGTATAAAAGCAAGAGATTACAAATAACGAGAAAGATCACGTTTCTGGAGCAGAAACTGAAAAATAAAGTTCAAAAGTCACGGTTCAGAGTTTTGGTTTGGATTTTTAATTCCTTCATTTGAAGTTATTGAACAGACGTGACAGATTTTTCTTGTCATTCTGATGAATGAGATGATTTTAGACTGTGACTCAGTGGAGTCAGATAAAACGACGGTGACCCACAGAAGTACTTCCGAGCTTCCGTCGGGCGGTATGTGTTAAAAATAGCAGGCTGACCTCCATGTTGTGTGAAAATAGCCTTATCAGTGTAACGCCGGCACTAGAAAGATCACATCTCCAACATAGTGGTCTTTCCACTGCCGGCGGGAAGGGGAAAGCATGATATAATGGTCGGGTAGTTTGAGATCGGTCTGATAGGAGCCGACGCTTAAAATAGTGTTCGACTGGAGCCGTGAGGAAGGTGAACCAACGCAACACAACACACACTTCTTCACAGGGAAACGCTTCATTCATCTTCATTACACAACCTGCCACAGGGTCAACAGCAGGTTTCAGTTCATGTCTGTTGGAAGGTTACACATCTGGATGATAGTCAAGATTACTGGAGATCAATGATAAAATATGAGAAAATAACAAACATTTACACCTGAAATGTTGAAATTATGTCTGATTGTTTTTCTGACTCTTCTTTTCTGTGTAAAAATACACAAAGACACAAAGATGGAAGGACAGAACAGTTTGTGAGCGTACGAGACAGATGAAGGCAACACACACGTTTAGGGTGTAAATAAAGTCCTGCACACACTCATCCAGGAACCTGTCACTGAATGCTTCTCAGTACGGCTTTCTTCATGTTCTTCGCTTCTTTCCAAATCTGTTTCACTAGAATTCCATCAGAAACAGTGAGGCTGATAATCATGGCCACTCGTGGCAGAACTGCAGGAACATGTATTCATGACTGAAGCGGAGAGGAACGGAGAGGAATTAATATTCATACACAAACCTGAGCCTCAAAAGAACTGAATGGAAAATCCAAACTAAAGCACGAATGCTGAGGAGGCTCCGGCCCAACCAGCTCTGCAGGGTTTTGTGATTGGTCAGATGCTGCAGGCTCCGCCCCTTTTCTGTGAACCTGACCTGACCACCATCGGAAACTTTGAGTTAAATTACAGAGCTTACAATCTGCTTCGTGGAATCCAGAGAATGGAGAGATATCTCTGGTATGTTCGTAGCACAGGCCCCTAAAATCTGGATTACCTGGAGGTGACCAGACTGAGAAATCTAGAAAATGCAGGAACAAATTTGCATCAAATCAGCAGAATATAAAATGAAACCCCAACCTGCACTAGAGAAATAAAGACACAACCCAAAACTGTGACACTTTCACCATATCATGCTACACAGATCTCTGTCTGGAGCCGTTTCTTCTGAAAGATCAGTCTGGAATGAATAAATAAAAGAAGAAGAGCCAACCCTTCATTTGTCAACAGGACCTCTTTGACCACAAGCTACTTAAAACACCAGTACTACCTAAAACACGTTAAATGTGAGTCGCTGTATTCAAATCGATGAGTTATCAAGTCCTGGAGTACTGCAGGACTCCACTCTGCGGATTCTGACAATGTCAATGAAAAACTAAACTTAAAAATTGAGAAGAGAACTTATTTTAAGATTCTTTATTCTCTCAACAACCTTGTACAGTATGTTCAAAGAGAAACAGGAGGTTCTTCATAATGAGCAGAGGAGGTTCTTCCTCATGAGGGGCAGCAGACAGCTGAGCAGAGGCTGAGTCTTCCTCCGGATGTGCGCTGGAGATAAGTGGAGTGCTGAAGTGTGGGAGCAGTGTGGACATCTCGGACATTCAGACTGTCCTCGGCTGGGTCTTTATCAAGTGCCACATTCTGCGCTCGCATCACACACAGATAGCAGCGGTCTTCATGACACTGTAGTGACCATCATTGGTGCGTCTGAAACATCTCCGTGTTCAAGACTCTCAGCGATGTGGCGACAGCAGAGTGAATCACATGAACAGATAAAGAAGCTAAATATTCAGGAATTCAGTCATAAAGTGAGGTGTGTCCCATGTTCAGAGGAAGTTTGGTTGGAAATCTGTGGATTTTTTAATAACGTGACACATTTAGTCGTCAAGCTGCTTGACTTTTTTTTCCTTTTTTTTCCAGAAAAGAGTGTTTTAGTGGTTCAGAATGAGCAGAAAGGCTGCTGCTGAGGACGAGGATGGGCTGTACGCCTCTGGTTTATGAGTCCGTCACCTCAGCCCACGGAGCTCCATCATTTACATGATGTTCTAATTGAAGCGTTAATGAACAGGAGCGGGTGAGAGGCGGACAGCAGATCCCTCATCTGGACCTGGAAATGTCAGCCAGTCCAGCCACGTCACCTCAGCTGGAAACAGCTTCTCTGGAACATTAATAACTGAAGACTTCTCACCACCGCTCGGTCCTGCAGCTGCGTGTTGACTCCCGATGGTCTTTAGCTTCTTGGATGGTCGCAGGGAAACATGATGAAGGAGCAGCACTAAAACCTCATCATCCTCCTGTACTGAAAAGTCCAAACCAGAGGATCTGTTTTTCTCAACTTTTCACTAAGTTAAATTTCTCCACAGTCACAACATGCTGAACCTTTTAAAATGAAGAAAACACTCAGAAACTTTCATGTAGTTTTGTCACATCACAATTGGAAATCAGTCCCTTTGCAAGACTGTCCACTGATGACTGAGTTAAGAATAACGTTATAATTATGAGAACGCTCCATGGCTTCAGAGAGCGGCTGAAAACCATTAGTGTCAGTGTGACATGTTATTAAGTATTCTATTGTTAGAATATTTATTTATAAAGTGCCTCACAGGCGAGAATCACAAAGTTCTCCATAACTTTTAAACCAAATAAAAAATGTGACTGTAAGTGATTTAAAATGCAGCCAGAACACAGTTAGAAAGACGAAGTGAGATGATGTGGAACTTCCAAAGTCTGTGGCTGTAAACTGAAGCATAATGAAATGAAACAGTCAGTCTGAGTCTCATTTAGTTAACAAGTGACCAGATTAACTTTCCAGACCACAGAAAGGCCGCAGCCGCAGACAGACGGTGAATTATTTCACATTGGTAAAACCAATCCCTCCTATCTGAAGAAATCATCATTAATCGGACTTAAGCAGCTTTCCAGACACTGATGAATGAAAACAAATGCTGATTTCTGCTGTAAAAAATGAAGAATGGGGAAAGTATCGTGACAAAACATCTACTGAACACTGTAAAGCTGACTTCAAGCACCTCTTACTGTCTACTGGCTGTAAACAAACGTACTTTTTGTTAGAATATGGGAGCAAATGTTCTTTTAGCTTTACAATAGTGAATAAAACTTGGACTAGTTTGTTGCTTCCTGAACTCTGGGCCTGTTTCAGATGAAGACTCTCCAGCTGAGGACTTCTATTCAGCTCCACCGAGGACAGCTTCACAGCTCGTCTCTCAAAATGAAGCGTCCATCAGGTCAAACAGCTCAGGCTGACAGAGAAAAGACAACATTATTGAGTAATTCATCTGATTTGCTATCATCTCATCACTGAAGAACCTTCTGGAGAGGACGTACTCAACATAAGCAGAATAACTGAGGGGAAACGCAGGTCCAAGCGCCAACTGGCAAATCAGAGGACTCAGTGAAATGAAATTTCAGAAAGAAGAAAGCAGCCGGAAAACTCATGAAATCGTCTTTCTGAAGTTTATGAGAATGGATGTGTTTTGTATCATACATTTTACATATATTCGGATGTATTCTGTGGGTGTTAGTGTATGAGAAAGATGTTCTGGAAAGCCACAAAAAATAAAAATAAAAAAACCTAGAATGAAATGAAACCTCAGTATTCATTCAGTTCATATTACACTGTAATCACTGTAATAGTCTGATAAACTACCATACAACTTATCACTGCACTGTGTGGAGAGCTTTGCAGTCACGGCCGCTGTATCATGAGTTGTCGGATTCTTATTGTGTGTTTTGTTGAACCGTGGTGACGTGCGGGTTTTTGTGGTAGTTTCCTCCTCTGTGTTGCACACAGCTTCCTGACCTAAAGCTCAGCAAGAACGCATGTTTACAGCGACACACATCTACCCCAGGAGGTAAATAATTTAAACTACAAGTCCACTTGCAGGATAATGTCTCTGCTCAGTGTTGGCAGGTAAAGACTGAAGCTCTTGATGTCCATCTCTCTCCTTTACCACCTCATCCTGTACGGAGAGCTGGAGTCAATCCCGGCTCACCACCGGCGACTGGCCGCACGTGTTTCAGACTGTTGGAGGAAACGGGAAATCTGATTAAATTCTCTTTTTCAACCTAAATACCTGACATGTTTCAACCCTCAAACATTTACAAAGAAAGAAACTAATTAAATTCTTTGCACTGAGCATTTGGAGGCTCTGTGGAGGTTGTTTGGAGAATCAGTGGAGATGCCTTCAATACTCTTTGGAAGCTCTTTGGAGGCTGTTTCCAGCCTCAACGGTTCTTTAACGGCTCTATATAGGTTCTTTGAAGGTTCTTTGGAGCTACTATGTAGACTTGAGAATTTCTTTGGAGGCTCTATGGAGACTCGGAGGTTTGGTTGAGGTGCTTTCAAGACTCTGGAAGCTCTTTGGAGCCTCAATAGAGGCTTTATGGAGACTCTACAGAGCTTCTTTTGGTGCTCTTTGTAGGTTCTGTGGAGGCTCGCCTCCTCCTCCTCCTCCTCCTCCTCCTCCTCCTCCTCCCTCCAGCTTCAGTCTCGGCTCGTTAATTACCTTCAGCCTGCTGACGGAATCAGGTTGGTTATAAAGTCTGCAGCTGGTCTGCACAGTCAGAGGAGAAGGAGCAGAGCGAGCGGACACATCCAGTCCGAGCCGAGCCGAGCCGAGCCGAGCCCACCCGAGCCCAACAGCGCCGACCCAGAGCTTCGGGATGAACCATTCCCTCTGCTGCTGCGCTCTGCTGCTGCTGCTGCTGAATCCTGCAGGAGGAAAACCAGTGTCTGACCTGCAGGTAGGTCCGCCTCAGCAGCTCACTCCAGCTTTCACCGAATGACACTGAGATTTCAGAACAGGACAGGTGAGTATCCATTTGTTCAGGTTTAAGAAATTACTGAGAATACTTGACTAACGTCAAATCTGCACGAGAAAACTGGTTATTCAGAATAATACAATAAAAATTTGGGTTTGGTAATGAATTTTAAAGTTTTACATTCTTCTTCTGAGTCTTATCATTTGCATTTATTTCAGCAAAATGTGCTGTTCACACTGTCGATTCAGATTCATGTTTACATATATGTTAAAAATCTGAAAGCTAAAAGTGAAAAAAGGTCATTTTTAATGTAATATCTACATTACAGTGCCAAGATGTGAAGTTTACTGTAGATCTCTTGGTTTCTTTCTTTCTCCTCCTCCAGAGCCTGAAGCATCTCCTGGAGCAGGAGGTGGACTCCGGACCCCAGTACGGCTCGGAGGAGGGGAGGACGGAGGGAAACCCCGTAAAGACCGACAGCTTGGTGTTTGGAGGTCCGGAGGAGATGTCCTGGAGGTCTGCAGAGCTCAGTAACTCTGCGCTGGAGCGCCTCTTCAAAGACCTTCTGAGGACCAGCAAGCGCTCCTGGAGCCGCTACAAGAAGGGGGGCCTGAGGAGCTGCTTCGGGGTCCGGCTGGACCGGATCGGCTCCTTCAGCGGACTGGGATGCTGAAGGCAGGCGGTCAGTTCAAATCCTACAAATTACACAGCTGGCCCTGAGATTAAACCTGGAGTCACAGTTCTATAGGAGAAGCTGTCCTGTACATCAGAATTAAAATACAGGTTGTCTAGAACTTAAGTCAGTTAGACTCAGTCAGTTAAAAATAAATCTGATCATGAAATATTTGATTATATAATATATTTATATAATAAAACGTACAAAGGGGTGGAAAACTGACCAAAATCACACATAGTTCATGTTTCATTGTTATAAAATTCTCTGAATGGGCTTTGGCAGAAATTAAAGATTGGGTAACACTTTACTTGAAGCACCCAGTATAACACATTATAAGTAGTTATAAACACTCATAAATGATCACAATGCTTTAAAACCCACTATACAGCATAGGGTTAGGGTTAGGGTCAGGGTTAGGTCCTGGCATTGTGATCATTTATGAGTGTTTATAACTACAGCTACACGTGCTACAATGGAATTATGATGCTTTATAAATGTACTTATAATGTGTTAAACAGGGTGCTTCAAGTAAAGTGTTACCAAAGATTGTTATGTGTTATTATTGGACAGAATACTGAAACTGATTCACAAGACTTATTTGGTTTGTTTAAACGCTTTATGAACAGTTTATCTGTTCAAACACAGTTTGTCTTATATTTAAGATAAATGCATCAATCAGGACTAACTGAATATAAGAGGAAGGAGACAAACTTTATAATAAATCCTATAAAAACAAGACAAATACCAAAACTACATTGTAAGGTGAATAATATTACATTCTTAACACATCACTAGAAAATTGATTAACTTAAAAAAAGTCATTTAAATGATTGTTTATGTTGTCGAAGTGTTGCACATATTAATTTTACTTTGAATGATACAAGAAAAGGAATGACGTTAGTTCAAAAAGTGTTTATGGTTGAAATAAGCCTTATGTTATTGTAATTTAATGTAATGTAATGTAATGTAATCTAGTCTAAATGAGCCTGGAGCAGCAAAAAGAGCATAATACAACCCTTTCTTTCTATCTACATAATAAAACACAACATTTTACACATCAATTATGCCATTTGACATGATTTGATTCCATATATAGTTCATTTATTTAAAAAAAATGTATGTAATTTACTTAGTGCCTGAGCTTCATGTGTAACGTGTGTTTTTTTCGGTCTCCAGGTTTGATTGACCTCCGTCTGCACGTCAGTATGTCTCCTCCAGCTCACTTCCTGCTTCACTCACAGCGCTTTAAAGGAAGATTTCCTCTCAAGACTTTTAACTTAGATTTTTATTTGCAAGATGTCAAGTAATAAATGATAGGAAATGTATCTTCCCACTTTATTTTTCTGCTTGGTGAAGGAGAGCTGCAGTGGGTTCATATTTATTTGATATTTATGTTCTTCAGAGTTAACTTCACTGCTGTCTGCTGCACCAGCTGTTTGTATATACACTGAGGAAATACCTGTTCCTGTTTTGAAAGTGATTTTATTGACATATAAAAATGAATATGTTTCAACTTATATGACTGTGTATGAACTAATTCTTTCAGCAAATTCTACAAGTTTAAGAAAACAGAGAGTGAAACTGTTATTCACATCCAGGTGTTAGAGAAGAATCGTAATATCAGGCTTTGAGGCGTTAAGCATGCGGGACGGAATCCCTCCAGGACCAGAACTGGATGCCAGTGGAATACAGTGACAATGCTGGATACAAGGTTTGTTTATTTTTATTCCATCAATAAAACCTGAGAACAAGAAGAACGTTCCGGATTTATTGGAGGAAAGTTTTTCAGTCTGATTTACATCAACTTAACTCAGAAAGACAGGGTGACAAACAGAACGGGGAGGATGATTTCTAATATCTGCAAGTAACAATAAAACACAAAGATGAAATCTATTAAGGTGAAAGTAAAGTAATGATTGAATCAGTGTAGTCCGATCAACCTCACAAGACGGAATGAGGAAGACGAAGACAGAGGAGGGAAGGACCAGGATGATCAAACTCTCAATGAGAGCAGAAGTGGCTACGTGGAGCAATGGTTCATCTGGCAAAAACACCAAAACTATTCAGATGATTGTTTTATAAAATACACAGTGATGCAGTGACACTCGTATTATCCCCATTTAACAGGTGAATCGACTGATTTTCAACTAATCAGAGTGACATGGAACATCCGAAATGTCTGTGCCTCCTCGTGTGACATAAAACTGAAAAGGTTAAAGCTGAGGCTGATCCAGTGGAGTCCCGGTTCTGACCCCAGACCTGAAGGAACCGCCGATCAGCTGATCAAGATCCACATTCTCCATTATGAAGACACATGTCTGTTTTATTGAAAATAAAAAGAATAAAATAAAAGAAATCCATCGGCTGATAGGTCAGTAAATACCTGCTGGAAGAGTCTAGAATCCAGTCACCCCTGACTGGAACTCTGGCTTCACGTCGGTTTCAGACCCCGTTTACACCGAAAACATTTTCAAGTGAAAACGCAAAACTTTCCACAACGGTGCAACGGACCTTTTTTGACAGCTGCTCCCAAAGTGGAACTTTTCGAAAACGGTCTGTCTCCATGGGAACGTTTGGGCGGCGATGCTTACGGCTAACCACGTTGTTTTCAGCGTTTCCGTGTAAACATCAAACTTTCCTGAAACAAATAAGCTAAAACTTTGCGTTTTCACCTGAATCGTCGTGGTGTAAACGGAATCTTCCTCTCTTGGTTCTCAGAAATGGACAGTCTGTCAATCAAAAGACGTTTCGTGATTCGTTGCTCCGAACTGAAGGTGTTTTTGTCGTGTCCCGCACTGCAATGGCCTCCTAGTGGCGCTGTGCGGGTTCTGGTTTTGTTTTTCAGGTGGGTGGAGCTGGGGAGGAGGTTTGCTGCAGCGGGGGTTCAGCTCGTCAGCGGGATGGCTTTCAGCTGCTTAGAGCCCTGGCACTATTTAAGTGACGTCCGAGCTGGAAGTCAGCGCTGGATCGTAACATGAACGCCCGTGTGTGACGTGTGATAGTTCTTTCAGCTTTGTAGCTGCTCGAGTTAACCTAGTTATTCCTTGTTTGCAGTTTGGAGTCTGGATCAGCTTGCCACAGCGCCCAGCAGCTCCCTGCCTCTCCAGTCGCCCACCTGCCCCGGACAGTCTCAAGACGCAGAGCTTGGACACCAATTCCGAACCTCGCCACTAACAATTCGGAGTCTGCCAATTCTGACCTGCCGTCTGGACTCGTTGCTTCCTGACCCCCAGAATAAACTGATCTTTGAACTTTCTAGACCCGCCTCCGTCTTGCTGTCTGCGTCTGAGCCTCAGTACAGACCATAACAGTTTTAGTCTCGTCAGATCAGACTGAACATTTCAGACTCTGGTTCTGTCTCCGTCTCTTCGTGCTGGTTTGTGCTTGAACGATGCCCGAGCTGCCGCTCCTCAGTGTGTGTGTGTGTGTGTGAACCGTCTGGGTGTGTTTGGCCACCTCCCCCCCTCGCCGTGTCTTTTCAGTGGACTGTACATAATGCTGCAAACTGCCTGGTTCTCCAGAACCCCGGGAGAACCCATGCAACGATCTTTAAGAAGACAGGCTAGCTGGCATGTAATCCTGAAACTATGGGAGAAAAGTCAGTTTGATTTGTTTACATTACGTTTACAATGGCACAGTTTTCATTTGTAAGGATATATATGTAGGTAGAAACAAATATTTGCATATTTATTACCTGAGGTTAAATGATATGACGTGTTTTGTGTTCCACCTCTGGAAATTTGTCAAAATAAATTTCTATTTTTTTCATCTTCAGTAGTTGAGCAGTGGCCAGAGGATCCACCTGTCAACCGTTTCCTGGATAATGCTGCAATGCATGTGATTCAGGCCTGTGTGAGAAAACTGATTTGCCCAAGACTGCCAGCTGTACAGGGTCAGAGGTCACTGCTTGAGCCATTGACAGGTTTGAGGAAAACCCTTAGGATGATTATTCAGTGTTAAAGAAATCAGACAACCTGTATTTGCAAGGCAGTCTAATTTTTTGAAAAATGTTAACCTGCATGGTGTCTGTTTTAAAATGACATGAAAAAGCAATTTTTATTTATTTATGTAGCGCCCCCTAGGTGATCTGACCAAATAGTGGAGTGCGCTCCCGAGTTCTTTAAAATAATGAATCTTCTTGTATCCTATGGTTAATTAATACTCTTTCAGATACACTTAAATTTCCCCAAATTATGAATAATCGGCCAAATAACACCTTTTCACACAATAATGACACAATAGTTGAACTTTCAACTATTTACTCAAATAATGAAAAGTATTAGAAAAATAAAAGTCAAACAAATACAATCAGTCACAAATTAAATGTTTTCAAACACTTAAATGTCTCTTTTCTCAGTTTTTTCCCTGAAGGAATCACTCCAACCAAACAGAGTTCAATGACCACACAAATAAATCACTTTCAGTTTCCAAATCAAAGAAAAAAATAAATCTACTGGCCTTTGTATTGAAATCAAAACCAACTGATCTGCTCTGCTCCATTTTTTTTGTGGAATTTGTCTTCACTGTTACAGCGTCTTGCAAATTCTAGACAGTCCCTTAACCCCGCAGCACTACCAGCTGCTCATACAAATCAATATTGTTTCTGATGCTTGATAGACACTTTTAATAAAAATGAGCTTGTAGCATATAGTCCACCTGGCAACAGTGGGAAGGAGGCACCATTTGTATGTTACTGACGTTTTGAGTTATTGAGACCGAAAGTCCGCATCTGTCAACATGCTGCCAACTTTACTGGACTGTTCAGTGAATGATATACCTAATTCGTGGCCACGATTTATTATTTCGTGGCCACAAACTAGTTTGTGGAAGCTTGTTCAGTCACGTTTCCATCAAGAGTTCTCATTTTGGAGCTCAAACTTACCGCGGCGGAGCTTAGCTTGTAGCATGAGCTGAGGACGGCTAGCTGTGGTGTGCATGCTGAGTGCGTGATCACTCTCTTGTGGCGCTTTCTGTTTGGCTTGAATAGCAATTAATGATTGTGAAACGCATACTGTACTGCACTATATCGAAATATCGGAAATGTGTTTAAAACTCATATCACCGTTGTTGAATAAAAATATACCGTGGTATATTTTGCTATCGAAAATTTGTCCAGCCCTAAGCTGTCAGTTTTAATCACATGAATTGAAATTAATTAATTTCTCTCTTTATTTTGTGACATGCTGCTGCATCTGAATGGTGATAATGAGGCTTTTCCTTGATTGATCTCTTGCAGAATCAAGAGTTTCCCAGGCCGCCGGCCCCAAACCAGACCCTGTGGATGAAACCATCCAGCTACGCCCACAGGGACTGGGGCTCAGGGCTCAGGGATGTCGTGGATGGTCTCTAGCTGGCGACTCTGGTAAGGTCTCCTCCTGAACTAAGGAAACTCATCATGGGAAAAAAACCCTTTTTTTTTCTCTCAAATTGTATGTAAAATGTATTTCTTCCTTGATTTCTCTCTTTTGTTGAATCAGAGATGAAGGGAGGCCAGAGCGACAGCAGCGACGGAGTGAAACAGGGTGGAGCCAGGTGAGCTGATGGTGTTCGATACCAAACGTGCATGACACAAACACGCGTTTTAAATTGATCATTTCCTCATAATCAGAGCAGATCAGAGCAGCTTGATTTGCTGATTGTTATTTTAAACAGTGTATAAAAACCCCTCAAACTCACTGCTGTGACTCTACATTTTCTGTTGACAGGCAAAGTGGTTCAGCTGGTGGAGCCTGCAGAACCAGTAGTGCCACTGGATCCAGTAGAGCCCGTCGAATCGGTGGAGTCCGTTGAAGGATGTGGTGGATTGACTCTAGCTGGCGACTCTGGTAAGGTCTCCTCCTCGATTTGTCTCTTTTGTTGAATCAGAACACATGCTTTAATTAGGGCTGTCAGTTTTAATGACATTCATTGAAATTAATTAATTTCTTTCTTTTTTTGTGACGTGCTGCTGCATCTGAATGGTGATAATGAGGCTTTTCCTTGATCGATCTCTTGCAGAATCAAGAGTTTCCCAGGCCGCCGGCCCCATACCAGACCCTGTGGATGAAACCATCCAGCTGCGCCCACAGGGACTGGGGTTATGGGCTCAGGGATGTCGCAGGTGGACTGTAGCTGGCGACTCTGGTAAGGTCTCCTCCTGAGCTAAGGAAACTCATCATGGAAGAAAAACCTTTTTTTTTTCTCTCAAATTGTATGTAAAATCTATTTCTTCCTTGTTTTCTCTCTTTTGATGAAGCAGAACACGTGCAGAGACAACGTGAAGCCAGAGCGACACCAGCGATGGAGCGAAACAGGGTGGAGTCAGGTGAGCTGACAGTGTTCGATACCAAACCTGCATGAGGCAAACACACGTTTCAATTTGATTGTTTCCTCAAAATCACATTTTCTGTTGACGGGGAAAGTGGTTCAGCCGGTGAAGCCCGTGGAACCGGTGCAGCCATTGGTCCCAGCGCCACAGGTGGAGCC
This sequence comes from Salarias fasciatus, assembly GCF_902148845.1. Lineage (NCBI taxonomy): Eukaryota > Metazoa > Chordata > Actinopteri > Blenniiformes > Blenniidae > Salarias > Salarias fasciatus. Next base: position 29,906,949 of record NC_043764.1, read on the forward strand.
GGTGGAGCCATTGGAGCCTGCAGAACCAGTGGTGCCACTGGAGCCGATAGAGCCCGTTGAACTGGTGGAGCCGGTAGAGACAGAAGAGCCGGTAGAAACAGAAGAGCCGGTGGAGACAGAAGAGCCGGTGGAGACAGTAGAGCCGGTGGAGACAGAAGACCCGGTGGAGACAGTAGAGCCGGTGGAGACAGAAGAGCCGGTAGAGACAGAAGAGCCGGTGGAGACAGAAGAGCCGGTGGAGACAGTAGAGCCGGTGGAGACAGAAGAGCCGGGAGAGACAGAAGAGCCGGTGGAGACAGAAGAGCCGGTGGAGACAGAAGAGCCGGTGGAGACAGTAGAGCCGGTGGAGCCGGTAGACACAAAGAGCTGGTCGAGACAGTAGAGCCGGTAGAGACAGAAGAGCCGGTGGAGACAGAAGAGCCGGTAGAGACAGTAGAGCCGGTGGAGACAGAAGAGCCGGTAGAGACAGAAGAGCCGGTGGAGACAGAAGAGACGGTAGAGACAGCAGAGCTGGTGGAGACAGAAGAGCCGGTAGAGACAGTAGAGCCGGTGGAGACAGAAGAGCCGGTAGAGACAGAAGAGCCGGTGGAGACAGAAGAGACGGTAGAGACAGCAGAGCTGGTGGAGCCGGTGGAGACAGTAGAGCCGGTGGAGACAGAAGAGCCGGTAGAGACAGAAGAGCCGGTGGAGCCGGTAGAGACAGTAGAGCCGGTGGAGACAGAAGAGACGGTAGAGACAGCAGAGCCGGTGGAGCCGGTGGAGACAGTAGAGCCGGCGGAGACAGTAGAGCCGGTGGAGACAGAAGAGCCGGTGGATCCGGTAGAGACAGAAGAGCTGGTGGAGGCAGTAGAGACTGTGGAGCCGGTTAAAAAGTCTAGCTGGTGGAGCTGGTGGAGGAATCTGTTCAGCTGTTGCAGCGGGAAGAGCTGGAAAAAGTGATTTCTGTCCAGTTCGCTCAGCTGGACAGAAATTTGGAAATCAAAAGGAAACTGAAGACGGGGAAAAAGAAGACAGAGGGAAAGAAGAAAAAACTCACAACAAGTTTTGGATAAAAAAGAAAAAAAGAGGGCTACAATTCAGGCATAATTCGGTTAAACCAAAACAAAAAAAAAGAGCTAATTTCTAGGCACAATTCAATGAACCACCCCCCCCCCCCCCCCCCGAAAAAAAAGAAGAAAAAAAAGGCAGAAATAGGTTAAAAAAAAGTGCCTTTTATTAAGGAACAGCGACCCTGGAAAAGATGAGGAATAGACTTTGTCACAGTGTGTGTGTGTGTGTGTGTGTGTGTGTGTGTGTGTGTGTGTGTGTGTGTGTGTGTGTGTGCATTGAGGAAAAAGAATAAAAAAAAAGAGCATTATAAATTGACCAAGACTGCAGGATATTTTGTCCAGGGTTGTTGCTCATATTCTACGTATACAGTAGAGTTGTAAGTCTGACAGACAAAACCAAAAGCTTCCTGCACCCGTTCATTAATTACAGTGAGAATGTGTGTAGCTCCAGTCCATCAGAGCAAATATCGGATGTGTAGCTGCTGATAGAAAAGCAACAAAGAAAAGTTGTTCCATATCAAAAATAACAACAGAATTATTACTAAATGTAGTTTATTGTCTCTGACAGGAAAAGATCAGATGTTGTTTGGATCAGAAACAGTCGTCTCCAGTTTGCTGGTTGCTCCACCATGTTTCCATAACAAACCCTGAAAGCCTGAACAGCTGAGCTGCTGGAGGAATGAGTTTTGTCCTTGAAGAGGCTTCTGCTTTTAATCTGTGCGAGTACAGAGCAAACCCATTCATTCAAAAACCCCTGCGTGATCAAGGAGCTTAAATCACTTCAGTTTATTGAAAGGCAAGAAGCACATTCTGTATTGTGACATTTGGCAAATTCAGTTAACTTTTTATTTGTGTGTTTTTCAAGAGTCCACAAGCCAATTCACAGATACGAATGAATTATTGATTTCATGTTTAATGATAGGATGATCAACATTCTGAAACAGGTATCAACTGAAATGACTGGATCAGACTGTAACTGGGTTTTTATTTCAAGGTAGGTATACGCATCGCCAGAGCGCCACAGAAAACAAAATATGACAGTAAAAAGTGACGGCATCTCGTGGATGGAGACAGCAGACTGTCTGGAGGGAGGAGAAGGTCTGCCGAGGGAATCGCTCCGGCGGCGCCCCTGCGATTCAGAAAAAAAAAAAAAAGGCTAAATAAACTTTAATATTAAATGATAACATACTGACAATGTATGTGCTTAATTTTCTCTAAATAATCTGTAATAAAGGAGCAGAGAAACAGTCTGTAGTGCCAGAAAAGCTTCTGGAGGATGTGTGGAACAGTGCGCCTGAACGCGCACAGAAAGAGCGTGCGCATCAGTGGAGCGCCGAGGTTCCAAAGCGACGCGAAGCATGGACGACCTTTAAACGCCCTGTTGAGTGGTTCCATGCTGCTATTCCGACATTCCGACGCACCACCATTTAGACAGATCACCATTCTGAAATACCGCTATTCCAACACGCAAACGTCCCACCATTCCGACACGGAAATGTGCACTTTGGGTGAGTGACTGACTCGGCTCTGTTCAGTACTTAAAGGGCATCTTCGGTTTTTTGACTTCTGGACCTTATTTATAGGTGTGTCATGCTCATATACTCACTCAGACAAACGTCGTGCAGCTCGGAGTCCTTCAGAAGTTATTTAGATCCAACTGATCTAGCCGCACTTAGCGGGGGCAACAGCAATGGAGCTTCAGCGCGGGACATAATCTCTGCAAAGTCGCTCATTTCGGCTGTATTTCTTCATCCATCGTCAGTGTTATTCTAAAGTCAGCACGTCTACCGTCTTCAGGTGAGTCAGCTGACAGTTTTCGCTAACTTAGCCACAATTGGCTCAGATGGGAACGTTGTGGAGCTCCTCTCCCCAGCAGAGAGGCACTTTGAGTCGGCCTCGGCTGTCACGGTGCCCTGGCGTCTGACTTCCAGGGGCCGAGTTGGAAAATGGCCCTCAGCTGCTCCACGGAGGCTCCAGACACCGGCGAAGACGCACGGCTCGCGCGCGGCCGCTGGATGTCTCTCCTCGCCGGGAGGAAGCGTATCTGCGCTCCCCGGCAGATGCGCGCTCCGGGCCGGACGCGCGACGGCCCGCCGCACCGCGGTCGGAGCTCTCTCCTCGCTGGGAGGAACCTTATCTCTGCTCCCCGGCGGATGCGCGCTCCACGCCGGCCATGGACGTGCGACGGCCCGCCGCGCTGCGCCGCGGCCGGAGCTCTGTCCTCAGCGGGAGAATCCAGATCTCCACCGCCCGGCGGGACACCGCCGGAGGCCCCCCTTCCAACCGAAAGGCAACCCAGTGCAGATGAAGGAAAAAATACAGCCGAAATGAGCGACTTTGCAGAGATTATGTCCCGCGCTGAAGGTCCCCTGCCGTGGCCCCCGCTAAGTGCGGCTACATCGGTTGGATCTAAATAACTTCTGAAGGACTCCGAGCTACACGATGTTTGTCTGAGTGAGTATATGAGCATGCACACACCTAGAAATAAGGTCCAGATGTCAAAAAACCGAAGTTGCCCTTTAACTGCGGATTTACAGTGACAGCAAATTCTCATCTAAAATGTAAAAAAAGCTACAAGATTTAGATATAATTAACAGCACTGTAGGCTTCAATCATCTCCTATTGTTTTTTAAATTATGTCGAGAGTGAGCGCGCTGGTGATTTTTTTTTGTGTGTTCTGATTAATTTCCTAAATAAAGTTTTAGCTTCTGAAATCCGATTTTTAAACAGTTCTGATGAAGCTTAATGTTTATCTGGATGATGCGGCTTCACACCGAACCATTTCACTGTAAATCTGGACGACCCACGGCGTCTGGAGATAAAAAATAATATTCAATGTAACGCCGGTTTTGTGCCACATGCGTCAATGCGCACAAGATACACACCCTCCTCTACTGTACAACATGAAGGCACCTGGAATTAATCAGTGAATTAAGGAGTCATCTGCAGCGCCGTCATTGATATCTGTAATATAATGCCAGCGTGCATGAAGACGCACGGCTCTGTGGAGAGCTCCGCTCCAGCAGGAGCTTAAAAAAAAATTAACCGATAGTATTAACCGGTCAAAGTTCCTGTTATTGGTTAACGGTTAAACGGTTAATACAGGACAGACACCGTCAGATGGAACAGCTGTGTGGAACAGCCACCGGACAGGAGCTGGTGGGACAGGAACCGGCGCGGGACAGGAGCAGAAGCGCTAAGCCAGTTGTTGGAAGTGATATATCCTGATGATCGTAAAAAGTCCTTCTCCAAGTTTGTTGGCAGATAGAGCGTGATCAAGAACCAGGGTAGAGATGACAGTGTTAAATTAGTGACAAAACAGACGGAGCGGCAGCCAACGCGTGCCAGCGTCCGCCATCTACAAAGAGGAAATCAGTTCAGCTGAAGAAGAGAAGAAGATGTTTAAGTTTCAACACAACTGTAAAGAAATAAATAAAAGGAGCTCAAGTATAGACCGGTCTGGGCAGTAAAGGGAGAAAGAAAGAGTCTGGGTTATTGTCATTTGCCTCGTAAACCAGACCCGCTCACTCCTCATCCACATTTGGATTTGGAGTTAAGCTTATCTGGATAGGAGCCCATTGAAAGTTCTTGCAGGGGGTGTTGGTTACTCCTTTGACTGACAGTGCACTTCAGCCAATCAGCGCTTCAAACAGCCCCCCCCCCCCCCCCCCCCCCCCCCCCCCCCCAACCTGAACGCACATTTGTGCCCCCCCATTCACTTGATATGACCCCCCTGAGACGAATGTCTGCCAACGGGTCTAGCTTCCCATCCTTTACTTTTGAGAAACCCAAATATTTACCATTTACACATTATTGACAGCACCTCCATCTCACCACAGCCACCTCCACAGTTCCACACGAGCAAAAGTGACTGTGGAAAGGAAAAACTCCACGAGGCTTCAGATCATGAACCTCAGGGATCCTGGAGGGAGGTAGAGGTGGAGAGGGAGAGGAGAAGCTCAGTGTTGGTCCTCCAGCAGTCTTAACCTACAGCAGCTTCACTCAAAAAACAGTCCAGAGTGTCCTGAACCAGGCCTCTCCTGCTGGTCCTTGTCGGAATTCTTGCTGCAGCATTTTGAACCAGTTGAAGACTTTTTATCCAGTTGTTGGGCCCCTGATAACAGGAAATGACATCAGTCTGCTCTGGAGGGAACAAATGCATGGATTCATTGTTCAGCATCGCTTTGAGTCAACATGTTCCTGATTTTAGAAATATTACGCTGAAATATTACGCAGGTAAAAGAAGGAGGTCCTGCAGACCTGTTTAATATGAGAGTTAAAGGATAAGTCCAGGTCAAAGGTCACTCCCAGGTTCCTTACAGTGTAACTGGCGGTTAAAATAACATCATCCAGGGTCACTGTTTTTTTTTTGATCATTCTTCTTTCGCGTGTTTTGGGCCAAATGTAATAACTTCTGTTTTATCTGAATTTAGGAGGAGAAAATGACGACTCATCCAGGTTTTTATGCCTTTAAGACAAACTTCAAGTTTAACAAGTTGATCAGTGTCATCTGGCTTCATAGATAAGTAGATCAGTGTATCATCTGCATAACAATAGAAGTTAATGGAGTGTTTCCTGATAATGTTACCTAAAGGAAGCATGTATAAAGTGAAGCGTATAGGTCCTAGGACAGAATCCTGTGGAACTCCATGTTTAAATGTCGTCTGAGCTGAAGAGACATTAATATGAAGGAAGAGGAACCTGTCTGCTAAATATGATTGAAACCAGTTGCAGAGAAAAGTCTCTGCAATAAATAGAACAGATCATCGTATCCATCAGTGTTCAGTAATCAGTCCTGTGTCCAAACCATTGTCCATTGTCATAAACAATAACTTAGAAACAGACAGCAAAAGAAAAAGATGAGACATTTTTTAAGACAATGACATTACTAACTTTGCTTTAATTATGAGTGAATTCTATTTTGTGGTAAAGAAACACAAACACCTTTTGTTAATGTTTCAAGGTACAGTTCATTTCCACTGTTGAGCATTTAGAACTGCCTCGAGGTCTTCAATCTATTAGAATGACGGAACGACGTGAAGATCACCTCTCTGAAGTCAGATCATCTCCACCAATACCTTTTCTTCTTCATGTGTCTCTGGAGAGTCACTTGTGCTATTCATTTGATAGTTTGGTTCTAATCTGACTTCCTGTACTGGAGTTGTCAGACATTTCACACAGTTTTATTTTTGTAGATGGCAGGTTTCAGATGGTTTTTATTTTCCTTCTCAAAGACCCTTTAACAGAGTGTTTGAACGTTAATCCCAGATATTGACGGCTGATTTTTCTCACTCTCTAAGAGCACGCTACCCTACCTCCATCACGTAAGCCCCTTAATTTAGCAACACTGTCACGCTGTCACGCCAGTTTACTACTTCCCGAAGCCCGGTGACAACAGTGTCTCCTGAAGAGGGGGCTTGGAGTATGTTGCCGAAACAAACTGTCATATGAAAGCAGCTATGTCATCTGAATACCTCATATCTAAGAGACAATGCTTTAAAAGGAGCAGTTTCTGACAGCTTCTGTTATCAGACTCAGGTGTCAAGAATGCCCGTCCAATTCCTGGCGTGCCAATGTGTGTCAAGCTGAAGTATAAAAGAGCGTCGGCCGCAGCTCAGAGCTCCAGCATCCCCGCAGCGAAGGAGCAGAAGAACAGTCCAGCCAGCCGGCCAGCTAGCCTCAGGAACATGCATCTGTCTTCTGTCGTCCTTTCCAGCCTCCTCATCCTCAACCTGCAGCTGTGCAGCACATATCCAGTCACTTCACACCTGACTGGAACCGACATGGATGTCTTAAAGGTACAGGCTTTACGGAAACCATTAGAAATGCAACAAATCCATATTCCAGGAATGTTGGATGAGTGGATTGTAGAGGGCTGCGTGCTACTGAACTGTTAACATTGATGAGTTGATGCTCTGTCTGTTTTGAGAGCCTCCTCTGAACGTGTCCCTCATCTCACTCATGATGCTGCAGGTTCTCCTGAACAGACTGGAGGAGTCTCTTCCAGAGCGGACCGTGACGGACCGGGACGTCCCCGCAGAGCGGGACAGTCTGGAGGAGCTGGCCGTGGACGCAGCATCGGAGGATCAGCAGGCTCAAGTTCTGGATGATGCAAAGATCAGGGAGATTTTTTCAGCGAAGAACCTGAAAAGCGTCCGCAATGACTCGTCCAGGAAGTCTTCCAGCTGCTTCGGGCACCGGGTGGACAGAATAACATCCACGAGCTCTATGGGCTGCAAGTCTATTGGCATATACAGTGAGTGACAGACTGCCAGTCCAGCAGCTGCTCACATGTCCTCAGTTTGTGTAGCTCTGAAATGCTGCCTATATATCAACTCATCTTCCTAATTCAGCTGTCTCTCTCTCTCTCTCTCTCTCTCTCTCTTGCAGATCCGAAGTCAGACCGACGTCCATGACAGCACCACCACAGAAATTGTACTGAAAGCTATTTATTGATTAATATTTATTAAATGTTGCTTGTGTCTTGAATATTTATTTGAAATGTATGTAAGACTGTGATCTCTGTGTTCCTAATTGTTTAAATAAATGTTTCTGACTGCATCTTTCAATCAGCGTATTTACATCCCGAGAACGAAGTGAGATAATCTCAGTAATTCTCTTTAATTTGAAGAACCAGCAGTTTGAGGGGGGATTAGGTTCGTTTTCACATTAAGACCTTGATAGTTTCTGCCACCATGATGATTTTAAACTCTATTTAAATTGTGAGTGTCCACTTGGAACTTTGTCCTGGTCCCAATCCATAATCTGTAGTCCTTCCAGATTGTAGTGGCTGATGGGAAATGCCTAATTGAACAGAATGGATTTAATCAGGAATATAATTAACTTCTATTTCATTGGACTTCTTTGGTGATCCTGATATGACTGTGGTGGGAATTTAAACTGCCGTAAGCTGAAATAAAGCTGCAAGAGGCCAAAAAAATAACAAGATCTTTGAAACCACATGAAAATCAGAATGTCACAGTGAAACAGATGAGCTCAGAGACCTTTGGGTGAAATAACATCCCAAAGCTGGAGCTCTGATGCTCATCTCAGCCTGTCTTTGTGTCCAACATATAGAAAATATATGGTGAATAGGTGAATATCAATAATCATATAAAGTGTGTTGGGAAACTACAGCTTGTAGGTAAAAGTAAATTTAATATTTAAACAGAAATGGTTTCTGTAGCTCAACATGCATCTTAAGTCTGTGTCAGTTCTACAGACCACAGCTGTTTTTTTATGTTTAGCTTGGTTTCTCTAAAGCAGGATTCAGATTGATAACGAGAACGTGATATAAATAAAGATCACATATCTTTTAGTCTGGCATGTAGATGTTTCTCCGGCACCAGTTTGACATCTGAAACTCCTACAGCATCCTGGAGCCAACACACACACACACACACACACACACACACACACACACACACACACACACACACACACACACACACACACATCGTCCAGTGAGCAAGGAGTTTAAAAACCCCACAGTGGACCAAGGTGCTGAACAAAATCAATAAAAAAGGTCATAGAATGGATCACTAATATACCCTAAAATAAAATAAAACAAAAAAAAAGTGACAGCTTGTTGTAGGGTTAGTTAGGTTTGTATTTTAACTTCCGCCTGTTCTTGAGCATCATATTAAAACAGCTTCTCTCCAGTGTGTAGTACCTTGCAGCTGTGATCGAGTGATAATGAGTGTTAATGCTAACCAACAAACAGGTTGAAGGACTTTTCTCCATGAAGCCACCAAGCGATCCCTCTCTGCTCTGTGTCTTCTTCCCCACAGCAGGCACAGCGACTATGTCACTCCTGTCTGCTCCCATAATCCCTCAGTCAAAAAAAAAAAAAAAATCACAACACTTGCAAATGCTGGTTTCTGTTCATGCGGCTGAAACCAAACAGTCTCATCTGCATGAAGAACAGAAGTCTGCCTCCTTTTCAGGCCTTGAAGTTCGATTTGTCATTAGAAATCCTGAGCGATCTGAGGAGGCTGCAGAGTTCTGGATTTCTGGAGTGAAGAGACAGACATGATCCGCATCGCCGGGAGGTCGGACGTGTGTGTGTTCGCTGCTGAACTCAGCCTGAACAGGCGATACACACATCAAGTACAATCCAGCAGGGCACCAGGAGGCAGTGCGATGTGTCGAAGTCCTGAGTGGACCAGGAGCCCTGTTAGTAAAAAGTAGCTCAGTTAAAATCATCTCATCCAACACATGCAGCCTTGACTAAGATATACAGTCTACAACAATAATAACAGTCGATCATAGTTTGAAGGGTCGAATTATGAACTCTTGAATGAGCCTTGTGATATTATTATTTTACTCTTTCATGGAACATCAGATCAGAAAGTTTCTCTCTGAATCTTTACTGTTGATCCTCTTTGTCTAAAATCTCCCATATTAAGTTTTTATTTTCAAGCTAATTCAGAACTATTTGCTGGACGGCTCCAGTGTGTGTGAAAGCGTTGCGTTGATCTTCTCCTGGTGATGGTAAACCATGCGGACCCTCTGCAAACCGGAAGCAAGCGTTTTAACCTACTATGGAATAATTGGAGCTGCGGACTGTGTGAAGTATTTGCATGCTGAATGCTGCATTCCCGTCAATACACACCATGTCTGAGCTTAGAGGGCCGACATGACTCCTGAGGTCATGCCACTGCTGGCTGCCAATCGTGATGATACACAGACACACACACACACACACACACACACACACACACACACACACACACACACACACACACACACACACACACACACACACCACATCACCCAACACCAAGTGTCTCTCACAGAGACATCTGACCAGCCGTCTTATCGGGCCGAGGTGTCAGAATGCACTTGGGGTGATTTACAAGATGATGACACTATTTGTCTATGTGTGTGTGTGCGTGTGTGTGTATATAAGCCCGTGCGCTGCAGGCTGGCCCCTCAGTGGTGGCAGCAGCAGAATAACATGAGCCCTGTGGTCCTGTGGGGCCTGCTGGTCCTGCTGTGTCAGCAGACGCTGGTCGGTGGACACGTACTGGGAAGGCCGTCGTCTGCCGGCGACCTGACGCAGCTCAAGGTGAGAAAGCAGACTTTCAGTCCTCTCTCCTGTTAGTCTGGACACGGCTCTCGTCCATCGTTAGGGGGAATTCACGATAAAACTTTTAAGTTGGAGGTTTTAGAATCGTATAAATTGTAACTTTAGCATTTTGCTGACCTGGTTGACAGTAATGCTATAAAAAAGCTTCAAACTGAGGTGTGGTGGTCATCCTTTCAGTCTCTACTGGAGCGGTTCGAGGAGACTCTGACTGAAGCCGCCCAGGATGAGGAGTCAGAAGCTGATTACGAAGGAACAAACCAGGAGCCCGAGCACAGCCAGGCCAGAGGATGGCTGCTGGACCAGGAGGAGCCTCCGGCTCCAGACAGAGCTTCACCGCCAGCCGAGGGCCGCAGTCGGGCCTCCAGCCAGAGGAACCACCTGCTGGACCTGCTCATGACGGCCAGGAAACGGTCGTCCGGCTGCTTCGGAGCCCGGATGGATCGGATAGGGAACGCCAGCGGTTTGGGGTGCAACAGTGGACGAGGTAAGCCTGCTGTGGAGGAGAACGGGCGGAATAGAGGAGGATAGATGGATCCATGATGTAAAGTCCCTGCATCGCCTCAGACTGTGGATGTGCTCATGTCTCTAATGGAGGGGAGGGAGCAGTTTGCATGAATGGAAACCAGTTAAAGATGCTGATCTTAATACTGAAAAAACTGTGAAAATTCAGTATATACTGTACCTCCACTATATGTCTCATGAAGCTGAATTTCTGATTTTTTCTAACTCTCAACTTTGGATTTAACTTCAGATTAATTGAGAATATTTTCTTCAGTAAATACTTGAATTTTAAATATTGTCTTTCTTTTGTCTGAAACAATCATATATAATTCAGGAAAGACTCAGAATTATTCCTCAGTGAATTTTGATAAACTCTGATGATCAATGAGTTAATGAATTAATATCAATTTGTATCCCTGACATGTGAGAACACCTCCTTTTCGTCCTCTTCCTTCCAGGTTAGTCACAGGGTTTCCTGTGTCGGATTCTTACGTTGGAGCTGAAGATACAACCAAAGAGATAAGAGACGTCTGATTTTGCATTGGTTTGAACTGATGTATCTCCTGTGTGTTTTTTTCTGTTTGGAATGAAAAGTCTGCCGTTTATCAAACATGGAATGAATTTTTGTAAAGGTTTATTTAGTGTGAGTAACATGAACACCTTGGAAGAAGAAATCTACTGTAACTTGCATGTGAGTTGCTAACAAAGTAAATAAACACCTCTTTCATAGGATGGAGTGGAGTCTCTAGCGTTGTGTGATCTCTGCTGCTGGTTCTGGTTCGAGCTGCAGCAGTTTGAATCCATTCAGCTTCTCATGACAGTCTCATCTGGATGAGAGTGAGCAAGGTCATTTAAATGTCATCTAGTTTCCACTTTTACTGAAATAAAATGTAAAATTAAAACAATTCAGAATAAGAGCAGCATTTCCGTGGCTGTACGTCAGCTCTGAGCTTTAAAGTCTTGAGGAGAATGAGCTGATTGTGTCTTGTAACAGACTTAATGGTGACGGATTGCAGGTCAGCTTGTTCAGCAGGCCTCAGCTGACAGAAAGGCGGCAGAGTGAAGGAGTGAATCAGGTGTAAGCGGGCCTGGACGTGAGTGGCAGACCTGGAGGAAGACCAACCCTCAGCGGCGCGGCGCGTCGGGCTGAAGCCCGATGTGACCAAACGGCAGCAGGAATCTAAAGAGAGTGACAAGTTTATCGAGAAGCCACTCCACAGCGGCGGTGAAGCTATGCAGCAGCCATCGGGATTATTCTGAGCCTGGCAGGGATCAGACCCCTTCTCCCACCTCTCCACTTGGGAACTGAACCGCAGCCATCCCTGCCAGGGCGCCGGGGGAAGCTCAGCTCCAGCTCTGCTCTCAGCTGTGGAGCATCTGTCGCCTCCTGCTCCTCCGGCTCCTCAGCTCCGTCCTCCGCCTTCAGGGAAGATGTAGACGAGGCAGGAGGGGATAACGCCGCCTCAGGAAGCAGCCTGCTGGACAGGCAGGACTCAGATTATCCATCCACACTGAGACCTGTTCAACAGCAGCACCTCACTCTCAGTCCTGAGAGATCGCCTGTGTTTCTCGTCCAACATAACAGTATCTGTGTCCTCCTTTACTGAATTTATCCAACAGAGCAAAACAGTCAGTAACTACACTGACATCTTCAGAAGCCAGAGACTCAGCCTGATTCTATAAAGCCTGAAATAGACAGATCTGGTATCTCCTGCCACCTGCTTACATACGATCATGACATTTACCTGTAATTTTTGACTTTACGGTCTGAATTTAAAGAAGTGAACTTCAAGAATTTTCTGCAGATCAGAGCCGATGGGACAGAGTTTCAACTCCATCAATAAGTGGTATCTGTCCTCTGCTGCTAAACTTAATCTGACACACACACACACCCACACCCACACACACACACACATTCACCCATCGCTCTCAGTCTGACCTGGAGCTCAGTTCTCCTGTCAGCCTGGAGGTCAGACCAGTTCACCGTGGAAGAAACACAGGCTTCTTTATCAGCTCATTAACGCAGGTGTTTCCTCCAGTTCGATGTAAGATTCACACAGTTTGTCTCAAACTCTGCTCTCCTGGTTGTAGTCATGGTGTTTCACACACAGTCAGTGTTTAATTGTTCTCCTTGACGTCTCTGACCTGAGTGGACAGGACGGCTGGCGGCTGTTTCGTCCTAACCAGCGGCGACGTTTCCTTCACGCTGCCTGTCAGACACATTTAGAACACAATCCGTACCGTCAGCCGGTGAATCATGGTCACATCTTCAGCATGAATCATTTCCTGGTTTTCTATTTCAAGTTCAGGTGAAGTTGTTCCCATCTGACACAGTCTACTGAGGAATTCCAGACAGTGGAGGGCAGAAGAGGGCACACAACTGATTTTCTCCACAGCTGTAAAGATCATTCAGACTGACCTGCTGATCAGGCTGCTGACGGTCCCTCGTGGTTCTGGGGGTGAACCCTGGACGGGTGGGACGGCCGTTAGAGGACACAGAGAGACAGACGGTCTCATCCGCCCACGGGACATTAGAGCCACTCATTAACCTGCAGTGCAGGTGAGGGGGCTGAGGGAGGAAACAGAGCGAGACCTGGTGGAAATCAGATGCACTGACAAGGATCAGTTTATTCAAAAGCATAAAAAACAACAAAATGATGTTTTTGTAATGACTGTATTTGTATTCTGACACCTACATCAGAGTGACGCTGTTTTACAGTCAAATTATTGGATAAAATAAGAATTGTTAAGTGCATGTCAATAAGTTCCATCATCCTCAGTTTGGTTTGTGATTTATATGTTGTTCAGAATCTCATTCTAATTCACTTATAACAGAAAAGAAATTTATTTTGCAAAATAAGATCATTTTCTCTTTAATCTCCACATTGTAAAGTAACCATGACGCATACTGTAAATACTAACTATATAAATGATGTCTATTAGGAGAAGAAATAAAACATTCATAAAAATTAAAAAAAAAATCAAGGAGAGAAGATCTAAGAGTGCTGAGAAGTGAGGGTCTTCCATCAGACATCGTATCCTCCTCAGTCTGAAGCTGCATATTTCCTTTTGAAGGGTATTGATTATAAAAGAGAAAGATAAACTTTAGTTTCAAACTATTGACCATGTTGCAACAACACAACGTGGCTTTTTGTGTGGAGTCTGCATGTTTTCCCAGGGCTTCCTCCTCCCAAAAACCCCCATAATTGAAACCAACAGAAAAAGGTCACCATTAAGAACAAAAGCAACACTGACACCTGGTGGACATACAGCGAAACTACACCTCAGACTAAACCTCAGAAGAAAGGAAAAGCACATTTATAAATTTTAACTGTTGGAGCTGATTCATTTTATTTGGGGATTTTTGACTTTAGCACAAACAAACCCGGCTCCACCCTGCGGCTGTTGGCTCTGGGACTGGAGCAGCAGGTCTCGAGGTTCTGCAGTCAGGTCCAGCTGGAGGATCCAGTGACTGATCTGAACAGAGCCTGTGATGGTCCTGCTGCCACTGAGCCTCTTCTTAAACCTCCTGCTTCGCCTTCATCCACACATTCTCTCATTTCCTCATTTTCGCTGGACTCCACAGCTTTCTTCTCTTTGCTAACTCTGAACAACGAAGTAGAGTCGTTTCATCCCTGACAGCAGCAGCAGCAGGAGGTACATTTCTCAGGTGGAGATCTTCATCATCCTGTTATTCCAGTCAGTAGTCTGAGTGTTAAATATAGTGCATTTAAAAACCCCGTCACAAGTTAAAACATAACACTTTATTCAAATATAAATTAACATTCTTATTATTGTGCTACTAGTGTGGCACAACAATGGAAAAACTGAACTTCCATTGTTTCTTTTAAATCCTTAAATATATTAAAAAAAAACATGATTTATTACTTGAACATCACTTTATGCTGCGCTGCTGCCATCTTGTGTGCTGTTAAACTTCACTGATCTTCTTGTGAAGGTTAAACTAAAGCTTGTATCCATATTTTAGAGATATTCTGATCTTCAGTTGCGCCTTTATTGTGTTGAGACCAGAGTAAAGTTTTCATTCCATCATGAGCAAACGAGAAATTAATAAAAAACCTTTGAACTTATTGAGCTCTCCATTCTAAAATGGTTCATTCTAACTTCATTATTGCATCAAATAACTTAAAATGACTTAAAAACAGGTCATTCAAACCGTTATTCAACAAATGAAACCATTCTCACAGGAAGTGCCTTTTGAACATTTAGAAATTATCCGTCATAGTTGATCCATAAACAGAGTGTCCGTCTGAGAGGCCAACTTCTCCGTGAGCTCCCCGCTGAAGCTCCAGACCAGTTTCTCCTCAGTGGAGAGCCCGGCTCGGACACAGAGACCTTCTTGCGTCTCTGCGTCTCGATCCTCTTCGCTCTGACGAGGATCTGAAGAGGATTCAGTCTCAGTGAAGCGAGTGCTGAAGGCAGTTTTCAGTGAAAACCTGCTCCAGCCGGCGTTCTTCTTCCCCTCGTCCAGCTCGGCGTTGGCCCTCGCCGCTGCTTCCAGTGCTCATCTGGGAACTTCTCACGACACGTCTCCAGGGTGTAGCCCGGCTCCGACCGGCGCTGGGTGGAGGTGAACCGTTCCCTGATGTGCTCCAGTCAGTGTGGCGTCACAAACCTGGAGGAAAAAAAAACATCATTTTCGGCTTTTAGAACAAGGTTATTGCAGTTCGATGCCCATTCCAGAGTGAAATGGAGGATTATTAGGCTTTGAACATAATGATTCACATTTGTTATCTGTTATGTTCTCCCTCATGTGTTTAGGTACGTTTTCAGATGGAATTAAAACTCTATATTGTGAGTTATTTATGAAAAAACATAAGAGCATATGCTGTGCTTAACAAATTAACAGATGACCAACTAATGTGACGCTCAAACATAATTATTATTGTTATCCTTGAATTAATAAGTCTGTTTTACCAAAAAAAAAATTTTAAAGACAGTAAAGTTTGTCATAATTTATTGAATAAATTGCCTGATTATAGTCATTTACTTGCATTCCTGAACAGATGATTTCGTTTCTTTTATTCTTGAATTCTAAGAGAAGCACGGCGAGCGGCTCAGATTCTTGTTGAAATTCCTCATTCCTGTTTAAAATTGTAAAACATGAAGAGCTCATTAAAATCAACTGGTTTTCCACACAGAAAAGAGTCCAGCGTACAGGATTTTCTCCTTTTATGAGAGATGATCTGATAGATTTGCTAAACACCATCAAGTGAGCAGTTTAAATCTATCAAAATGCTTAAACATTGCATCAGAATTCACCTCTGTGTCAAACCCGCCTCGTTCTCCTGGTCCAAACATCCTGCACTGCTTCACGGCCGGGTGGCGCTGCTGTCCAGAAGCACGGTCCTCCTCCTCCTCCTCCTCCTCGGCTTCACCTTGACCGGAGGCCCTGAACCAAACAAACCAACGTTTAGCTGGTAGGTTCACCAACAGGAGCTCCATGATCAGCTTCATTTCAGCTTTAAATGAACAAATCTACTCTCAGCAATTTCACATGAGCAGGTATATTAAGTAGACTATTTATATCCAAATTTTGAATTAGTATTTCCACTTTACCTGCAGTTAAGTCAAGTCTGCCATCACTTATGAGGTTATTCATTCTCAGACCCCGAAGCAGAGCCTGCAGATGCTTCTTTGCCCTCCGCTCCCGGATCATGCTGTTCCTCTCCTTGCGCTCCAGACTCTCCACTCGAGCCAGAGCTTCCAGCAGTCTGGCCTTCAGAGCAGCCGGAGACGCAGGCAAAGCATAGTTGTGCTCCTGGTGGAAGACGAAAACGTCGAGTGATGTTTCTAAGCGATCGGTCACAGATATAGCTGGTGTTTAGCGGCCTACATTCTTAATCTCATCCTCCGCTCCCGTCTTCGGTTTAACGTCAGGTTGAGGGACGGGTTCACTGACAGGCGGAGGCGGGGCCACCGGCGGGGGAGGGGCCACTGGCGGAGGCGGGGCCACCGGCTGGCTCTTTTCTTGTTTCATGCAAGCCTGGAAGAAACATAACAGAAAAAAGTTTCCAAGTTTTAACTGACACAAAGTGTACTGACAGAAAAAAAAACACTGTATGAATGAACTGTCCGGTCAAATAGCACACACACCTTTCGGAGATGAGGGGGGAAGTTAAAGATGGAGGGTTTGACTCCATCTCGGAGCCGGACAGTCTGTCCTGTCCTGTCAAAGTCCTCCGCCCTGAAGTGCTCGCTGCAGATCCTGGAATACTGAGTCGCCTCAAAATCTTTCCGTTTCAGCGCCCGTTCCCACTCTCTCTTACGAACACTGTCTTTAGGAAACCTTAGAAATGTGAGAAAGGTGGAGATGTAAAAAAAAAAAATGTACATAAACACCATGCAGACACACATTTAATATATCCTATATCTATCATTAATCTTTTCGCTGGTCAGTCACTGCAGTCTAAGATGTTTTTGTTTCATGAATCTCCAGATCAGATGCAGATCATAGATGAAAACACATTTAAACCAAAACAAAGTCTCAGATTAACCACTTGACCAGTAAGCAGCTGTGTAAAGCATGAAGTTATCATATTGAGGAAAGAACCCGGATGCAGAACAGCCTCTGGGTTTATTTCACTATTTAACAACCAGCTCACTCCAGATCACCTTTTACCTGTGAAAGGTGATTCCACGGGATCTGCTGTGGGTGCCCCACTCGTTTGAACATCCATAAGCCGCACAGAAGTTCGGCATCTTTTTGTCAGCTCGTCTGCAGAAAAACATGAAGTAGAATTTGTGTTTGGGTAGTAAAGAAACAACATTTTGGAAACATTCGAGCACCCCGTGTCACAGCTGCATGCGTGGCTTTTTTAATAAATCAAATAGTCTGGAAATCAGTCGAAAAGTAGGTGAATAATTCTACTTTAACACGAAAAAGTGCCACTTACCTCTGCAGATGTATACGCGGCGCAGCGTCTACGTATATTATGAGCGTCCGCGGCTTCCAAATATCGCGAGATTCTTCGTGAGTCGCGTGAGAATCAACATGGCGGCGCCCTGTTGCAAATACATCATCACAACAAACTGACAAAGCCTTGGTTAAATAGCAAAACGCTGCACAGAACAAGCAATAAAGATATCAGAAGAAGGAAAACAGCAGTTCAGAAAGCTCACCTGTCAGCCAGGTAAACGAAAACAGACTCAGACCTCTCAAAATGTTTAATTTAAGGGCCACGAACGCCGGACATCAAGAAACGATAAAAACACTGCAGTCTGCGGGTCGGGCGTTGATATGCTTTATAAGTAACGTGCTTTTTTCCCCTCTGTGTCTGAGCGACACGATTATATCAAAATGTCATTCCATACACTTATTCAGAAACAGCATGATGAAATTAAAACCACACAATATTCACTGGGTGAAATTATTTTGAACTTTTGATTGTTTTTATCAAGCTCCATCACAATCTAATAATTTCACAGTCCCATTGCCACGCCCTCATGCATTTCTGCTTTACATATAATTCTTAGAAAATGTTGTGTTTTCAAAACATTCCAAAGCAGAATGCTTTTTAGGGTGATTTCTTTCAAGAACAGAAATGTTTTTTTCTCTCTCTTTGATGCCTCAGTGCTCCCACTGCAACATGTTTGTAAGCAAGATGAGGTTCTCAGCGATCAATAGCTCTGAAAGAGAGGTAATATGAGACATGGAACCAGGATGTTCAGAGATTACAGAGGAACCATAACCTCAGCAAACGAAAGAGGAACAGGGGGAACTGAAGCCTCCACAGAATGAAGAGGAGCCAGAATCTCTACAAGCAGCTCTGGAACATGTACAGATTAAAGAGGAACCACAAACTCCACAACTTAAAGACGAACAGCAAGAACTGGAACATCCACAGGAGGAAACACAGAGTCGTCTTCACATTCAGCAGAATAGGGAGGAACCAGAACAACTACAGATGGAAGTGGAAAAAGATGACATGACTATCTGCTGATTAACAAGGAACGCTTCAGAAGAGATCACAGTGACCCACTAACCTGCTGTTCTAGATGTTTAAATGTCATATTTCAATGTGTCATTGTTGTATTAAACTTTGAGCTTGTAAATGTTGTTCTACAAGTGGCATATTTCTAATGTAAATTCTTTTGTGTGATATAAATGCTTCCATATTGTTCTGACCTCTATTTATCCATTCATTCAATTTAAGTAGGTTAAACATCCATCCAAATGAGTATTGCTCTTCATTCTTGTCCTCTCATCAGACATATAAAGAACTCAAGGCAGTCTACAGACAGTGTGATGATCCTCAGACACCAGATCCTTGACATAACAATGATTTTTCCATGATGAGATTCTTTCTACTGCTACAAAACAACCACATTCATGATGCTGCAGTGAGTCTCAAACACGGCACTGGTGTGTTATGTGGCAGAGGACACATAAAGAAAGTCATGCAAATGAAAGAACTGTGCTAAAGTTGCTGAGTAAGACTTTTCCCCCCTCATGTTTCTTTGTATGTATCTTGATGAAGCTCTAAAGAGGAAAAAGAAATCAGCCCCATCAATAGTGTAACAGTCTCACTCTTACTGTTAAGTCCCAATATGTGATGTGGGAACAATTTCTATGATCAATATATTTTCCATAAAGAACAGTTTGTCTACTTTTTTGGGGTTTGTTTTAACTTATTTTGAAAATAATTCCAACAGCCAGGTCCAGGTGGATTTCACTTCAATTCTGATGACTATTTTAGAAGATCTTACACCCCAGTTTATAATCCTTATAGTTCTGTGTGTAGAAGATACTTCATTCAGAAGATCCAGTTTTTTTTTCTTCTTTTTTTTTACAAAACAGTTTTGAATGACTAAAAATCCTTCAGAACTTCATCACTAACACTAATTTTAGGGGCGTTGGGGCTATCAGTGTTTCAATAGTACAAACAAATACATGTTTATTTTATGAGATATGTGTGACTTTTTTAAAGGTATTGTCCAAATGTATAAACAGTTAGTGCTGGTATTTTTTTTCTGCTATTCCTAAATAGACTTTGTTTTTTTTTTTTTTGTCCTTGTTCATTTTGGCCGCTAAGATGTTAAAAACTTATTTTGACAGCCTTCAAGTGTCAGAGCAGATTTTGCACAAAATCCACAAAGAGACAGACAATAACACATGTCCCTGCCTATGGGCAGATTATAGTCACCAATTTGTTTTAAATGTATGTTTTTGAATTGTAAGCATGAATCAGACAAAGACATTCATCTACAAAGAGAACGCGTATGTTCTGCAGGGTGAAGACATCCAGAGCAGTCTGGACTCAAACACATCAAATCCTCTGTGAAGCTCTTGTTATGGACAGTACGGTCAATTATTGTAGTGAAAGAGCAGAAGCAAGCCGAACTTTTATCATTTTTATTAGTGCTGTGGCCTGTCATTCTGAAGTCTTAGTTCAAGTCAGTGTTGGGAAAAATTAACCGACAAAGTTTTTTTTCGCATGCTTTTATAAGGAAAAGCTTTGAAAATTCATAAATCCAGTTTAAGTTTTCTGCAAAAGAAAAAACGTGGGAGACCCTCATGATCACCGCCTCATCATTATTACAAGAACACTGTTTATCTGTGGTCGTGTCTCTGCTGACGACCAGCAGGGGGCGCTGTTTCCCGTCGCTCTGGAAGGAGCCGCCCCGTAGCGGCTGAAGAAGAACAGCCCGGCAGGAATGAGGAAACGCCGGTAAAGCCCCCAGCCGGTTCCCAGACTCCCCCCGACTCCGACCGTCACAGCCCGGAGGACACATGGCGGAGCCGGACCGGTGACCGGCCGACGCTGTCATGGCGGGGAACAGCCGCGCCGAGGGCCCGGAGGAGCCCGGCAGAGACACCCGGGACCCGGCGGTCCCGCCGGGCCCCCCAGTCCCCGGGAGGAGGAGGAAGAAGCTGGTCCTGCACATCGACCTCAACAACACCATCCTGGTATCGGACGCGGTGACGGGCCAGGGGACCGTGGCTGCCCTGGACTACTTCCTAACCACTGTCACCTGGGGCCGGAGGAGCAGACACGGTAAACAGACCCGGCGGGACAAAAAGACAGAAACAAACAAACACAACTTATTAGTCAATCATCCGCATGGGCCGTTTAGTGCTGCTCTCCACTGCTCCACTGTGCACGTGATGAAGGATGGTTCTCCGGGACTGCACCCTCTGCTGTCTGCGTCCAGATTGATCACGTTGGTGTCGATTTATAACTGTCTAACAATGCATCGTTACATCCCTAAAACAACAACAACAGCATCAACATCAACAGAAACATCAAGTCCTAACTGCTACACCTCCATTCGTACAATGACAGTAAATACATGTTCCGATCATTTATGTTTGAGTTGTCTTCTTTTTATGGAGGTTACCGAAACTCAGCAGGATAGATTATTTGTTTGTTTACGTGTCACCTGATCATACAAATCAGAAAAGATTTTTGCACCAGGCATGTTCAGCATCCAGGGAATCTGTCTGGATTTAGTAAAGTTTTTTAGGTACCTTTAATTAAAAACTAGTGTAAACATGACTTTCACACCTGAATCTTTGCACATATTCACAGAAAACCATAATAAAAATATCAATAACAGTATGATAGACAGAAATAACATTTGTAACTGATTTACAAATACATATTACAGTGTATTGCAAAAAT